>NC_073626.1:31026814-31335043 GCF_029407905.1 Bubalus kerabau | reverse complement strand
TACTAAGAGCAAAGCAGGGAGATTTCCTGAATTTGTAGAACATTTAAGTACTCTTGCCTGGAAAATCTCATGGGCAGAGGAGCCTGTTAGGCTGCAGTCCTTGGGGTCGCATAGAGTCGGACACGACTGAAGTGACTTAGCAGCAGCTTAAGTATATAAAAGCCCTCAGTGTTGTTTTTCTTCCATCCTTTTTCTCTTTACCTTTTGATGCCTCGGACAAATTGTTGCCCAACTGATGGTGGATAATATGCATCCATCCCATGATAAATATACATGATTGCAGTGTTAGTCTGCTACTGGGCTGGAGCTGGCTTGTGCTGCCTCAAGAGAGTTGACTGTTATGTTTTCAGGAATTAAATTATATAAATATACCCCTCAAAAGAATTTTCCATATTGGTTGCATTTCAACTTGAGATTTGGACCATTGAGATGAAACAATGTGAACCCAAGAACCTTAAATTAAAAAAAAAAATGCTAGAGCTTTCTAATAAGACATGAGTTACAAATGAGATTCCAGTCCAACCGTGTCGTTTCAAAGGTAAGGAAACCAAGGCATGGAACATTTGTGAGATTTGCCCAAAGCCATCCAGCAATTCCTGAGAATTAGAAGTCTCCTAGCTTTGGGCTTTTTCAGTGAAAATCACACTCCCTTAAATTGAAGTATCTGAGTATTTACAGAGCTTGAGAATGAGTTTTGACCTAGCTATCTTTTAAAGTAAAAACTGAAATTGCCATCATTGTTATATTCATTAGAAAGAAATCATGTACTCAACCAAGTTTCTCAAGAAGAGCTGCTTCCTTAGAAACAAACAAATAAAAAGCTTTCTGGACACACACAGCGTCAGAATTTATGGTCAGCTAGTACTGAGTGAGACTTTTAGTGCTGCGTATGTGAGAGCTCAGTCATGTCTAACTCTGAGACCTCATGGACTGTAGCCCGCCAGGCTCCTCTCTCCAGGGGATTATACTGACAAGAATATCTGAGTGGGTTACTGTTTCCTACTTCAGGGAATCTTCTGATGCAGGAGTTGAACCCAAGTCTCCTGCAGCTCCTGCAGGCATATATATATATTTTTTGCCACCGAACCATCTGGGAAGCCCCTCTTATAGTGCCATAATTTATCAGTTCTAAGATAGGCATTTTTTTCCTAACCTTTCAACATTTCTGAAATTGGAATATATTGTACAATCAGTGGCATGTCGTAGTTTAATAGGCAAGCTTTTTTTCTTTTCCTTTCTTAGTGGACATGAAAATAATGAATGATGTTGCTTACAATGTTGGAGTCAATGAAACATGATAATTTAATTCAGTGTAGCAATGTCAATTTGGGTACTTTCTTGTTTCCATCTTTACATGTTTATCTCTAGTCAGACATGGACATGAATATAAATATATGTGCATTTTGGTCCATGTCATTTCTCATATTGTCTTCACTGTTATTTTTTTCCCTTTTAGAAGGCATCATTAAGCCCAACCAATGGATTTAAATTAATGAATCACTGAGGATAAGATATGAGTGTTAAAACCTCAAAGAGAATCTTACTATATGTAGACATTGTGCTAGGCCTTGGAGAGGCATTTTATTTGTACTTCCATAAATTTTTCAGCTTGGTATTACACAAACTCAAAGTCTGCTCTAGTTGTCAAGGTTTTGTGTGTGTTAGTCGCTCAGTCATATCTGACTTCTTGCAACCCCATGGACAAATGTAGCCCATCTGCCTCCTCTGTCCATGGAATTCTCCAGGCAAGAGTACTGCAGTGGGTTGCTAGTGCCTTCTCCAGGGGATCTTCCCAACCCAGGGATCAAACCCAGGTCTCCTGTGTTGCAGGCAGATTATTCACTGTCTGAGCCAGCAGAGACGCCCCCGTCAAGTCTTTACCAATGATTAAGAGAACGTGTTTCCTCCTTTCTCTTCTGTACAATATCAACCTCTGATTATGGATTATGTTGGCAGTGCTTATTATTTTTTAATTCCTCATTCTCAGGGGTCTTAAGCTTTCCCCACTGCTCTGCAGAGCACTCTAGCTTTTGGCCTCAGCCAACATCTGAATTCTGATGGAAGGGATTCCATCTAACTCCTTCTGGTGAGAAGAGAAACAAGCCAATTGGAACTAACCTAAAAACATCTATCCATCTGACTCATCCCCATCGTCAAACTGGACACAAGTGAGAATGCTATGACTTCTCTTGAGTAATATCATTAAACAGTATCTCCCAGCATTTGTAGTAACTGAAGGAAATTTACCAATATAATTATCCTACCAAGTGGTATGTGGGTTGCACATACCAGACAATGATAACATGAATGATTAAGTAGCAAATTAACCTCAAACTAACCAAGAACGCTTAGTTCAAAATTTGTGCTCCTTATGTGTATGCTTATGATTTCATATTGCATAAATATTTATGCCAGTGAAATTTTTCTTAGTTTATATGAATATATAAAATGTATCATTTCATAGTCTTTCACAAAGAGCATAATGATCTACAGAAAATGCCATGGTTATTGGGCTATCTATTCCTTGAACATTTTTTGGAACTGTGGCCTTGGAGGCCCTAGCATTGGTTGGGGAATATTTTTGGATTCCATAAATCACATCATGTCACTATGCTAAACCCTTGACTTTCTTTCAGCAAGATTAGCTATAAGCAGGATTCCTATAATGAAAATAATGAAGAATGAGAGTGGCCTCTCACCTGAAGCCTTAGACAGCAGGCATTATTATTTATAAATGCCTCCCTTTGGCTTGACTTTGATCATTTAACTGTGCATTTCAAACAATGTTCTCCAGGTAGAGGAGAATCGCACTCACCCATCAGTCTTATTCTTTGGTTCTGAATGTAGATATCTTTTCTGCCTGAGAAGTGTACCTGGGGAAGGAGATTGTGATCAGATTGTGAGGAATAGCAAAGAGAAAGGATCAACATGACCAATTCAGCAGAAGTGAACAATTTTTGACTTGACAAGGAAAATGAATCTTATAGTCTATATTTCTGTTTTTCAGATTGCAGGTTCCATCCATTAGAGGTTTGTGAATTCAATTTAGTGGGTAGCAAGCAATTTTTGAGAGAATGTCAGATAGAATAAAGTGGAATACAAGACAAAAAATTGTGACTATATCAGAATGTCTTGCTTGCAGATAGGAAGAATAGTATTTTAACATAAAAGTTTTTAAAATATAAAAATTATTTATTTTCAAATGTTTATATAGAGATAGCTTTATAGACACATATTTTTGTCAGTACACACTGAGTCACAATGTAAGATCTGTTTATTATTGGGTTATGGTAAAAAATTCTTGAAAGCTCAGTTCAGTTCAGTTCAGTTCAGTCGCTCAGTCATGTCAGACTCTTTGTGACCCCATGGACTGCAGCACACCAGGCTTCCCTGTCCATCACCAACTCACAGAGTTTGCTCAAATTCATATCCATCAAATTGGTGATGCCATCCAACCATCTCATCCTCTGTCATCCCCTTCGCCTCCTGTCTTCAATCTTTCCCAGCATCGGAGTCTTTTCTAATGAGTCAGTTCTTGCATCTGGTGGCCAAAGTATTGGAGTTTCAGCTTCAACATTAGTCCTTCCAATGAATATTCAGGACTGATTTCCTTTAGGATTGACTGCTTGATCTCCTTGCAGTCCAAGGGACTCTTAAGAATCTTCTCCAGCACCACAGTTCAAAAGCATCATCTTGAAAGTTACAGGAGAATTATATGTAAAACATACAGTTATTTTAAGACAACTCATACTGGTACTTCTGTTACTTCTCTTTGTGAGGATCAGTTAAAAATCTATCCTAAACAATATTGATACTGAAAACTGCCTTCTGTGCCCATCCACCGATTGGTTGCCTACGTGAAAACTTCTTTCTGCCCACACTATAAGACTGTGAATTCCACAGTTCTATTTCAACACCTATGCAAATCCATTACCGACTTTGCCTGTCATTTTGCCACGTTCCCTTTCCCCTGCTCAGACTTGTTCTACAAGATGATGGTATAAGTCAAAACATATTTTCCCTCTGTTCATTGGTTAGGCGCTCAAAGACAATTTTAAACTAAAAGACAACTTGGAAGCCTTCCTATAAGTGCCCGTGGATCGTCATCTCGGCAAAGGGCACAGTGGTGTCGTGAAAGTCCCTCTTAGTCTTGACTGCAACTAGGAAGGTTTTATCCAAGATCCTTGAGTTTTGTCTGCTTCGGGACACAGTTTGCCTCGGGAGCCTAAATGGATAAGAGTGAGTGTATCTCCATTGGAGCATAAGGAAATTTACATTTGCTGCGAACTCGGTGGTTGGTTAGCTGACTAAATATTAGGTTAGTTATGTGGTATTGTCATCTTCAGCTCGATCCACCCTTGTCTATTGCAGGTGAAGATCTTCGTGTGTGAAAATGAAGTCCCAGGCAACCACAATTTGCTGTTTAATATTATTTTTGGCCACAGAATATTCTCAGAGTAGATTCCATATCCACGCAAAAGTAAGTTTGATTAATTCTTAGGTGGTCCCAAGAGAAATCAATCAGGTCTCTGAGATGATTAATTTATGATAAATAACATGTCATTTCAAAGAAATTTTCAAATGATTACAATGTTACCCTTTCTGATGGCAACTTTCTAAAGAAAGGGACAATGAAAAGTTGAGAGTTGGCTGGGGCTTGTGACGGTACCGTATTATTGTCACAGGGTGCGACAGTCTAGTAGAAAAACCACTTTGCAAGCCATGGAGTATGTAGACAGGCAACTCTTGAGAGGCAGAAGCACTAACTTGGCAGTCAAGCAATTTAGGTTCAAACCTTAAGTTTATCTGTTAGCCGCACAAGTTGCTTCAATTCTCTGGGTCTTAATTTCCTTACCATAACACGAAGAGTGTCTTTTCCTCTTTTAGATTTTTACAGTCCTTTATAGCTACAAGGTGCTTAGTCAGGAAGTTGTGTCTGACCCTTTTGTGACCCCATGGGTTGTAACCCCCCAGGCTCCTCTGTCCGTGGGATTTCCAAGGCAAGAATACTAGAGTGGGTTGCCATTTCCTTCTCCAGGGAATCTTCTCAACCCAGGGATTGAACCCATATCTTCTGCACTGGCAGGTGGATTCTTAACCACTGAACTACTAGGGAGACGCGGGTTTGATCCCTGGGTCAAGAAGGTCCCCCTGGAGAAAGAAACGGCAACCCACCCCAGTATTCTTGCCTGGGAGATCCCATGGACAGAGGAGCCTGGCAGGTTACAGTTCATGGGGTTGCAAAGAAGTCGGACACCCTTAGCAACTAACAACAGCAACATAGCTACAAAAAGATTCTATTATTGCAACCTAGCACTCATTCCTAGTATCTTCTCACTTCTTTCTCTGTGTATCGGGTGGACCATATTGGTTCCCTATCATAGCTACAGTTAATATAAGCAGAGAACAGTTTAGTGCTCTAATTGTCGCCATTGTGCTCTCCATGGGTCCTTAAGCTCTCCAACAGATGTACCCAATCCCCTGACCTTCAGAGCCTATGTGACCACACCCAGTTTCTAGCCTTCACTGGGGGCAGCATGTTCTCTGCCAGGGCTCACATCCCTTCAGCAAATTCCTGCAATATCAAATGTCATTTTCTTTCTAGTCCTGAACACATTTTCTCTTCATATTCACATGGAGTCTCTAAGTTGAGATGAGAGAGAAGAGTCCCACTGTAAAGAAAACCTTTGAGAATTTATGTTTTACAGGATGGAGATAAACTTCAGGGTCCTGAAAGAAAACCCAAGACTGGAAGAATTCAAGGTATGTAGCTACAGAACAGTCTTCTTCCATTTGAAGCCTGGGCAGAATAAAGGAAGGGCATGGATATTGCAGATCAATCCCCAGACCACAAGTTTTCACACTGAATAAGAATCTCAAATAAGTTCTAAATGTTAAACATCATCAATAGATTTTCTTGCAATTATACTATTACCCACGGCATAATCAATGAAACAAGTTGGCAGATATTCATACATGTTCTAGAATAGTAGATGAGCTGCTGCTGCTGCTAAACTGCTTCCGTTGTGTCCGACTCTGTACGACCCCATAGATGGCAGCCCACCAGGCTCCCCCATCCCTGGGATCTCCAGGCAAGAACACTGGAGTGGGTTGCCATTACCTTCTCCAATGCATAAAAGTGAAAAGTGAAAGTGAAGTTGCTCAGTCATGTCCGACTCTTAGCAACCCCATGGACTGCAGCTTACCAGGCTCCCCCATCCCTGGGATTCTCCAGGCAAGAACACTGGAGTGGGTTGCCATTTTCTTCTCCAATGCATAAAAGTGAAAAGTGAAAAGTGAAAGTGAAGTTGCTCAGTCATGTCCAACTCTTAGCGACCCCATGGACTGCAGTCTATAAGGCTCCTCCATCCATGGGATTTTCCAGGCAAGAGTACTGGAGTGGGGTGCCATTACCTTCTCCAAGAATAGTAGACTAGAGTCCCTTTTAAAACTCAAAAGGGAAATCTGAACTAATGAGCTAACAAGAGGCAGAAGAGTGAAGAGGACAGGATCATTCATTCCTTCATTCAAAGATACTTTCAAGGTTCTTAAAAGCATGTAGCACTCTGAGGCTGAGCGATCTATTCAGTGATGTAATAGGTATCATGTTGGTGAGATTGACAGAGGATGAGATGGTTGGATGGCATCATGAACTCAATGGACATGAGTTTGAGCAAGCTCCAGGGGTTGGTGATGGACAGGGAAGCCTGGTGTGCTGCAGTCCATGGGGTTGCAAACAGTTGGACATAACTGAGCGACTGAACTGAACGGAACTGGCAAGACTGGTTACTCTGGAGAAGTGAGAGACAAACTGTGGAATCATCATGAGAAGTAAGATAGTGAAATCCTCCGGTTCTCATCCACGTAGATTACTGGTATCTGCACAGTCATGGCCAAGTATATTTCTGGGGGCAAATACAAATCTATACAGATTTGGAGCTAAGAAAGGAAAGAGGAGAGAAATGTATCTAATATGCATTGAACATTTACGACAACACTGACCCAAGTGCTGTACAAGATGCTGTCTCATTCAATGTTTGTAACAAGAATATGGCATTACCTCCAAACTATATGAATGAGGGAATTGAAATGCACTTGGCTTAAATAAATTGCAACAATAGATACACTTGGGTGGATGTCAAAGAAAGATGCAAAACAACCTGCTTCTATTCTCCTGTCCGAGTAATAAATATTTGTCATCAATATTCTTTGGCTCACAGCCAATAGGGCACTTCAGTTTGTATTTATTTCAATACCTTGATAATTCTCAGTATCATCTACTTCTTCCTACTGCCCTGCTGCTATCTGAAGGCAGTTCTTCCTGGGAATACTTCAGCAGCTTCATCAAGTCAATCCACTCTCCTCCTGGGCCAAATTAGGCTGCCGCCAGTTTTTTTGAATAAAGTTTTATTGAAATCCAGCCATGCTCACTCATTCACACATGGTCTTTGATTGCTTTTATGCTACTAAGCAGAGCCGAGTATTTGTGACAGAGACCATATGGCCCTCAAAGCTGAAATGTTTACTCTCTGGCCAGCTTTGTTGTATTTAGCAAAGACATAGAATGTCTGGTGAAATTTAAATTTCAGATAAGCCATGAGTGATATTTCATGGGTTATACATAAATGAAAAATTATCCACTGTTTCACTGAACATTTTTAGTCAGTTCTCTTTATTCGTGGATTCTGTGTTTGCATCTTCTCCAAATCAGCACTCACAGAGCTCTCTGAATTATTAACAGACATGCACAGAATAACAGAAAAATGGTCAGCCAAGGTGCATGTTCTCAGTTGAATGAGGTGGCACTTGACCTTCCTACTATAAACAAGTGTTTTTTGTGGTCTATGTAGTGTCACGTGTTTTGTGGTTTTGTTTTTAGCTGGTGATTTTGCTGTTTAAAATCGCCCCCAAATATAGTTCCAAGGTGATGTATAGTGTGCCTAAGAGGGTTGTGATGTGCCTGATGGGGAAAATATATGTGCTGGATAAGCTTTGTTAATATGTTGTCACGAGTTATAGTACCCTTGGCTGTGAGTTCAATGTCAGTGAATCAAAAGCATATATTAAATAAGATGTCTTTAAATGCAAACACACAAAACAAGCTTATATAGTGATATATTGATTGGTTGGTGACAATGTTGTGAGCAGAAGCTTATAGGAACCTAATCTTGTATTTCTCCTAGAAGTGATGGTTACGTATTCACTAATTCAGCATTTGTGGCAGTGACTTTATAGATTGTAACTGCTGCAAATGGGAATTGAGTGTATCTGAAAACAAAACCAACATTTAACTGGCATTTAACCTGTATTTTATCTGGCAACTCTATTTACCTGGTCCTTTACAGAAAAGTTTACTAACTCCTGCTCCATGCATCGTTAATTATCTTTCACAAATCGAATCATGTTTCCTGGTAACCCTCATATAAACACAGAATCCAAGGTCTTTCAGGACTTGACCCTGCTTTCCTCCCCACCCTCATCTCTTGCCACTCTCCCCTCAGACACTCTGAATCAGTTTTTATGAATGACCCTCCTTTTCACATGTTCTTCACTCTGTCTGGATATCAGCTGGATATCACAGTCTGCCTGGCAGGTCTTAGTGGTCGCCTTCTCTGGGAAGCAACCCCCAAGCCCCAGGAAGGAGTTAGATGTCCTTGTCAAAGTGTGGAAATGCTAATCAGTCCTCTTTCTCTCTTCTAAGAAAAATGCCATGGACCTTGCAGCACTTCTTCTAATTGCAGCCAGCCCTGTGCTCAGCACTTTCATGGAGAAATAGGATTTATCTGTAATGGAAACAAGTGGCAGAAATCAACTGAAACATGTACAAGCCTTTCTGTGGAAACACTCTTTATGGTGATGTATTTGCATATTTGCATCTTATTTGCATACTCTACAAGAAACATTTTAAATGTTTTCTGTTCAGCATGACAATAAGTCTCAGATCTGGACTTGAGGAATTCTGCAGAGTGGGTTCAAATTTGTTTCTTATCATCCCTTCCTCACCCAAACTCTCAACCACTTTATTTTGCCTTCTCAAAATCTTTACTCAAAAACAAACAAACAAAAAAAGATCTGAAATTCATTCAGACAGTGACAAACACTTAGAGATTAAAGTTTTAGCTTTAAAAATGGATTTTCATACCTCTTATGCTAATCAATTAAGCAACTGAATTTGTCTACAGTTAAATTCATTTTGATATCTTTTTCTCATACTTTCAATCACTTGACCAAAGGAAGACAAGGTGTGTGTTCCAGAAAGAATAAAAATCCAATGAATAAAACAATTCTCAATTAAAATATTTTATGTTGTATCCTTTCACTTAGCCACTGTTTCCTTCTGCCTCTCCTTCATCCCTGTAGAAGCACATTTGTCTCTGCATCTCCTAAAATGTCAAGGGTTTTTAGAATAGGAGTATCAATACAGTCTCTGTCACTTCAGTTCAGTTCAGTTCAGTTGCTCAGTCATGTCTGACTCTTTGTGACCCCAAGGACTGGAGCACGCCAGGCCTCCCTGTCCATCACCAACTCCTGGAGTTTACTCTAACTCATGCTCATTGAGCCGGTGATGCCATCCAACAATTTTATCCTCTGTTGTCTCCTTCTTCTGCCTTCAATCTTTCCCAGCATCAGGGTCTTTTCAAATGAGTCAGTTCTTCACATCAGGTGGCCCAAAGTATTGGAGTTTCAGCTTCAGCATCAATCCTTCCAATGAATATTCAGGACTGATTTCCTTTAGGATGGGCTGGTTGGATCTCCTTGACATGTTGGGTGCTTAATCATTTTTGAGTGAAATAACCATCTTTTTACAACAGGACTCAAACAGTGCATCACGCCTCTCCGTGGCAGCACCGTCTATAACTCTGCACATTCTTGACTACCAAACCCCAGAGCCCATCAGGAGTGTAGCTCAAGGAATCCAAAAGAATTGCCCACTGGATTATGCCTGCATAATTAATGCTGTGAAATCATCAGAAGCAACGTCCGGAAATATTGCATTTATAGTGGAGTTACTAAAAAACATTTCTACAGATTTGTCTGATAATGTCACCCGAGAGAAAATGAAGGTATTTGTTAATTTCATTCAAAAATCTTCTGACAGTTTTTTGTTTCAAAATCTTTCACTTTAATAGTTTCAAAATAGTTTTCAGGGTAAAAGCTACCATAACCAGAAAAACAACTCATTTCAGTTTTGGGAGTGGATTCTTCCTAGTTTATGGATGTTTTCAAGAAATAGTGAAAATGAAAGTCACTCAGTTGCATCCAACTCTTTGTGACCCCATAGACTCTACAGTCCATGGAATTCTCTAGGCCAGAATACTGGAGTAGGTAGCCTTTCCCTTCTCCAGGGGATCTTCCCAACCCAGGGATTGAACCCAGGTCTCCCACATTGCAGGCGGATTCTTTACCAGCTGAGCCACAAAGGAAGCCCAAGAATACTGGAGTGGGTAGCCTATCCCTTCTCCAGCAGATCTTCCCAACCCAGGAATCAAACCGAGGTCCCCAGCATTGCAGGTAGATTCTTTATCAACTGAGCTATCAGGGAAACCCCTTTCAAGAAATAAGAACATTTTCAATACAGGTTTTTGTACAGACTGAATATTTTCAAGGAACTATCACATAATGATCCTGTGAGGAAGATTTTGACTACTGTAAAGTTTCCCAAATTTTATTTTTGTAAAATGTAATTATACTGAGAAATGTTAGCAGAGGTTTCGTTTCTTAAAAGAGAGATCTGTAGTACAGCAGATATAGGAATTCTGGGGTAAATGAAGCCAAGTAGGTCTTATGGCAGGACTTTATAGAGCTTTAAATGTGTTAATAAACTTTGGCACTCTTCACAAGGGTGGAGGGAAGAATAAGGATATGGTGTGCTGTACTTGGATTTCCATAGGACTGTTTCTTCCTTAAACAGTCATTAATATCTCATGGAAAACTTGGGTTATACAAATTGAAGTTGGAAATGCTGCCTGGGGCATATAATAAAGCAGGCAACCCTTCTCTGTAGTTCATCTCATTTTATTTCATCTTATTTGCTTATTTCATTTTATTTTATCTTATTTTTTTTACTTTATATTTATTGATTTTTTGAAATTGGGGTATAGTTGCTTGACAGTGCTTTGTTAATTTCTGCTGTACAGCAAAGTGAACCAGCTTCAGGTATACATATATCCCCTCTGTTTTGGATTTCCTTCCTATTTAGGTCACCACAGAACATTAAGTAGAGTTTCTTGTGCTATACAGCAGGTTATCAATATCATCAGTTACCTATTTTATCCATATTAGTGTATATATGTCAACCCTCAATCTTATTTTATTTCATTTCTTTTTATCATATTTTGTTTTTAGCATTTCTAATTTTTTTCCTCTCTCTGAAGTCCTACTAGTATGAGATTCTAGTAAACAGTGAATTTGAAGAGAAACATGTCAAATAATATCAAATCGTCTGATCTTTAGAAACTTGAGGTTTTAGAAATCAACTTTGTGCCGCAGTGTGTACATCCCCAGTATTGTATCCACTTTTCTCCACTGCAGAGCTACAGCAAGGTGGCCAACCACATCCTCGACCCAGCGGTCATTCCAAACTGGGCTTTCATTCCAGACAAAAATGTCAGCTCCGATTTGTTGCAGTCAGTGAACTGGTTTGCGAGGCAACTCCACATCCAAAATGAACCTGAGCACATTGTGGATGAATTCTTCATTCAGACGAAAGGGTTCCCCATCAACAATAATACCTCAGAGAGAAGTCTCCGTTTCTCCATGAACTTGAACAACACAGTGGAGGGTATCCTAGGAATCATAGAAATTCCCAGGCAAGAGCTGTGGAAGCTGCCTCCAGATGCATCCCAAGCTGTTGGCATAGCTTTTCCCACCTTGGGGGCTGTCCTGAAAGAAGCCCACTTGGAAAACGCCCGTCTTCCCAGGCTGGTAAACGGACTGGTCCTTTCAGTGATTTTACCAGAAAAATTGGAGCAAATCTTATTCACCTTTGAGAAGATCAACAAATCCCAGAATGCCAGAGCCCAGTGCGTTGGCTGGCACTCCAGGAAAAGGAGGTGGGATGAGAATGTCTGTGAAACAAAGTTGGACATCAAGAATAGAGTGAAATGCCGGTGTAATTACACCAACGTGATGATGTCTTTTTCCATCCTCATGTCCCCCATATCTGTGGACAACAAAGTCCTGGACTACATCACCTGCATTGGGCTCAGCGTCTCCATCCTTAGCTTGATTCTTTGCCTGATGATTGAAGCCACCGTCTGGTCCCGGGTGGTCATGACGGACATATCATATATGCGACATGTATGCATTGTCAATATAGCTGTGTCGCTTTTGACTGCCAATGTGTGGTTCATCTTAGGCTCCAACTTTAACAAAAAGGCCCAGGACTACAACTGGTGTGTTGCGGTGACATTTTTTAGCCACTTTTTCTACCTCTGTCTGTTTTTCTGGATGCTCTTCAAAGCCCTGCTCATCATCTATGGACTGCTGGTGGTTTTCCGGAGGATGATGAAGTCCCGCATGATGGCCATTGGCTTTGCCGTTGGCTATGGGTGCCCATTGGTTATTGCTGCCACCACTGTGGCTAGCACAGTGCCAGGGAAAGGCTACGTGAGACGTGGTGCCTGTTGGCTTAACTGGGATGACACCAAAGCCCTTTTAGCCTTTGCCATCCCAGCCTTGGTCATTGTGGCTGTGAATCTCGTTGTGGTTTTGGTTGTGGCTATCAACACTCAGAGGCCCTCTATTGGCAGTTCCAAGTCTCAAGATGTGGCCATAATCCTGAGGATCAGCAAAAATGTCGCCATCCTCACCCCACTGTTGGGACTGACCTGGGGTTTTGGAATAGCTACCCTCATAGAAGGCACTTCCTTGATATTCCACATAATCTTTGCCCTGCTCAATGCTTTCCAGGTAAGTTCTGGGAGAGAGACTTATTTTACTGATACTATTGATACTATTAGCTACTTTTTATTTACAAAATATTATTACCTTATAATTTGGTATTCTGGCTATACAAGAAAATATGGCTATGGTTTAAAAATACAGAACACCACATATTCCTTCCATTTCTGTTCATATCTTAGAGACATTTATCTGTGACATCTCTCTGTCTATTGATTGTCCAGTTGGATTTCGATGATCAGGCTGATTGGGTAGGCATCTCCTTTTGTCTTTTCTAAAGTTTCAATGTGACAAGACATTGACCTTCACTTATGGAGGACTAGTCTTTGGTAGGGATGTGTGAGGCATGTATTATGCCTCAAAACAAGCACAATTTTTATGCTTTCTCAAGTAGTCTAGGCAATCTATGAAATAATAGTCATTTTTCACAGCATGCAGAGATGGTCCATGCCACTCACTTTGGATGTTAATCAATCAGGGATTCTCATACTCCTTCCCTGCTATTCTCTGTAAAATAAATGTCATTTGTTATTCACAGAAATGGATCCCAGCAATGTCACTTTCTCTGGTCCTCAGACTTCTCCTCTGTAAAATAAAGATGGATCTAAAATGATCTCTAATGTCTTTTCTTGCTTGACATGCTTGCTTTGATAAGATTATCCATCTAAAAGTCGTTCCACTTCATCTTGGCTACTAAGCCACTTTTAGGAAGCTGTCATTAGGCTGCTTTCTGCACCCATGAGTAATAGAAAATTTAGGAAGTTTATATATATATATTTATTTATTTAAATACGTCTATTTATTTGGCAGTTCTGGGACTTAGTCGCAGCAAGTAGGATCTAGTTTCCAGACCAGGGATCAAACACAGACCCCTTGCATTAGTGGTGTGGAAATCTCAGAAGGTTTATATTTTTAATATATTTTAAATCAGGAGCTGGCAAACTGTGGCCTGCTGCCTGTGTTTGTAGATAGTTTTATTGAAATACACCTTACACATGGGCTTATATACACATCTTTTTATTGAAAAAGTTTTATTGAAATATACCTCACACACACACATTTTGCCTCTGGTGGCTTGAGTGCTACAGTGGGAAAGGTGAGATAGTCGGAACAGAGGCTGTAAAGCCTGCAAAGCCTAAAGTATTTATTATCTGCTTCTTTTCAGAAAAATATCTTCAAAACATTTTTGACCAATGCTTTAAATTAAATATAACTGTTTAACAAAGCAACAAAGTATTCCATATCACTATTACTCTACTTAAAAACCTAATGTGAAATAATAAAGCCAACTTTACAGTAATTCCAACTCAGTACAATTATATATCTTACTCATAATTTCTTAATAACTATGCTGCTACTGCTAAGTTGCTTCAGTCGTGTCCGACTCTGTGCGACCCCATAGACGGCAGCCCACCAGGCTCTGCTGTCCCTGGGATTCTCCAGGCAAGAACACTGGAGTGGGTTGCCATTGTCTTCTCCATTGTGTGAAAGTGAAAAGTGAAAGTGAAGGCGCTCAGTCGCGTCCGACTTGTAGCGACCCCGTGGACTGCAGCCTACCAGGCTCCTCCATCCATGGGATTTTCTAGGCAAGAGTACTGGAGTGGCTTGCCATTGCCTTCTCCGTAATAACTATGGAGAACATTTATTTCATTCTTTCCTCTGTATTGCTTTAAAGAGAAACTTTTTCTTAAGGTTTTCTTTGGGAGTGGGATCAAAAGCTCTTGGACTCACATAAATCTCCCCTGCTCTTGAAGTTATACTCATTACCACTGACCTCATCCTACTTGTACTTTGCAATTTAATTAAACCCCAGGAAATTTTGTTCTGCATTTCTCTTTTGGATCATTTCTCTTTCTATTTTCTCGATGGAAAGACAATTTCTAGACTCCCTTTAGTTACACACATTCCATTTTTCTAAAACAAGCGTTCTCTGTGACTTACAATTAAGCATTTTCAGTTTTATGATCAGTGTTTCTTCTCCATGAAACCATCCTTAGAAACCAGGCTTCCCTTCACTCTTGTGGCAGTATTCAGATTTTCCTTGGACCCCCAACTCTCATGACTTAAAAGAATTGACTGGCAATTATTCTGACTTTGTAGGTGACCAGATAATTTAAACTCCAAGAGACCCTGGTCTTATGGGTTTCTTTAGACTTCTCTCTCTTTTTTTATGCAGTAACTTATTTCACCAGTTTTAGAGACTCTAGCTGCCTGTTTCTTGACTTTTCCATTGAAAGTAGACTACAATACATTTCATTTTCCCATGACACCTTCCCTGATTGTGACTTTGAATGACAAAATTTTATGTGTATGTTACTATTATCATGAGTAAGAACAACCACCTTAATACCTGGGAAGAAAGTAAACAGATTTAATAAGTTTGAAAACTATCCTACATTTGAAGCCATTCAAGAAATATCAGTCACTCTCATGCACAAGCTTGAAGGTGGTCCTCTTTTTTTGAGGTCCATTCAAAGAAAACACTCATTAGTGCAAGAGAATCAGTAGACACTGAGGTTTCTAATATATGATAACTATCTTTGAAGGAATCTAGAAGAGTGATGTTAAAATAACTTCTGGATTATGGTCTGCAGAACTGTCCCTCATACTTTTGTTGAATTCTGTCACAGGGGTTCTTCATCTTGCTGTTTGGAACCATTATGGACCACAAGGTAACTTGAATTTGTGTCACTCACTGTAAATGTTTTTTCCATGTGGTTGGGGGGAGCAGGAGGATGAAGCAGCCTTGATCAGAGAGGATGTGGAGAAGAGTTGAGTTTGTGGGGTGGTTCAAGGTGTCAGCTGCAGGGGGTTGGCGGGTGGAAAGGGAAGAACCACACTCTGTCTTGTCCTGCTCCTTCTTAAGTCAACTGGAGGTTATATTTGAACATAGCCGGTGAAAAAAATAGAAACCATGACCAGAACTTTAATCTTAATCCTAAATCTAGTTATGATTACACCTCAACTTTTATCCAAGTTTCATTATTTTCCAAGCATGGTGCTGAAACATCTGATGCTGCTTCTGCCAGAGTTGCTGGCCTCAAAGTTTCAGGACCCAGGTCTAGACCTTGAGGATGTTGTCATTTCTTCACTCTCATTGCTTCTTTAGATACGAGATGCTTTGAGGATGAGGATGTCTTCACTGAAGGGCCAGTCAAGGGTAGCAGAGGTAAGCCTCTCCCTTTCAGTCTCAATACTGGAAGGTCTGTGTTCTCAGTAGAGTCATGGAGAGACAAATACTATAGCTCAATATTGGGGATTTGTTAGCAAACAGAATCATAAGGGCATACCTTTATTCATTCATTTCTTCAATCAACAAATTTGAAGTATCCTGCTAGAGCTTAGGGTCACTGGAACATACCCCTCAAGAAAAGTTTCCAGGGAATTCCCTGATGGCCCAGTATTTGGGACTCCATGCTTTCACACTTGGGCCTGGGTTTGATCCCTGGTTTGGGGAACTAAGATCTTGCAAGCCCTGCAGCATGATGAGAAAAGAAAAAAAGCAAAGTTTCCATACTGGTTGTATTTCAACTAAATACATTTGGACCACTGAGAGAGAGACGATGTGAACGCGTAGACCATAGATTCATAAAATGCCAGAGCTGGAAATAAGACGAGTTAGAAATGAGATACTAGACCACCCTTGTCATTTCATAGGTAAGGAAACCAAAGCCCAGAGTACTTATGAGATTTTTACCAGAGCAACCCAGTAATTTGTGAGAATTAGCATTCTTCCTGCCATGGGCTTCTGCAGTGAACCACACTCCCTTGAACTGCAGTGTCTGTGTATCTAAAGATTTTGAAGATGACTTTTGACCTAGTTATCTGTCTCATCAACCACCAACTGAAATTGCTACCATTGTTATATTAATGAGAAAGAAGTCATTTACTCAATCAACAGTTTCTCAATAAGAGCTGCTTTTAAAACAAACAAAAAACTCTCTGGAGATATACAGAGTCAGAATTTACAGTCAGCTAGTACTTAGAGTGACTTTTAGTGCCAAAGACCATCAATTCCAAGACAGGCATTTTTTATCCACCTTTGCATATTTCTGAAATTGGAACACATTGGGTAATCAGTGGCATGCCATGACTTAATTGGCAAGTTATTTTTTCATGTTCTTCCTCCGCAGACATAAAATATAATGATGTTGCTTACAATGTGAGATTCAGTGAAATATGATAATTTAATTCAGGGTAGCTGTGTCAACTCTGGTACTTCATGTTTCCATTGTTAAATGTTTATCTTCAGTCAGGTATAGACATAAATCTATGTGCATTCCAGTCAATGCCATTCTTCACAGACATCAGTGTTATTTTTTTCCCTATTTAGAATGCATCGTTAAGCCCAACCTATGGATCTAAATTAATGAATCGTTGAAGATAAGACGTGAGTATTAAAAAATCAAGGAGAAGCTTCGGGAAGGGAACTGGGGATATCTTTCAGAGAATGGAAACGTCTTTATTGCCGAGCACATAAATGAAAATACACACATCTTTAAAACCCACGTCAGCTCAGTTTACTTGATCAAATGTTAAGAATACATTTTTTTTTTTTTTTTTTCTGTCCTCAGTGAGAGGATGCAGTCATCATCCACATTCTGATACAGGATACATCTTGATGTTTCAGTTCAGTTCAGTTCAGTCGCTCAGTTATGTCCGACTCTCTGTGACCCCATGAACCGCAGCACACCAGGCCTCCCTGTCCATCACCAACTGCTGGAGTCCACCCAAACCCATGTCCATTGAGTCGGTGATGCCATACATCCATCTCATCCTCTGTCGTCCCCTTCTCCTCCTGCCCTCAATCTTTCCCAGCATCAGGGTCTTTTCAAATGTGTCAGCTCTTCACATCAGGTGGCCAAAGTATTGGAGTTTCAGCTTCAACATCAGTCTTTCCAGTGAACACCCAGGACTGATCTCCTTTAGGATGGACTAGTTGGATCTCCTTGCAGTCCAAGGGACTCTCAAGAGTCTTCTCCAACACCACAGTTCAAAAGCATCAATTCTTCGGCGTTCAGCCTTCTTCACAGTCCAACTCTCACATCCATATATGACCACAGGAAAAGCCATAGCCTTGGCTAGACGGACTTTTGTTGACAAAGTAATGTCTCTGCTTTTGAATATGCTGTCTAGGTTGGTCATAACTTTCCTTCCAAGGGGTCAGCGTCTTTTACTTTCCTGGCTGCAGTCACCCTCTGCAGTGATTACACACACCTTAATTCCATCGTGCAGTGAGTGTAGACACTTACAGCAGCCCCATTGTTGAGAAGGAAATCTTAATTGATTGGAATCACAAAGCAACAAGCACGTCTCTCCCTAAAGAAGCTGGTGTTCAGGATCATTCCTAAAGGGATGAGGGTGGAGTTGCACAAATCAGCTGCCTACTCACAGGCACTCTCTGAGACTTATTTCTACACAGGTGAGATCAGGGGGAAACAAATATTAGTCAGTCGTGCAGGGCAGGATGAGTCACACAGTGGCAGCCTGAAGCCAGAGAGGTAAAAGCAGAATGTGGGCAGGGTGATGGAACTTGCTGTGCTTTTGTCTCGGAGAGGTGTCCTGCCTTTCTGCATGGATACCAAGGAGTCTCTGACTCTTTTTTTAAACACCACCCAGCAGCAGGCACAATCTCTTTTACATTCCTTTCCTTTCTGAATCATGGCCCATCTATTGAGCAATGGGGCAAAGGAAGGGGTTGAAACAATCTCATGGAATGAAAGACTCTCTGAGTTGGAAGAAACTTTAAGGGCCCTCCTGGATTAGAGATTACGCAAACCTGCTGTCATGCTGCTGTGGACATTGGCACGTGGTGCCCAGAAGAGGGAAGAGGCTCTTTCATATACATTGACTGGCATGTACCGGGTGCTATGAAAACAGAGGGGAAAACACTGGTATATTGCCCTTAGTTAATCGCCTTCATGTTTGAATTTTAATTTTAGAACTTTAAAGGGGAGGATTCAGTAGAACTTTGAAGAGCTAACGCCCCCAACTTCTGTCCATTTCCTAGTCCATAGGGATCTTCCCTGGTGGGACAGTGCTTTAGAATTTCTTGATTAGTAAGTAAGGAGAGGTAGTTCAGATGACCAAGTAAAGCTGATCTTTCCATTGTTGTTGTAAGTCATTTCTGACTCTTTTGCTACCCCAAGGACTGTAACCCACCAGGGTCCTCTGTCCATGGGATGTCCCAGGCAAGAATACTGGGGTGGGTTGCCATGTCCTTCTCCAGGGGATCTTCCTGGACCAGGGATTGAACTCACGTCTCCTGTATTAGCAGCAGATTCTTTACCACCGAGCCACCAGGGAAGCCCAATCTTTCCATCAAGGTTCTAATTTGATCTGTTTGGGGAAGCTTCTTAGACCAGCAGTCCCCAATCTTTTTGGCACCAGGGGTTGGTTTTGTGGAAGACATTTTTTCTATGGACCGGAGGGTGGTGATGGTTTCAGGATGATTCAACCCTAGCCCTAACCCTAACCCTATTGTTATTACATCAGCTCCACCTGAGATCATCAGACATTAGATGTCAGAGGTTGAGGACCCCTGTATTAGACTATCTTGGGTGGAGGAGGCTGGGCCACCTGGGGATACGATCGCTAACCATTCTAGAGGAGAGGTGTAGATGAAGTCTCCACTTTAGCTAGCTCAGCGTATCTGGCTGACTGTATCTGTAGCTGGAGACAACCAGTAGAAGACAAAGTCAGGGACTGTACCACTTAGGAGAATCAGAGGTGCTCAGTGTTTGGCCAGTATCAGGAGGAAATGGAGGAAGGAGGTGGAAACACACCAACACCTTGCCCCACAGAAATGCTCACCACCTCATTCTTCAGCTTTCAACCTCTATTTCTGAACCTGTGAAGTGGGGGGTGGATGAGGATTGCATTCTTTCAGCACATCTTCAGTAGGTGACCCTGGGCCTATTGAATTCTCCTGGTAATTGCAGTCTCTTTGCTATTTACATCTGGACCCAGGAAGAATTAGAAGCCCTCAGAAGCAGCAGCTGGCACCACGCTGGAGCCAAAACAGGCTCAGAGGATAGGATGGGAAGTTCATGACCAGGGATCCTCCCAAGTCTAGAATGGAGGGCTGGCAGCCCTGGGAAGGTCTTTCAGCAGAAGAAAGCAGGTCCCCCGTCAGGGGGCTGAGAACAGAATTACAGCTCAAGACACAGGCAGTTGGGGAGCACAAGGCTGGATCGTGGTCGAGGCTGGGGTTAATCACAATGCAAAGGCAGTTTTTCAGATCTTAAACCAGGACACAAAATCCTAGACTGAAGGGGTTTGGGGTCAGAAAAGGGGCCGGAGGTGAGATACGGAGGGGCCCTCCATTGTTGGAAACACCACATACCCCAGGGACCTCAGGTGGGACTGTTATTAGGAGCAAGGTCTGGACATGTGTTCGGAGAGGCCCTGGGACTGTGGAAGGACAGCAGCAGTGTGAAAATAGGGCAGTTTTCCCCACATCCCAACTGGGGGACCCCGTCCTGGGAAGCAGGGGAGGAAAGTGAAAGTGAAGTCGCTCAGTCGTGTCCGACTCTTAGCGACCCCATGGACTGCAGCCCACCAGGCTCCTCCGTCCATGGGATTTTCCTGGCAAGAGTACTGGAGTGGGTTGCCATTGCCTTCTCTGAGGGGAGGAAAGGGAAGGGCATTTTTAACACGCGGCCAACGCTGCACAGCGCCCTCTGCTGATTCATACGGACTGCTGCTACTGCTGCTAAGTTGCTCCAGTCGTGTCTGACTCTGTGCGACCCCATAGATGGCAGCCCACCAAGCCCCGCTGTCCCTGGGATTCTCCAGGCAGGAACACTAGAGTGGGTTGCCATTTCCTTCTCCAATGCATGAAAGTGAAAGGTGAAAGTGAAGTCGCTCAGTCGTGTCCGACTCCTAGCGACCCCATAGACGGCAGCCCACAAGGCTCCCCGGTTCCTGGGGTTCTCCAGGCAAGAACACTGGAATGGGTTGCCATTTCCTTCTCCAATAGACCCAGTAGGGCTTGTTATTAACCTAGTGTGATTTCAGAGTCACTAGGATGGCTCCTCCATTCTTCTGAAATCTCTTCCACGTATTCATGGTTAAACTTCACTTAAAAAAACTATTCCAAGTGAGAAACGGGACGAATAGAAGGATACCCAGAGAGAAGTACCAAGGTTTTCCTAGGAAGTTGCAAATTCAGAGGACTGAGTCATTCTAGAGATCAAGCTTACTTAGCAGAAGGGCGAGAGGGGGGACCTTGAAAATTTAGGCATGTGGGAGTGGCATGGAGAAGGCAAAAGGCACAGAAAAATAAAGCTGGGAGTTTAGCCTTCCTACTGTGTGACCTTGAAGAAATTGCTCAATGTTTCTGTGTCTCCACTTTCTCATCTGTAAAATTAAGCTAATAATAGTACATACCTCTCAGGTTTCGGGACTCAATGAGCCAACATACTCAAGATTCATAGACTAATACCTGGTTCGAATTAAGTTATCGGGTTTTGTTGTTTTTTGTTTAGTTGTTGTATCCACCTCTTTTGCAACCCCATGGAATAGCCTGCCAGGCTCCTCGGTGCATGTGATTTCCCAGGCAAGAATACTGGAGTGGGTTGCCATTTCATTGTCCAGGGGAATCTTTCTGACCCACGGATCGAACCTGTGTCTCCTGACTTGGCAGGCAGAGTTTTTTTTCACCACTGAGCCACCTGGGAGGTAAGTTGTCCATACATGCCAGCTATTATTCTGACTTAACCAGCATGTCAATCATTTTGCCTAGGCTGCCCCATGCTTCATGGAAGTCCTGGGTCCTGGCTGGAGAATTGAACTCCTGCAGGTGGCTGGAAGGCAGGCTGGAATGTAGAGGGACAGTCATGTTTCCTTGGAAGACTTTCTCTTCTTGCCAGAAATGACGCCTGAACTCTCAGTAAGAAGGTTTGCCGAGGAAAAATTGAGGAGAGCATTTGGTGACTGGGCTTTAAGGATGTGGATTTATGAGTTCTTTGATCTACCCATGACCTGCAAAAGCCTAGCTTGTTGGTCAGCGTTGGCAAGATTAAGACTTAATCCCCTTTCACCCCCAAGGACTTGCTCTGCGGTTCCTTGGCTCAACCTCCCATGTCTCTGCATGGATCCTGGCCCTTTGGGAGGTCAGGATCTGGATCCAGGTTTGGGGCAGGTTGGGATAGGCATGGGGGTGGGGGTGGGGAATGGGGTGGCAGGAAACACACTTTATTTACTTTGGAGACAGTTAAAGCATGCTAGGTTTCCTAAAGATAGGCGACAATAATAATAATAATAATAAAGAGGACTTTTTTGGGGAGCTGGTTGTGCAGCTTGTGGGATCTTAGTTCCCCTACCAGGATTTGAACCTGGGCCCTCAGCAGTGAAACTGTGGAATCCTAACCACAGGACCACGAGGCAATTCTCAAGAGGACTTTTCAATGTGCTTGCTATTTTGCTCTGTTTTAGACCTTGAGTAAAATAATTTTGCCCCTGGTACCTTACTTTCTTCATTTGTGAAGCAGAAAAAAAAAATTCTTGTAGTTATTATTATTTGTGTGTGCATGTGTGTGTGTGTGTGTCTGTTTAAACAACTGTACATATGTAAAACGATTTTGGGTGTTATTTCAGAAATAAAAATGAAAATTTTTATTTTCTTTTTTGTCTCTTTATTTAAAATAATTATATTACAAAATAGAACATACAATATCTCCTGCATAATCCTATGCTTTCAGAAGTGAAACACCCACCTTTTTGAAAATATTAATATCTTGTTTTCTGACTCCAGCATCCAAGAGTGAACCTTAGGCAGAGATATCTTAGACCTGAGCGACTCAGTTTGAAGATTAATATTCTCCTTGGAATTTTTCCCCTCCTGGTAATTCTCATCTTTGGGCATAACTCAATGCCTCCATTGAGAAATAGATTTTTCACCCTTGTTAGGTGGTTTGGTGATACTTTATCATCTCTTTCCACCTTCCCACATCCCATTCATTGCTTAAAGAGGTGTGGCTAGAAGTTTGCATTGCAAACAGCAGGCGTGGCTTTCACTTAGTGTTTGGTTTCCCAGCCCAAATCTTCAAGAACCAACAACTGCTCAGGGAGAGGGGAATTGGCTTTCAAAGAGTTAAAAGATCTCTGGGAAGCAGTCAGTGAGAAAGCAACATCACTTAAAGAGGCAACAGAGAAGGAAGCATATCCTGCTTTCCCACAATTTCCTCTTCAATCTTCTGCTAAGATTTAAGAGCCCTCAGCACAGGATATGATGAGGCAGCAAACAGAAGCTCTCAGCTGATAAAACAAATGAAGAATGCTGAAACTCATTCAACAGGAAACAATCAAGTGTAGACAGAAGACATCTAAAGACCACTAGTGGGTAGAACCTTTGTTCAGACACAAGAATGGGCTGTGAAACTCAGGAGGTGAAGACCACAAACACTTCAGCCTTTGGGCCTGGGGAATTTGGGGAGGGGGTGGCATGGATTCAGACGTGGTTCAGTGATGCCCTTTATACATAAAGCTGTGTGGGCCAGAAAACAGGGTTTGAAGACAGATATGTGTTTCAATTTTTACCTTACCACCTCCTTTTTTTTTTTTTTTTAATTGTAGAAGATTTAACTTTGTAATTTTCTTTATTTACTTTTGGCTGTGCTGGGTCTTCACTTCTCCAAGGGCTTCTCTGTAGCTGCGGTGAATGGGGGCTGCCCTGCTGCTCGTGGCCCACGGGCTTCTCATGGCAGTGGCTTCTCGTGTTGCAGAGCGCGGGCTGTAGAGCACAGGCTCAGTAGCTGTGGTGCATGGGCTTAGTTGTTTCACAGCACATGAGATCTTCCTCCGATCAGGGATTGAACCCATTCCTCCTGCATTGGCAGGTGGGTTCTTAACCACTGAACCACCAGGGGAGTCCATTCTTTCCACCTTCTAATGAGTGACTTGGGGAGGCTATTATTTAGTCCTTAGGAGTTTCCTACTTTGGTCATCTATAAAACGGTCCTATGAAACATGCTTTATCGTATTGTGGAGAGCAAAGAAGAGGATGTCTGTGAATGTCCCTGCACTCATGGGAGATGCCTGAGAAATGTTAGCTCCCTTCCCCATCCTTCCACGTGTCTGAGGATGGGGCGTGTGTGCTTTGCTTTTCCTGTGGCAGAGCTTTTTGCTCTGCAGCAAGCGGGGTGGTGGTGTGGACTAACTAATAAAGAAGTGAAATTGAGGACCTAGCACTTTCAGTAGACTCAAGAGCAAGAGTCAATGTGCTTCTAGTGGATTGGCCAGGTCCCAAGATAGGAAAAGGGACAAGGTTTCAGAGCAAGGAATAGAAGTTAAAACTGGATCTGGAAGCTGATGCCAGAGAGCAAAGACCTCTACCTGGATAACATGAGTTTTCAGAGTAATGATGTATGCAGAAGATAAGTTCCGTTCTTGAACTACTTTAGTCACTTAATCCCACAATCCAATGTACATTTCATGGAGGACTAGTGGTCAGGGCCCTCTGTCTGGTGAAACTGAGATCGTACAAAGCATTCCATGGGGGAAGTGACATTACTGGTAAAAAGATACAGGCAGCCTCTAAAAGCTGGGGAAGGCCAAAAAAAGAGTTCTCTCCTAGAGCTTCTAGAAGGAATGCAGTCCTGTCAATACCTTGCTTTTAAGGCAGCAAGACCCACTTTGGACTTCTGACCAGCAGAACTGTAAGATAATATGTTGTATTGTTTTAAGCCAATACATTTGTAGCAGTATGTTACAGCAGTGATAGGAAGCTAATAGAGTAGCTGTAACTACATTGTCATAAATAATTCACAGGCAAATTAGCCGCAGTCTTGACAAACGGACAGTGCAAACGATGGATTTGAATACATTAAACACTTTAGTGCCACCTGGTGGCTGGCAATGGCACCCCACTCCAGTACTCTTGCTTGGAAAATCCCATGGACGGAGGAGCCTGTTAGGCTGCAATCCATGGGGTCGCTAAGAGTCGGACACGACTGAGCGACTTCACTTTCACTCTTCACTTTCATGCATTGGAGAAGGAAATGGCAACCCACTCCAGTGTTCTTGCCTGGAGAATCCCAGGGACAGGGGAGCCTGGTGGGCTGCCGTCTATGGGGTCGCACAGAGCTGGACACGACTGAAGTGACTTAGCAGCAGCAGCAGCATAGCATAGCATAAACACTTTAGTGCCACCTGGTGGCTGAAATCCTACAGTGAAGGACCTGAAATGTCATCTGCCCATAGCTTTCCCCTACAAAGAGCAGGCATACTATCCCCCAAGCAGGGCAGGAGGCTAATTATGATCAGATGATGAAATAAGGTTGAAATGGTTCAGATGGATTACCTAACGATACAGTGGGAAAAGAAACTCAACTTACACGCATTCAGGGATACAGCATTTTATTACAAGGACCCGTGGTAGAACACAGGCAGCTTCTAAGACCTGCTTACGAACCATTAGCCAGTGACGGTGGTGGCCAGTGCCTGGGGGAACTCTCATTCCATTCAAGCCTTACTTACTCCATCAAATTTATCAGACCGCTACTCTCCTGATACTAGTTATGCACAATCAACACTTCTCAACCTTGTTTAACTAGAAAGCACCCTTAGATCTTTTCTGTACAGAAAATCTGCACCTGCCTGGACATATATGGCCTATTTGAGTGTCTTACTGTCACTCATAAGGACAATGAAAATTAAAAACTACGCTAAAAACGATTTCCAACCATCAGATTGGCAAAAACACAAATGTTTGACAGCTCATGCTTTTGGAGAGATTGTGAAGATGTAGAGATTCTCATGTATTGCTTGTTGTAGTGAAAACTTGTTGCAGTATGACTTCTATGGAGGGGACTTGACAATATTTACAAAAGAACATGGGCTTTCCAAGTGGTGCTCGTGGCAAAAAACCTGCCTGACAGTGCAGGAGGCCCGGGTTCGATCCTTGGGTCAGGAAGAGCCCCTGGAGGAGGGCATGGCAACCCACTCCAGTATTCTTGCCTGGGAAATCCATGGACAGAGGAGTCGATGGGGTCACAAAGAGTCCAACACAACTGACGCATTTTAGCGAGCACACACACACAAAAATATACTTTTACTGTAGGGAAACATGTCTAGAAATCTAGTGTAAGAACACAGCTCCCTGATTATTAGAGACCATATTCATAAAGTCATTCTTTATGAAGTTCCATTTTTATTAGCAGAGCTCGGAATCCACCTAAATGTTGATCATTTAAGGACTGGTTGAATGAGTTATAGAGCATCCTCACTATGGAGTCCTGTACAGGTGCTAACAAAGAACAAGAATGTAAGTTGTTCCGTAAAAAAAGAAAAAAAAAAACAGCCTAGGTGCAAAGAGTTTGTATACAGTATGGAAATTCTGTATAAGAAAGAAAGAAAATTTTGGATAAATATATATGTATTTTTTGTTAACAATATATGTACACAGGAAGCAGAAAGCAGGAGATAATGGGTAGCAGCAGGCCAGGGTAGGGATGAGAGATGGGCTGGACTTGATAGGCATGAATGCCAGTTATCTGCAGCTATTATAACAAGCTGCCACAAATTTAGTGTTTTAAAACAATAGAATTGGTCTTCCCTTGTGGCTCAGTGGTAAAGAATCTGTCAATGCAGGAGACGTGGGTTCTATCCCTGATCTGGAAAGAACCCACATGCTCCAGGGCAGCTAAGGCGGTGCATGGTAACTACTGAGCCTGTGCTCTGGAGCCCAGGGAGCCGCAGCTACAGAAGCTTGTGTGCCTAGAACTGTGCGCCATAACAAGAGAAGCCACAGAAAAGAGAAGCCTGAGCACCTCAACTAGAGTACCCACCACTCCCTGCAACTAGAGAAAAGCCCACATGGCAAAAAGATCCCGCATAACCAAGAAGAAATAAAACAGCAACAGCAAAAAACCCCTCAGAATTTTATATATCATAGTTCTGGAGGTCAGAGTTCTCAACTGAATGTCACCACATGAAAAGATGGTCAACATTACTAATTATCAGACAAATGCAAATCAAAACTACAATGAGGTATAACCTCACACTGGTTAGAATGGCCATTTATCACAAAATCTATATTTTGTTATCTTATTATCACCAAAAGATAATAAATGCTGAAGAGGGTATGGTGTACTACACAATTGGTGGGAATGTAAACTGATAGAGCATTATGGAGAACAATATGAGGTTCCTTAAAAAGCTAAAAATAAAGCTATCATACAATTCCATAATCCCTCTCCTGGGCATGTATCTGGAGAAAAACATGATTCAAAAATATACATGCCCCCTAATGCTCATTGCAGCACTCTTTACAATAGCCAAGACATGGAAACAACCAAAGTGTGCATATATATATAGGCTTTCCTGGTGGCTCAGTGGTAATTCGGGAGATAAAGATTTGATGCTGGGTTGGGAAGATCCCTGGGGAAGGAAATGGCAACTCACTCCCGTATTCTTGCCTGGGAAATTCTATGGACAGAGGAGCTTGGTAGCTTACAGTCCATGGGGTCCCAAAAGAGTCAGACTTAGCAATTAAACAACAAATATATATATATGTATAAAAATATAAATATATATAAAGAAGACTGAGCATTGAAGAAGCGATGCTTTTGAACTGTGGTGCTGGAAAAGATTCTTGAGAATCCCTTGGATGGCAAAATCAAACCAGTCAATCTTAAAGGAAATCAAGCCTGAATATTCTTTGGAAGGACTGATGCTGAAGCTGAAGCTCCAACACTTGGGCCACCTGATACGAAGAGCCGACTCATTGGAAAAGACCCTGATGCTGGGAAAGATTGAACGCAGGAGGAGAAGGGGCCGACAGAAGATGAGATGGTTGGATGGCATCACTGACTCGATGGGCATGAGACTGAGTAAGCTTCGGGAGTTGGTGATGGACAGGGAAGCCTGGCTTGCTGCAGTCCATGGGGTTGCCAAGAGTCGGACATGACTGAGCAACTGAGCTGAACTGAATTGGAGGAGAAAGGGACGACAGAAGATGAAATGATTGGATGGCATCACTGATTCAATGGACATGAATTTGTGCAAACTCCGGGAGACTGTGAAGGACATGGAAGCCTGGTGTGCTGCAGTCCATGGGGTCGAAAAGAGTCAGACATGACTGAGCAACTGAACGACAATTTTTATAGATAATCACAAATAGCTAAAAAGTGAGAGATTAAGGATTTAAATTGATTTCAAAACCCCTATGGCTTATTTATGGAGAAGGAAATGGCAACCCACTCTAGTACTCCTGCCTGGAAAATTCCATGGATGGAGGAGACTGGTAGGCTACAGTCCATGGGGTCGCAAAGAGTCGGACACGACTGAGCGACTTCACTTTCTTTCTTTCTATAGTTTCTTTTGGGGAAGGAAATGGCAACCCAGTCTACTGTTCTTGCCTGGAGAATCCCATGGACAGAGGGGCCTGGTGGGTTACAGTCTATGGGGTTGCAAAGAGTCAGACACGACTAAGCAACTAACACACACACACACACACACACACACACACACAGCTTATTTAGTTTATTCTGTGATTTTTTTTTTTTTTTTTTCCATTTAGGTACTACCTAGATGAAACCTGTACCACCATCTCTCTGGGTACCAATTATACTGCTGAATCACTGTCAGAAATAGGGCCTCATATGAGTGGATCATCTGGAAATGTCTGTCCTATTTTAAGAACAAATTAGAAGTTGCCGCAGTTGGTGGTGTCTGACTCTTTAACTCAGATGAGAGAAAATATTAATAGGAATCAACTCTGCTTATTTAAGAGGTCAGGTTGGTCTGTGGTATCCATGGGGACGCTTGAAGAGAAGCTGATTACCATTGAGATGTGTGGAAACGAGATCAATAGTTTTCAGTAGCTGAGGAAGATTACCAGAAGTCAAGGAAGTCTTTAGCAAGGGCTGGGCAGCCCGGTGTCCAGGCCTGTCACGCACTTGGCAGGCGATTGAGAAAGTCTAATTGCGGCTGACGATGAGTCGTTTTAGACTACACTCACACCTCCAGCCTCTCTGTTCCATTTTAGGAACAGCATAACTTGCCCAGCCAGAAACTGCCTAATTTAAACCCTCTTACCTGTGTGAATCAAAATGACTCAGGAGGTGCAAATAAAATGTTTATTTTATTTCTCTCATAGGTTGTCTTCTCAGAACTCAGTCCATAAGTATAGAAGAAACACAGGTACTAGAGAACTGAATTTGGGTGGGAAGAAGAAAAGTCTCACAGGATAATAAATCAGAGCCTACATTGTTTCCCTGACAAGACGATACAGGGTAGGCAATTTTATAGCTTATGATTACCTTTTAATTGCACACACAAAAAGAGTGCCGATTCTTTAAAAGGAGAGTTGCTGCCTTTTTAATATTAAAGTGTTAATAATAAACAAAAACAGAGAACGTGTGTGTATATCTATGTGTGTGTGTGTTTTGCTCCTTTCATATTTCTTTAATAATCACAGCCTAGATTCTAAAAAGAAGACTTCAGAACTTACAAAAACATTGAATATTGGCCTACAAAGTGAGGAACATGGAGCGCTGAGGAGCTAGACAATTCACAAGATATCACTTATTCCAGCATACGACAAAGATTGGCGTTTATAACAATAGCCCTGAATCATCTAGAATAGCATAGCTAACATTTTTTAAAAACCAATGATTTATTTATTTTTGGCTGTTATGGATCTTTAGTGTTGCACAGGCCTTTCTCTAGTTGTGGCGACTGGGGGCTGTCTCTAGCTGCGGTGTGCTGGCTTCTCATTGCGGTGGCTTCTCCTGCCAAGCACAGGCTGCGGGTATGCGGGCTCCAGTAGCCGCGGCACGTGGAGTCTAGAGCACAGGCTTGAGAGTTGTGGCACACGGGCTTAGCTGCTCTGCGGCATGTGGGATCTTCCCAGATCAGGGATCAAACACACTTCTGCATTGGCAGGAGGATTCTTTACCACTGAGCCATCAGGAAAGCCCCATAGCTAACATTTCTTATTTTTGTTTAGTACTTTCAAATTCTGAAGATGCTTTATCATATATTTATCTCATTTGACCCTCACAAACTCCTTGTGTGCAGCCAGAGGATAAAATTTTATTTCCCGTTTATAGGTAAGGATCAGAAATACTAAAAGCTCAAGTGATGTGCCTAATGTCTATTATCTTACAAAGCATCCCCATTGACTTCAAATCTAATGATGGGTAGAAATATATAATACATGATCCACAAATTTCTACCATAAAAAATTGAAGATCCCTGAAATAACGAGGATATAAAATGAACGGTTTCAATTACTCACAAACATTACATATGTGAAACATATCTTTCCCCCTGACTGATTAGGTATGACTATATTTTAAAAATATGTTGCAATTCCTAATGTGTAGATTATTTTTCCTTGATTCCTTTCATTTCATAAGCAAAGTTAGGTTGTTTCTTTGAGATCTTCCTTTTTATTTAGTGTAGAAATTTATCACTTTAAACTTTTCTCTTAGAACTACTTTTGCTACAAGACGTGCATTACCTTTTCATATATTTATTTATTTTTGGTTATATTATCTTCAGTTAAAAAAAACTAAGGACATATGTATCAAATCATCATGTGATACACCTTAAAATTACACAATATTATGGAGCAGTTATATCTTAGCAAAGGTGAGGAAAATCTAACCATATCAATACCAAAATGTATAGCAAGTTTCTGGCTTTAAAAATTAATTGTCAATTCTATAACATCATTACTGTTGTAAAAGTAGTCTGTTTTCATGTCAGCAATATGAGAGCAGGACAGAAGCCATGGTGGGAGGGTGACCAGGCATCTGCTTCTCTGCAGAAGGGAGTAAGTGGCGCCATTGGTACCTGCCAGATTCAATATATATTTTGACCCACTTATCTTTAGAAATCATATATCTTTCAAGATTTTTATACCTTTACACTTCTAGAAGAAATATATGTTAGAAGAAAGATTTTAGTGGACTTCATGTGTCAGGAACAAGAGTGTGTTTTACAAATCCTTCCCATGGCATTAACTACTGGGAAATTGTAAGTCCATCTAAGTATACAAATTGTGAAGCATCTCTTTGGAAAACATGACAGAGGTCTTATAAGGACAATCAACCCACTCCTATCCCTTCCAAGATTTTTTTTCCTTCAAAGTTCTAAAGACAAAAATTAATAGTTGGCCATGATTTTAGCAAAGATACTTAAAAAACATGAATAATAATCATTACTGTCTTGGACAAGATGAGATTATTGCTTTATATCTTAAGGGTCTGTGACTTGATATGATTATGTATTTTTTTCAGTAAGCTGTTCTTGCTAATATTAATTAATACTATTTATATTAACATTTGGTATTTTATATGATATGAAAATCTATTTTACAGTTTGGAAAAAAATCAGCTAGTATTCAGTGTATTTGTCTGGAGCACCAAAAAGCAGCTTCTGATCTCCCAGATATGACAGTTTTTAGCCAGGTTACTTCCCAGGTGGTGCTAGCAGTAAAGAATCTGCCTGCCAGTGCAGGAGATGCAAGCGATATGGGTTCAACCCCTGGATCAGGAAGATCCCCTGGAGAAGGGAATGGCAATCCATTCTAGTATTCTTGCCTGTAAAATCCCATGGACAGAAAAGTCTGGTGGTCTGCAGTCTATAGCCCATGGGATCGCAAAGAGTTGGACACGACTGAGTGACTGAGCACAGCCAGGTTATTAACTATGACTACGATAACCAAAGATTTAAAAGAAGGTTTGATGCCTTTCATGAGAAGGAAATGGCAACCCACTCCAGTATTCTTGCCTGGAGAATCCTATGGACAGAGGAGCCTGGTGGGCTACAGTCCACGGGGTCGCAAAGAGTCAGACACGACTGAGTGACTTCACTTTGATGCCTTTCAATGCATAAGAAGAGGTTGGAGCATCTTTTCAATTTACTTCAGTCCATTTTGATTTGCTTGCCTTCATAGCAAGTTTTATGGAAATCCAAGAAGGCAGGGATGAGAGTATTGACGCTTGTTAAATGGATCTGGTACCCGCTGATTGAGGAATGAAAGACTTTTCTAATTGTAGACTCACAAATTCATGGGGTCGCAAAGAGTCGGACATGACTGAGCGACTGAACTGAATGCTTTCGAAGAGAGGTTACAAAGTTGGCTTTCGAATTTAGTCAATTTTGAGGTAAGAAAGGCACACCACATTGCAAAAAGATGTCCTTGCTTCTATACTCTGCCTGGAATCACTGAGACGCTACAGAGGTCTTGGCTGCAGAATGGAGAGCAACTGGTAGAATGGTATACATGTCACTAGCAGAGAGACGTTCAGAATTGCCCTTTAGATCTTTCTATCATGCCGGCCAGCACTGATCATGCCATCTTACAAACAGAAATGCTATTACGTCTCATTAATCACTTGCTCGATTGTGCAGCCTTCCAGCATAGGAGGCCCAGGATATGCTCTTTACGGCTTTCAGCTAGGTCTCCTACTGTCATGAATTAATAACAACAACAACAAATGAATGAATGAATTCAAAAGGAGGTAAAACTCATTAAGGTAAAAATCAGCATATTCATGAATTTGTAATATACATATAAATTACAGGTTAAGAAGAGAGAAAATGAAGAATGGTTTATTGAGAAGCAGTATTAACAGGTTATGTTACTGGATCTTGACAATAAAGCATATAAATAAATTTAATATTTATTTGACTTAGGTATTTTGAACTTTTTTCTTCACCAATGATCCTACTATATCACATAAGATTTGAGGTAGCTTAAAGGAAAAAGTTAGATAGAGTGCCTGATGAACTATGGAATGAGGTTCGTGACATTGTACAGGAGACAGGGATCAAGACCATCCCCATGGAAAAGAAAGCAAAATGGCTGTCTGGGGAGGCCTTACAAATAGCTGTGAAAAGAAGAGAAGCAAAAAGCAAAGGAGAAAAGCAAAGATATAAGCATCTGAATGCAGAGTTCCAAAGAATAGCAAGAAGAGATAAGAAAGCCTTCTTCAGCGATCAATGCAAAGAAATAGAGGAAAACAACAGAATGGGAAAGACTAGAGATCTCGTCAAGAAAATTAAAGATACCAAGGGAACATTTCATGCAAAGATGGGCTCGATAAAGGACAGAAATGGTATGGAACTAACAGAAGCAGAAGATATTAAGAAGAGATGGCAAGAATACACAGAAGAACTGTACAAAAAAGATCTTCACGACCCAGATAATCACGATGGTGTGATCACTGACCTAGAGCCAGACATCCTGGAATGTGAAGTCAAGTGGGCCTTAGAAAGCATCACTACAAACAAAGCTAGTAGAGGTGATGGAATTCCAGTTGACCTCTTTCAAATCCTGAAAGATGATGCTGTGAAAGTGCTGCACTCAATATGCCAGCAAATTTGAAAAACTTAGCAGTGGCCACAGGACTGGAAAAGGTCAGTTTTCAGTCCAATCCCAAAGAAAGGCAATGCCAAAGAATGCTCCAACTACCGCACAATTGCACTCATCTCATACACTAGTAAAGTAGTGCTCAAAATTTTCCAAGCCAGGCTTCAGCAATACGTGAACCATGAACATGCAGATGTTCAAGCTGGTTTTAGAAAAGGCAGAGGAACCAGAGATCAAATTGCCAACAGCCGGTGGCTCATGGAAAAAGCAAGAGAGTTCCAGAAAAGCATCTATTTCTGCTTTATTGACTATGCCAAAGCCTTTGACTGTGTGGATCACAGTAAACTGTGGGAAATTCTGAAAGAGATGGGAGTACCAGACCACCTGACCTGCCTCTTGAGAAATTTGTATGCAGATCAGGAAGCAACAGTTAGAACTGGACATGGAACAACAGACTGGTTCCAAATAGGAAAAGGAGTATGTCGAGGCTGTATATTGTCACCCTGCTTATTTAACTTATATGCAGAGTACATCATGAGAAATGCTGGACTGGAAGAAACATAAGCTGGAATCAAGATTGCCGGGAGAAATATCAATAACCTCAGATATGCAGATGACACCACCCTTATGGCAGAAAGTGAAGAGGAACTAAAAAACCTCTTGATGAAAGTGAAAGTGGAGAGTGAAAAAGTTGGCTTAAAGCTCAACATTCAGAAAACAAAGATCATGGCATCCGGTCCCATCACTTGATGGGAAATAGATAGGGAAACAGTGGAAACAGTGTCAGACTTTATTTTTCTGGGCTCCAAAATCACTGCAGATGGTGACTGCAGCCATGAAATTAAAAGACGCTTACTCCTTGGAAGGAAAGTTATGACCAACCTAGATAGCATATTCAAAAGCAGAGACATTACTTTGCCAACAAAGGTCCATCTAGTCGAGGCTATGGTTTTTCCTGTGGTCATGTATGGATGTGAGAGTTGGACTGTGAAGAAGGCTGAGCGCCGAAGAATTGATGCTTTTGAACTGTGGTGTTAGAGAAGACTCTTGAGAGTCCCTTGGACTGCAAGGAGGAGATCAGCCCTGGGATTTCTTTGGAAGGAATGATGCTAAAGCTGAAACTCCAGTACTTTGGCCACCTCATGCAAAGAGTTGACTCATTGGAAAAGACCCTGATGCTGGGAGGGATTGGGGACAGGAGGAGAAGGGGACAACAGAGGATGAGATGGCTGGATGGCATCACTGACTCGATGGACGTGAGTCTGAGTGAACTCCGGGAGTTGGTGATGGACAGGGAGGCCTGGTGTGCTGTGATTCATGGGGTGGCAAAGAGTCGGACATGACTGAGTGACTGAACTGAACTGAACTGAAAGGAAAAAGATGGGCTTCCCAGGTGGCTCAGTGATAAAGAATCAACTTGCCAATGCAGGAGACCCAGGAGATGCAGGTTCAATCCCTGGGTCTGGAAGATCCCCTGGAGGAGGAAATGACAACCCACTTCAGTATTCTTGCCCGGAGAAACCCATGGACAGAGGAGCCTTGAGGGCTACAGTCCATAGGGTCACAAAGAGTCGGACATGACTGAATTCACATACACACACACACACAATGGAAGAAAACACAAAATAAAGATATAATTTTAAAAATAAGGTGAGGGATAATATTGATAAAATAACAAGGCCAGATAGAGGGAAATTTAGAAAATTTTAATCTGCAATCTTCATCATCCTGAACCTACAGGGAGAAAAGAAAAGTGTGCTTTGGTTCTTGCTACCAAGACTGTTCCAGCGTGTTAATGGGAGCCAGGTGATCTGTGGAAGCTTACTGTAACTCACTTTACTCTCCCTAGTAAGCCAATTTAATCTTTGCTCTTTAAATAAATATAGCTTTTGGATGGCTCCTTGCCTATTATCGTTTTTACTTATGATATTGAACTTTCTGATTGCTGCAAGGGCTATTTTTTTTGTTGTTATTTTTTTTAGCACCCAATTAAAAGTTTAGGCTACTCTGGAGTTTGTGGAGCACAGCTCTTCTAAATCAGCCAACTGGTGGATGATATTCACACATTCTTGGTCTCTGTGAAACAAGTACTAAATGTGAAAATATAAAGGAAAGTGTCAGTTTCTAAAATGGCTTGTTTCCTATCCTATTTCTGCCTATATTGAACCCAAAGGAAACTGAATGGTTCATTTATTTTTTCTTCTGAAAGTGGCTCCTATTTTATTTTCTAAAAAAGAAATAAAAAAAGAAGAAAAAAAGAAAATCTCTTTCAACTCTCTACCAATTGGCCCAGAAATTAATTAAAGAAAGTATATTTTTTCTATTTACAAATTATAATAGTTATTTTGTTAATGGATTTCTTACAAATTAAATCCTATCATTAGATTCCAGTGGTAAAGATTTCTGGCTTTTTTGAAGGTGAATATTGAATGATCATTTCAGAAACCCCACCTGTGTGAGTTAGAAATTAAGTTGAGCCTTGTGTACATGCGTGCTCGTTGCTTCAGTTATGTCCGACTGGCTGCGACCCTATGGACTGTACCCTGTAGACTGTCCGTGTGATTCTCTAGGCAAGAATACTGGAGTGGGTTACCCTTCCCTCCTCCAGGGGATCTTCCCAACCCAGGGATCGAACCCTGGTCTCCTTCATTACAGGCATATTCTTTACTGCTGAGTCAACCAAGTTGAGCCTTTAAAAAAATCTAACTGTAAAGTTCAAGTTATAGTGCTACTCATCATGGTATAATGTCTTTCAATTTTTTACTTTCCTTTTTTTGTAATTCAGAAATACCATTATGTAAGATCTCACTTTTCCAAGCTATTAATAAGCATGTTTAAGAAATATTAAAATATAATCTTTAACAATTTTACTGAAAATAGTATTTAAAATACCCTCTAAGGCCCTTTTGTATAATATTGATTTTTAAAATGCATGCTGTTTACATGTGTGTAGGTATGTATATTGTTTAGAGTTCTATGTTTTTATGCAACATTTATTTCCCACATGTAGTTTTTGTTCTTTATGCTTTCCATTTTAATGATAAGAATAATATGTACATCTGGGATATTTTTGTTTCCTTGAGTATTATAATAGCCTTGGATATTTTTATTTCTTCTGTTTCTTTTTATTATTATAAATGTACAGCAAGTGTACTCATAAGCTTTAGAACATACTTTTGATAATTTAAATTGTTTGAAAATTATCGACACTAGCTTTAGGGCTCAGCATGTGATCAATTTCAGTAAATGTTACACGTGCACATGAAAATGTGTGTTCCACATTTGTTGAATACAGTATTCTATACATGTTAATTAGCATGTTGCTCATTCTTACTGGAGAAGGCAATGGCACCCCACTCCAGTACTCTTGCCTGGCAAATCCCATGGATGGAGGAACCTGGTAGGCTGCAGTCCATGGGGTTGCAAAGAGTCAGACACGACTGAGCAACTTCACTTTTACTTTTCACGTTCATGCATTGGAGAAGGAAATGGCAACCCACTCCAGTGTTCTTGCCTGGAGAATCCCAGGGACGGGGGAGCCTGTTGGACTGCCCTCTATGTGGTCACACAGAGTCGGACACGACTGAAGTGACTTAGCAGCAGCAGCAGCAGCTCATTCTTACTGTTCAAATTGTCTTCTATATCTGCATAGCCCAATAGAAATATAATGCTATTCTCATATGTAATTCTTATTTTAAATTTTCTAGCAGCTGCATTACAAAATAGAAGAGCAGGTAATATTTATTTTAGTCATATTTTATTTCAATGTGTAATTAGCAGAAAATTATTAATGAATTTTTTTTAATACAGCCCATCTCAATGCAAGTGCTCTATTTGATCCCTATTTAAATTTTATAAAATTTACATTTGAAAAGGTAAACATAGACTCACGTATCTGGATTGTTCCAACCAAATTTGAAAGTTTTCAATTCCTGAATCAAGTGCCAACAAAATAATTTATATTATTATTATTATTTTTTTAATTTAATTTTATTTAATTTTACAATATTGTATTGGTTTTGCCATATATCAAAATGAATCTGCCACAGGTATTATTATTTAACATTTATATTCACATTGACAAAACTGGTTTATCTGTTTTAGAATACTTGATCAAACTTTTGAAGCAAAAGCATATACTTTTCAAAAATATGTCTGTTCAAGTTTCATAAATTGATTAACTTTTGTGCCAACTCAGTACTGTTATCACTGATTTTAAAGGCATGTTGCTAATGTTTATTAGTTAACAATGCATTGCAGGCATATTGTTTGTTAGTGTTTGTAGCCAGTCTCTATAACATTGTCAATTATAATAAAAAATCTTCTTTATGTCAATTTATGTTAGAAAAATATGTGACAATAAGTATCAAGAAACTTGCAAGTTTTGATGCTAACATAAGTTTTCTTACCTCTCTAGTTAGGTTGCAATAAGCTCTTTTTTTCCTTGGAACTTGAAAATTTAGCTCATTCATATGCAGTGTGATACCAGTTAGGAAACATAAATCAAATTCCTGATTTTTTGTCTTTGATTAAGGGATATTTGAAAGGCATTTATTTTGTTTCAAGAAAATTTTGAATTGGAGTTAGCAATACAATAAATACTCATAAGCAACTTCACAAATTCAACCAATGGACATTAGTAAAGAATACAAGAGAATTAAACTCATTGATTTTTATTTCTTTCACTAAGTCCACAAATTGGTGATGAATTCTGGCACCAGAATATATATAATAACTGTGTCTATGATACTTTTTATAGCGACTATTTCCAAAAAGTGAGGAAAAATATTTTCAATATTTATCACACATTGGAATGAAGCAGTGAGGAAAGCATGAGCACCTTGTTTAATTTCAATAAACATGGATTTTATGCTTATGTTTAATTCTAATAAACATAGATTTTGATCTAAAACATCCAGAGCACTGTCTGTTGTGGTGGAAACCAATTTTTCATATCTGGCAGAAATTTTTCTTTGACACATGTGAAAGATTTGAGAATACCTGTGCCACCAGCTCAAATTTTTTAAGCTGTGGATTTCCAATGCTTTTTTGATAAATTGGTTAAATCTTTGAGACAATGCATACCCAAAATATTCATTGGGCAGAGTCTGTTAAACTGTATGACTCATCTAAAGCTAAGAGAAGTATTGCATTTCCATGATATTGCCTTACAAATCCTTGTTTAACAAATCCTTCACCTCCTGTTGGATTTATGCCTTACTGTCTTGTTTTGGTAGGATACTGAGCTTACAAAACAATGATTTTAAAAAGAACTTTACATGGGACTTCTCTGGAGGTCCAGTGGTTAAGAATCCATCTTCCAATGAAAGGGATGTGGGTTCCATCCATGGCTGGGGGACTAAGATCCCACATGCTGAGGGGCAACTAAGGCCAAGTACTCTGAAGCCTGCACACTGAAACAACTGAGCCCACACACTCTGGAGCCCCCGAGCTGCAAGGAAAGATCCTGCATACTGCAACAGAGATCCTGTGTGCCACAAAGATCCAACAGAACCACCCAGCGCCGCCCCCTGCCCAAATCTTTACAGTTTAGAATAGCAACTAGAAACAAAGAAGGTTCAGTAAGGATATATTATAGTTTTTTTAATAATGTAAATGTCATGATCTGTGCATGAGTTGGAAAAGAATTTCCAGACATGAAGCAGAATAAAAGGAGAACAAAGTTTATTAGAGCAGTGGGGGAAAGGGGGTACCTGCCAGTACAGCAAGGAAACTTCCTGATAGCCAAGGAGAGCTGATCCCTCAAATGTGGGTCCTTGGTCTATTTTTATAGCCAGGGGACAAGGAGCAGGATAGAGGTCTTGCAAGTCATTTCCTGACTGGATGAGGTACATATACATTCCCTACACAGGATGGGAGAAGAGTAAGGCAAACATGTTCTCCTCCAATGGGGTAGGAGCAGAGACAGGCCATGCTACTCAGGAAGACTCAAAAATTCTGCAGTGCTTACAACATGGCGGGAAGGGTGATAAGGGTCTGTTTTTCTTCTGTTCCTGCATTTCAAGACCCTTCTTTCTCATCTGGTCTTTGGTCTTTGTGTGTTAATCACTTAGTTGTGTCCAACTCTTTGCAGTCCACCAGGCTCCTCTGTCCATGGAATTCTGGAGTGGGTTCCCTTCTCCGAGGGATCTTCTGGACCCAGGGATCAAACCCAGGTCTCCTGCTTTGCAGGTAGATTCTTTACCATATGAACCACCAAGGAAGCTTTCATCCTTGGGGCTCCACAATATTTATTTTAGTTTCAAAAGAATAAAAAAATGCCAGTAAGATACCAGGAGAGCAGACATAAAAAAGACTCAGGCACTTAATTTAATTGGACTCTTATGAAAATGATAATTTTGACTTGTGATATTGTGATTTATACTAAGAAATAGATATTTGGTTTTCCCCCTCATTTCTGGCATAAAACTCCTAAGACACTTAGAATTTCCTAAGTGATAAGAGCAATAAAGGTGACTTTTGCTATGTTAATGATCGATTTTTTGAAAACACCTAAGGATGGGGGCTGGTTGCCTGTGCAACCAATCTGTGATTAGATGGTCAGTCCATTCAGTCCCACCCATCAACCTCTGGGGAGAGCAGATGGGCTAGAGGTTGAATCAGTTTCCAGTGGCCAGTGATTCAATTGCACTCATCTCACAGGCTAACAAAATAATGCTCAAAATTCTCCAAGCTAGGCTTCAACAGTACGTGAACGAGAACTTACAGATGTTCAAGATGGATTTATAAAAGGCAGAGAAACCAGAGATCAAATTGCCAACATTCATTGGATCGTAGAAAAAGCAAGAGAATTCCAGAAAAGCATCTATTTCTGCTTCAATGACTATGCCAAAGCCTTTGACTGTGTGGATCACAACAAACTGTGGAAAATTCTTCAAGAGATGGGAATATCAGACCACATGACCTGCCTCCTGAGCAATTTGTATGCAGGTCAAGAAGCAACAGTTAGAACCAGACATGGAACAACAGACTCAAAATAGGGAAAGGAGTACATCAAGGTTGTATATTGTCACCTTGCTTATTTAACTTATATGTAGACTACATCATATGAAGTTTTGGGCTGGATGAAGGACAAGCTGGAATCAAGGCTCCCAGGAGAAATATCAATAACCTCAGATATGCAGGTGACACCATCCTCATGGCAGAAATCGAAGAGGAACTAAAGAGTCTCTTGATGAAAGTGAAAGAGGAGAGTGAAAAAGCTGGCTTAAAACTCAACATTGAAAAAACAAAGATCATGGCATCTGGTCCCATCACTTAATGGAAATAGATGGGGTAACAGTGGAAACAGTGACACTTTGTTTTCTTGGGCTCCAAAATCATTGCAGATGGTGACTGTAGCCATGATATTAAAAGACGCTTACTGCTTGGAAGAAAAGCTATGACAAACCTAGACAGCATATTAAAAAGCAGAGATATTACTTTACCAACGAAGGTCTTCATAGTCAAAGCTGTGGTTTTTCCAGTAGTCATGCATGGATGTGAGAGTTGGACTATAAAGAAAGCTCAGCACCGAAGAATTGATGTTTTTAAATTGTGGTATTGAAAAAGACTCTTTAAGAGTCCCTTGGCCTGCAAGGAGATCAAACCAGTCAATCTTAAAGGAAATCAGTTCTGAATATTCCTTGGAAGGACTGATGCTGATGCTGAAGTTCCAATACTTTGGCCACCTGATGCGAGGAACTGACTCACTGGCAAAGGCCCTGATGTTGGGAAAAATTGAAGGCAGGAGGAGAAGTGGACGACAGAGGAGGAGATGGTTGGATGGCATGAGTTTGAGAAATTTCTGGGAGCTGGTGATGGACAGGGAAGCCTGGCGTGCTGCAGTCCATAGGCTCACAAAGAGTCATACACGACTGAGAGACTGAACTGAACTGAACTAACGATTCAATCAATCAAGCCTGTGTAATGAAAGAAAGTGAAAGTGTTAGTTGCTCAGTTGTGTCAGATTCTTTGCAACTCCAGACTCCTCTGTCAATGGAATTCTCCAGGCAAGAATACTGGAGTGGGTTGCCATTTTCCCTCCAGGGGATCTTCCTGACCTAGGAATTGAACCTAGGTCTGCTGCATTGCAGGAAGATTCTTTACTGTCTGACCCACAAGGGGAACCCCCATGTAATGAAGCCTCCATAAAAATCCCCCAAAAGGACAGGGTACGGAGAGCTTCAGTCTGATGAACATGTGAAAATTTGGGAAGAGGGGCAAGCTTGCCCTAAGCATCTCTCCCATTTGGCCGTTTCCGAGTTACATCCTTTTACAATAAATCAGTGATTTAGTAACTAAAATATTTCTCCGAGTTCTGAGTGCTGGTCTAGCAAATTAATCCAGCCCAAAAAAAGGGTCATTAGAACCTCCAATTTATAGGCAGTTGGTCAGAAGTACAGGTAACCATCTGGACTTGCAGCTGGAGTTCTGAGCTAGGGTGGGTCTGGGGCCTGCAGTTTGTAGTCAGTTGATCAGAAACAGATAACGACCTGGGCTTACAACTGGCTGGTGTTTGAAGTGGGGGGTGGAGGATAAATGACCTTGTCCTTCCTTGACCTGTGGGATCTGAATCTCTCTTCAGATTGATAGTGTCAGAACTGAGTTGAATGGCAGGACATCCTGTTGCTGCCTGGAGAATTATTTGCTGGTGTGTGTGTATGTGTGTGTGTGTCTGTGTGTGTGTGTCTGTGTGTGCATGCACGTGCACATTGGAATTGGTCTCAGAACCAAAAGAGACTAAATAGGTTATGTGATCTTAGAAGCCATTCCCTTCTTCAGGGAATCTTCTGGACCCAAGGATCGAATCCAGATCTCCTGCATTTCAGGCTGATTCTTTACTGCCTGAGCCATCAGGGAAGCCCTTTTAATGTAAAGTTCCCTCTAATCTTTGATAAGTTTATTTAGGAAAAAATAATTATTTGAGGATGAATGAGGACAGTGAAAAGTCAATCCTTTCCAAGGTCATTGCCCACGTATATAATAAGGAGCTTCAGATTTTGACCTTTAAATGCAGATTGGTTATGAGAATGAGTAATAGTACTTTCCAGAAATGTCATGCCCTAGGACATCATGCTCACAGTTATCTCAGGGGGCTAAGGGTTCTAAATTAAAAACACTGTTGGACAACAAATGCTAACTTTCAATTTTGTACATTTGATGAATCAGAAAAGTGCAATCAGAGTAAAATTCTTTAAAGGACATCTGATCAATCCAGTCTTTAACATTCTTACTCTGACCATGAATTTCTAATGTACATATAATACGTAGATGTCAATGATGACGGTTCACAGATGGGGTGGAAGAGAAACAAAGACCCTGGTGTTTTCATAGTGTGAAATGATCAGTGACAACGACTGTTTACTCAGTATGCTTTTTTGGAATGTTTACTACGAAGCAAACAAGGTGAAGATATGAGGTATACAAAGATAATGAGCAAAACACAGTCTGTGTATTTAAGAATTATGCAGAGGGAATTGTCAAGGGCACAGGGGATTAACTAAGGTACAATGGGATGTGTGCTATCATAGTCAGTATACTAGTGGTCAATATAGCCAGGGAGGAATTAGTGGTTCTCTGCATTGGAATGTGATGGTGAGAATGGAATGGTACCTATAGTGACATTTAGCTGATCTTGGAGGCGCGAGGAAAAGTGTTCCAGAAAGCAGAGTAAGAGGCAGAGAAAGATCATCTCTTTGACAAAAGTCATCTTCTGGCTAGACAAAAAGCCATGAGGCTTGTTATTCTATTCAGACTTGAAAACAGGTAAGTATGATTTGGGCTTCCCAGGTAGCGCTAGTGGTAAAGAACCTGTCTGGAAATGCAGGAAGCATAAGAGACGCGGATTCGATTCCTGGGTCAAGAAGATCCCCTGGAGAAGGTCATGGTAACCCACTCCAGTATTCCTGCCTGGAGAATCCCACAGACAGAGAAGCCTGGTAGGCACAGGGTCACAAAGAGTCAGACATGACTGAAGTGACTTGGCATGGTAAAAGTATGGTTTAAAAGCCTTTTAATAATGCAGTTGCAATCAAAGAGGTTTTCTTCCTTGACAAGCTCAGTTGCTCATTCATGGTCAACTCTTTGCGACCCTATAGTCCGTAGCCTGCCAGGCTTCTCTGTTGACAGGATTTTCTTGGCAAGAATATTGGAGTGGGTTGCCATTTCCTCCTCCAGGGGATCATCCCGACCCAGGGAGCAAACCCTTGTCTCCTTTATCTCCTGCATTGCAGGTGGATTCTTTATCACTGAGCCATCAGGAAAGCCCTTTTCTTCCTTTAGTTAGACAGAAAATTCTTAACAATTTTGTCATTAGAAAAGACCCTAAAGTTGGGAAATATGAAGGCAAAAGGAGAAGAGGGTGGCAGAGGATGAGATGGTTAGGTAGTCTCACTGACTCAAACGACATGAATTTGAACAATCTCCAGGAGACAGTGAAGAACAAGATAGCCTGGCCTGCTGCAGTCTATGGGGTTGCAAAGAGTTGGACATGACTTAGCTACTGAACAACAGCATTTATCTTCTGGATCCATACATCTATCGATGGACACTGAGTTTACTTCCCTATGTTGGATATTGCAAATACACCCACATAGAAGTACATGTATTTTTTCAAATTAGTGCTTTTGTTTTCTTTGGAAAAATACCCAGAAGTGAGTGAGATTGCTGGACTTATTAACCTCCATAGACATGTGAGTCAATTTCTTCTAATAAATCTCTCCCTCTTCATACACACACACACACACACACACACCCCTGTTGATTTTGTTTCTCTGGAGAACCCTGACGAAGACATCATCTAATCTCTGTTCTTCCTTCCTTTTTTACTTTTATGATATCATCTTATTTCCTTTGTTGGCTTATTAGCTACAACTTTGTTTTGTTATTTTAGTGGTTGCCTTAGGAATTATAAATAACTGATCACAGTCTACCTTTAAAGGATAGGCACTCTGCATATAACATAAGAACCACATGGTATTATACTTCTTTTTCTTCACTTCTAATCTTTGTAATGTTTTTGTTCACTTTACTTTTATATATACTATATATCCCACACTATGTTTAAATAATAAGAGAAAACTTACATATATAAAATTATATTTTTTTCTGTTTGTTTCATTTATGAGTTTCTATTGCTTTTCTTCAAATTCACCATCTTTTCTGATCTAATACTACCATCCAGAGTATTTTTTTTAATCTCAGGCTTTGCAGTTTTCATCTTCGGAAGTTTGATTAGGGACGTTTTTATACTTTCCATGTCTCTAGTTAAGTTTTGAATATACATATATAATAGAGTTATAATAATAATAATTGTTTTCATGTCTTTGTTAATTCGAACATCTGTGTCAAGTCTGGGTCAGTTTTTTTTTTTTAATTTTAATTTCGTATACATGTGTTCCCCATCCTGAACCCTCCTCCCTCCTCCCTCCCCATTCCATCCCTCTGGGTCGTCCCAGTGCACCAGCCCCAAGCATCCAGTATCATGCATCGAACCTGGACTGGCAACTCGTTTCATACATGATATTTTACATGTTTCAATGCCATTCTCCCAAATCTGGGTTAGTTTTGATTGGATGACATATGGCTCCATTAGAGATGATATTTTCCTACCTTTTAAAACTCCCTATTCAGTCTCTTCAACTCAGAGTGTTTGGATTCTTCCTCCCTGAATTATATCTGGAAGGTATATCTACCTTTCTCCCAAGGTATAAAGCTAGGCATTTTTGTATAGGTTGACCAGGGAAGACCTACACTGTAAAGAGGTCATTGGAGTAGGATATGAAGGAAGTGAGAGAGTAGATATCTAGAATACCTAGAATGGAACCATATAGCCAAAGAAAGGAGAAAAGCCCTAAAGAGGGAATAAAGAAAATTAAAAAAATAGTCAGCTATAGTAAAACTTAAATATTGCACTAGTGTATTTGTTACAGGGCAGGGATGCTCAAAATAATAATTGCACATCCCTTACGATGACTTAGATTTGAGTTTGTTCTCAGCTAAGATGGAAGTAGTCCTTCAAAAGTGTGGACCCAGGGAGCTGGATTCAGGCTACTATTCTGGAAAAAATGCTACTAGATACATTATTAATAGTAGATCAGTTGACAAGTCGGATTATTTCAGTTGAGATACATAGGTTTTTTGCTTCCTGTGTGGGAAAAACATTCATTGAGATGGATTTTTTAATGGTGATTGCTTTCCTGATATAAAAGGAGACATAAGTCTGCATTTCCCCTAATGCCCAAGTTTATATGTTAAATCCCAGGGAAGCAGCATTAACTTACAACCATCTGCTTGAGTATTATTGGTGGTAAGTCAAAATGACAGACAAAGAAGATTAAGGACAAATAAATGGATGAGAAAATCTTCCTTTATCACTATCTGGGGCCCAAGAGCTTATAACTGAAAAGTTGCACTAGAGGATCTGAAAAATAGCACCATGACTAATAATCAGAAGAATTCAGAAGCAAGAGAGAAGGGATAAAGGTCAACTCAAATTCCTACTCTATTTTCTTCATGAGGGAACAGGGGAACAGTCAATGTGGTCCAGTCTTGCTGTGCAAGACCTCTGCTGTGTCACCCTGACTCCTTGCCTCTTGGTTTCAGTTCTAACAGGGAATGGCCCTCCTCTTCATTGATTGATTCACTCAAAAAATATTTACTGAGTGCCTACTAAATATGCTTCTGATGGTGTGCTTGGTCCTGGGGGCACCATTGGTCACCAAGAGTCACAGTTCCTGAAGCCATGAATTTTTCAGGCAGAAGAGACATGCATTAAAAAGGGAGCTCTATGAAAGAGAAGTTCAAGATTACTTGGGGATGTATAACGGAGAACACAGGCTTCCCAGGTGGCCCAGTGGTAAAGAATACTGTCAATATTCATACTGCCAATGCAGGAGAAGCAAGAGACAAAGTTTTGATCCCTGGAGGAGGAACTGGTAGCCCACTTCCGTATTCTGGCCTGGAGAATTCCATGGACAGAAGAGCCTGACAGGCTACAGTTCACAGGGTCACAAAGAGTTGGACACAACTGAAGCAGTAAGTATACACACACAGACACACACCAGAGAACACAATTCAGCGGACTAGATGCTGGATACTCTTGTCCTGGGGGTGGTATTGAGATCTTTTTGGCTGAGACCCAGAAAAGAGTGAGATATGCACCTCACAGGTTCTTGTCTTGGGTTGGATATCAGGAGGACCCCGGCAGGGGCTAAGTGCTGGATCTGATAAATGACAGCTTTTCTTGCATCTGAGGCTTTTAACTACCCCAGTACCTTATCAAGGCACATCTGTTACTGAGAGGTGTTGGATCCGGCTCCTTGCCACTCAAATGCCAATAAACCAGCCAGATTGGTGGAAAGTAAATGTTGCTTTATTTCAGATGCTGGCAACTGGAGCGAAGGGCAGACCTCTGTCCAAAGGCCAACTCCCCCAACTGACAGTCAGAGGGGAAGAAATTTATAGACAGAAGGAGGGGGCTACATGCAGAAACAGCATAGTTACCTCTGGCAGATATTTTGAAACTGATCATCAGTGGTCAGACCAGCATCATCTTGGTTGTTTTAAGTACAGCTTATCTTCAGTTCCAGGGTTGGTTTGTTTCCATTTCTTTGCGGCCAGTTTTTGGAACTGTGGCAGCTTACGTCACAGTTATAGTCTGGTCATCATGTAATTATTAATGACTTCTTCCACCTGGTAGGGGATTTCAGTATCTATAAGACAGCTCACAGGAATTGGTTCAGAATATTATCTATAGCTCTTGTGAAGGAACTAAAAGCCCTTAACTATGTTTGATGACTACATTATCATCATTTAGTCTCCTTGGACTGTTTCCCTTTGTTTCTGCATGTTCTTATTTCTCTGATTAAGCTTTTTCTTTGACTAAAGCTTTCCACAGACAAAAGGAGGCAGAGGACATAGCGGGAAGACCACAGGGTCCTGCTGTTTCATCCTCTCACTGCCCCTGGCCCACCTCTAAAATAGGGACGTCCCACCACATGACTTTGGAGACACTTGTAATTCCTATTAATGCTTACTGAATAAGTGCTTATTTCAACAGTAATTAAATACATTTTTGTAGTGATCTTGCACCTCTTTTAAAGTGGAAACTCTATGAAAGAAGGAACAAACTTTGTTGTTTTACTGTTTTATTCCCAGAACCGATTAGATTTGCATGGTAGAAGAAAACATATTCTTTAATTTTAGAAATAGGTAATACCACCCAAATAGTTTCATCAGATCAGATCAGATCAGTCGCTCAGTCGTGTCCGACTCTTTGCGACCCCATGAATCGCAGCACGCCAGGCCTCCCTGTCCATCACCAACTCCCGGAGTTCACTCAGACTCACGTCCATCGAGTCAGTGATGCCATCCAGCCATCTCATCCTCTGTCGTCCCCTTGTCCTCCTGCCCCCAATCCCTCCCAGCATCAGAGTCTTTTCCAATGAGTCAACTCTTCGCATGAGGTGGCCAAAGTACTGGAGTTTCAGCTTTAGCATCATTCCTTCCAAAGAAATCCCAGGGCTGATCTCCTTCAGAATGGACTGGTTGGATCTCCTTGCAGGGACTCTCAAGAGTCTTTTCCAACACCACAGTTCAAAAGCATCAGTTTGGCGCTCAGCCTTCTTCACAGTCCAACTCTCACATCCATACATGACCACAAGAAAAACCATAGCAGTGACTAGACGAACCTTTTGGACACTATTATATTGCACAGAAGGTGTCCCTCTCTTCTAAACCATTCATGTCTTCCTTCTGGGAATCCAGCATTTGGGATTCTCCTTGGACACTTAACTCTGATTCTCTGTGGTCAGTAGTTACCTTTTTATATCAACAATAAGCATAACTAAAGAGTTTCCCAGATGGCACTAGTGGTAAAGAACCTACCCGGCCAATGCAGGAGATGGTAGAGATGCAGGTTCTATTCCTGGGTCAAGAAGATCCTCTGGAGGAGGATATGGAAACCTACTCTAGTGTTCTTGCCTGGAGAATCCCATGGACAGAGGAGCCTGGCAGGCTGCAGTCCATAGGGTCACAAAGAGCCAGATGTGACTCAAGTGATTTAGCACACATCCAAGTATAACTAATCCTGGATCTTGGGTCTCTTGAATCCACACAAAGATTTCATTTTGTGGCCAGAATGAATCTACACAAAAGATATGGCCTGGCATTGGTAGAGAATCCACACACAAATTTAAAAAGTCAATGTTCTTTGTATTGTTTCTCCCCTCCCTCCATTTAAGCCGTCTTTTCATTATTTTTCTCATTCCAACATCTTTCTTTGGAGAGACATGATGATTTGTAAATTTCAAAAAGTAAATAACTGGGAATTCTCTGGTTGGTCAGCAGATGGGAATCTGTGTATTCACTGCCCAGCGCCAGATCCTGCAAGCTGTGCCATGCAATCAAATTTTAAAAAGATAAAATAAATCATATACCTTCAATAAAGACAGATTTGTCCTTCAGGTCCAGGTTTTGAAAAACAAGATATCTGACCTTCAGAAAGAGGGTGAATGGGTGATGGGAAATGAGGCATGTTTATGGTGAGAACATTTTCAAAAGTGAGATCACAACAGTAGTCAAGAGATGGCAGCAATCTAAGTATCCATCAAAAGTTGAATGGATAAAAAAGATGTGTAAATGTGCACAACAGAATATTATTCAGCTGTGAGAAAGAAGGAAATCCTTTTGTGCTAACATGGAGGGACATGAGTAGACAAGGTGGCAGAGTAGAAGGACATGAGCTCATCTTCTCCCGTGAGAACTCCAAAATTACAACTTGCCACTGAACAACCACTGACAGGAGAATGTTGGATCCCACCAAAAAAAGATATCCCACATCCAAGCGCAAAGGAGAAGCCCCAGCAAAATGGTAGGAGGGGAGAAATCGTGTCTAGAATCAAACCCCATACCCACAGAGATGCTTGGAGGGCTCAAACAAAACCTTGTATGCACCAGGAGACCCCACAGAGACTGAGTCAGACCTGCCTTTGAGTGTTTGAGTGTCTCCTGTGGAGGTCCAGGTCAACAGTGGCCTGATTCAGGGGCAGGAGCTCTGGGTGAAGCAGTTCTGCATGTGCCATAAGACCTCTTGGAGGATGTCGTCATTAACCCCACTATGCTGCTGCTGCTACTAAGTCGCTTCAGTCGTGTCCGACTCTGGGTGACACCATAGATGGAAGCCCACCAGGCTCCGCTATAGAGCTGCCAAGACTTACACAGGCCTGGGGAAACAGACTCTTGGAGGACACAAACAAAACCTTGTGTGCACCAGGACCCCGGACAAAGGAGCAGTGATCCCACAAGAGACTGACCCAAACTTGCCTATGAGTGTCCAGGAGTCTCCAACAGAGGTGTGGGTTGGTGGTGGCCTGCTGCAGGGTCAGGGGCACTGAGTGTGGCAGTGTGTGCATGGGACCTTCTGAAGGAGGTTGCCATTATCTTTATTACCTCCACCATAATTTGGCCTGGGTAAATAACAGGGAGGGAACACAGCTCCATCCATCAACAGAAAATTGGATTAAAGATTTAGTGAGCATGGACCTGCCCATCAGAACAAGACCCAGTTTCCCCCACTGTCAGTCTCTCCTATCAGGAAGCTCCCATAAGCCTCTTATCCTTATCCCTCAGAGGGCAGACAGAATGAAAGCCACAATCACAGAAAACTAGTTAAACTGATCACATGGACCACAGCCTGTTTAACTCAATGAAACTATGAGCCATGCTGTGTAGGGCCACCCAAGACGGACAGGTCATGGTGGAGAGTTCTGACAAAATGTGATCCACTGGAGAATGGAATGGCAAATCACTTCAGTATCTTTGCCTTGAAAACCCCATGAACAGTATGAAAAGGCAAAAAGATAGGACACTGAAAAATGAACTCCTCAGGTTGGTAGGTGCCCAAAATGCTACTGGAGAAGAGTGGAGAAATAACTCCAGAAAGAATGACAAGATGCAGCAAAAGCAAAAACATCACCTCATTGTGGATGTGACTGGTGATGGAAGTAATCTGATGCTATAAAGAACAATATTGCATAGGAACCTGGAATGTTAGGTCCCTGAATCAAGGTAAATTGGAAGTGGTCAAATAGGAGATGGCCAGAGTGAATATTGACAGTTTAGGAATCAGTGAACTAAAATGGACTGGAATGGGTGATTTTAATTCAGATGACCATTATGTCTACCACTGTGGGCAAGAATCCCTTAGAAGAAATGGAGTAGCCCTCATAGCCAATGAAAGAGTCTGAAATACAGTTTTTGGGTGCAATCTCAAAAATGACAGAATGATCTCTGTTCGTTTCCAAGGCAAACCATTCAATATCACAATAATCCAAGTCTATGCCCCAATCAGTAATGCTGAAGAAGCTGAAGTAGAACAGTTCTATGAAGACCTACAAGACCTTCTAGAACCAACACCCCAAAAAGATGTCTTTTTCATTATAGGGGACTGGAATGCAAAAGTAGGAAGTCAAGAGATACCTGGAGTAACAGGCAAGTTTGGCCTTGGAGTACAAAATGAAGCAGGGCAAAAGCTAACAAAATTTTGCCAAGAGAATGCACTGGTCATAGCAAACACCTTCTTCCAACAACACAAGAGAAGACTTTACACATGGACATCACCAGATGGTCAATACTGAAATCAGATTGATTGTATTCTTTGCAGCCAAAGATGGAGAAGCTCTATACAGTCAGCAGGAACAAGACTGGGCACTGACTGTGGCTCAGATCATGAACTTCTTATTGCAAAATTCAGACTTAAATTGAAGTAGGGAAAACCACTAGGCCATTCAGGTATGACCTAAATCAAATCCCTTATGATTATACAGTGGAAGTGATAAACAGATTCAAGGGATTAGATCTGATAGACAGAGGGTCTGAAGAACTGTGGACGGAGGTTCATGACATTGTATAGGATGCAGTGATCAAGACCATCCCCAAGAAAAAGAAATGCAAAAAGGCAAAATGGTTGTTTGAGGAGGTTTTACAAATAGCTGAGGAAAGCAAAGAAGCTAAAGGCAAAGGAGAAAAGGAAAGATATATCCATCTGAATGCAGAGTTCCAAAGAATAGCAAGGAGAGATAAAAAAGCCTTCCTCAGTGATCAATGCAAAGAAATAGAGGAAAACAATGGAATGGGAAAGACTAGAGATCTCTTCAAGAAAATTAGATACCAACGATGGGCACAATAAAGGACAGAAATGGTATGGACCTAACAGAAGCAGAAGATATTAAGAAGAGGTGTGAGAATACACAGACGAACTATACAGAAAAGATCTTCATGACCCAGATAACCATGATGGTGTGATCACCCACCTCCTGGAGTGTGAAGTCAGGTGGACCTTAGGAAGCATCACTATGAACAAAGCTAGTGGAGGTGATGGAATTCCAACTGAGCTCTTTCAAATCTTAAAAGATGATGCTGTGAAAGTCCTGCACTCAATATGCCAGCAAATTTGGAAAACTCAGCAGCAGCCACAGGACTGGGAAAGGTCAGTTTTCATTCCAATCCCAAAGAAGGGCAATGCCAAAGAATGTTCAAACTACTGCACAATTGCACTCATCTCACACGCTAGTAAAGTAATGCTTTACTAATTACAAAATTAGAACTATAAAATTCTCCAAGCCAGGCTTCAACAGTACATGAACTGTGAAATTTCAGATGTTCAAGCTGGATTTAGAAAAGGCAGAGGAACCAGAGATCAAATTTCCAACATCCATTGGATCATCAAAAAAGCAAGAGTTCTAGACAAATGTCTACGTCTGCCTCATTGACTACACCAAAACCTTTGACTGTGTGGATCACAGCAAACTGTGGAAAATTCTGAAAGAGATGGGAATACCAGACCACCTGACCTGCCTCCTGAGAAATCTGTATGCCAGTCAAGAAGAAACAGAACTGGACATGGAACAATGGACTGGTTCCAAATTGGGAAAGGAGTATATCAAGGTTGTATATTGTCACCCTGCAGAGTACACCATGCAAAATGCAGGGCTGGAAGAAGCACAAGCTGGAATCAAGATTGCCGGAAGAAATATCAATAACCTCAGATATGCAGATGACACCACCCTTATGGCAGAAAGTGAAGAACTAAAGAGCCTCTTGATGAAAGTGAAAGAGGAGAGTGAAGAAGTTGACTTAAAACTCAACATTCAGAAAACTAAGATCTTGGCATCCAGTCCCATCACTTCATGGCAAATAGGTGGGGAAACAATGGAAACAGTGAGAGGGTTTATTTTTTTGGGCTCCAAAATCACTGTAGATTTTGATTGCACCCATGAAATTATAAGACGCTTGCTCCTTGGAAGAAAAGTTATGACCAACCTAGACAACATACTGAAAAGCAGAGACGTTACTTTGCCAGCAAAGGTCCATGTAGTCAAAGTTATGGTTTTTCCAGTAGTCATGTGTAGATGTGAGAATTGGACTGTAAAGAAAGCTGAATGCTAAAGAATTGATGCTTTTGAACTGTGGTGTAGGAGAAGACTCTTGAGAGTCCCTTGGACTGCAAGGAGATCCAACAAGTCAATTCTAAAGGAAATCAGCCCTGAATATTCATTGGAAGGACTGATGCTGAAGCTGAAACTACAATACTTTGGCCACCTGATGCAAAGAACTGACACATTGGAAGATCCTGATGCTGGGAAAGATTGAAGGCAGAAGGAGAAGGGGACGACAGAGAATGAGATGGTTAGATGGCATTACTGACTCGAAAGACATGAGTCTGAGTAAACTCCAGGAGTTGGTGATGGACAGGGAGGCCTGGCGTGCTGCAGTCCATGGGGTCGCAAAGAGTCAGACACGACTGAGTGACTGTACTGAACTGAGGGCATTCTGCTATGTGAAATAAGCCAGACAAAGACAATTATTGCATGATTATCATTTATATACAGAATATTAAAGAAAGAAAAGATCAAACTGATAGAAACAGAGAGTAGAAAAGGGATTGCCAAGGCTGGAAGTTGGGGGAAATAGAAAGAGGTTGGTAAAAAGGTAGAAACTTTTAGTGATAAGATGAATAAGATCTGAACCTCTAACATGTAACATGGTGACTGTAATTGAAATTTAACATTGTATTGTATAATAGAAATTTACCAAGAGAATGTTAGTTAAATGTTCTCACCAAAAAACAAACAAACAAAACAAAACCAGAGATAAATATATAAAGCAAGGAATGTGTTAATTAACTCAATGGAAGGAAATCCTTTCACAATGTATGTCAAATCACCATGATGTACACTTAAAATATCTTTTATAATTTTGTATGTCAGTTATACCTCAATAAGTCTGAAATTAAAAAATGAGATCTCATGATTGAAAAAGCACAATTATTGTGTTGACAAGATAGAATATTTAAAATCGAGATTGTATTGGAAATTCTGGGAATATTTCTTTTTGGGACTGCTCTGAAATAGTCCTATTTTTTACGAGGCTTTCCTGAAATGACTGTGTTTATTGACACATACCCTTTTTTTTTCCTTTAAAATACATATAATTTCTCCCCTTTGTCCATGAAAACATTTGAATACATTTGAAACAATGTTCTGTGTGGGTTAAATGTTTGTTCATTGATTTAGTCCACAAGTTTTTAATGAGATTCTACTAGGAGTTAAGTAGTATAACTTCTCATGAGCTGCTGAATTTCTCTAAATCTCAGTATTCTTTTTTTTTTTTTATCATTTTATTTTATTTTTTTGGCTCTGCTGGGTCTTCATTGCTGTGTGGGCTTTTCTCTAGTTGCGGTGATCAGCGGCTCCTCTCTAGTTCCAGTGCGGGAGCTTCTCATTGCAGGGGCATCTCTTGTTGCAGAGCACAGGCTTTAGGGTATGTGGGCTTCAGCAGTTGTGACTCCCGGGCTCTGGAGCGCAGCCTGAACAGCTGTCATGCATGGGCTTAGTTGCTCCAAGGCATGTGGGAGCTTCCTGGACCAGGGATCGAACCAGTGCCTCCTGCATTGGCAGGCAAGTTCTTTACCACTGAGCCGCAAGGGAAGCTCCAATCTCAGTATTCTTATTGACAAAAAATTATTGTCATGGAGTTGTAATGGAACAAGGCATGTGGAACACTAAACACATTCCAGTTATGTGAAGAATATCTGATCCATGCTAGGATCCCATAGATGCTTAATACCAGAGAGCAAAAACCTCGATTTTAATTTTGGTAAACCTTTAGAGCCATAAACCAGGTCAGGACAAAGGTTTATGCTTTAAAAATTATACGTGAGCTTCTCTTTTTCTATTTTTGTGCTCTCCTTCAGGAAGTTATGTTAGGTAATTGAAGAGAGTGTGCCTTGATATTTTTAAAAAAGCTAAGAAGACAATTAATAAAAAGCTCTAGGATTTAATTCTTGGTCCTAAATAGTAATCTGAGATTTTAAAATCTGGAAATAAAAAAGCAAGCATATGGTGTTTTAAAGTACAGTCAGCAAATAGCATTATTCTAGTTTCTGATCAATATCTGGGCCCAGTAGCTGCTGCTGGGTTTTAATCACCAATAAGTTAAGCTTCCAAAAATTACATCTCTTCTCAATAATTCAATAAAATGAGATTATTTTTTCCAAAGATATGATTGGTCCTTTCAGCAGAGGGGTGGAGAGAGCAGGAAAGTCTAGAAAATGAGTACCTTTCACTTGATACTGTTTAAAATCAGCTGAAGGGCAGAGTAACTAGTGTTTTGGAAAGAACCAATAGGAAGACATCGCAAGATCTGAGCAAACCCAGCCTGAGAAGCCCAGGGAAAGACATTTCTTTTTGGCAGGCCCTTAAATTGGTGAGTTTTAACAAGGGGGAAAAAAATGAAGAAACAAAAAATTCTAAGATGATTGTCAGGAAAATAGGACATTTGAGTTGAATAGTTAGTTAAAGGGAATGATAAGGATGGCCGAGGCTGACACAGAGACTGCGGTTCTTAATTCACTTTTAGGGGATGTCTCTCCCTCCTCTTTGGGGTTGTAAGAACTAGGATCAAGTTAGAGCCGTTCTGTCTGACTCTTTATGCTGAATGCCACTGTGTAATTGATGAGGCGAACTGGATTTTTTTTTTTCCCTCTTGATGAGTTTAGGGTGAAATCTATCAACTAATGCTTATCAACTTATGCTTAAAAGGCATTGCAGAAACAGAATATTGGATCATGAATGCAACAAGGAAGAACAGTAGAACAATGAGAGATTGCAGTAAAATTTACAGTTTCGGATCTGTCTGAAGCCCTCTGAGTTTCCTGTCAAAGTAACTGTGTGTCTAGCCGGTTTGTTCCTCCCATTTTTCTTTAACCCTCATGTGGTATGGCTGATTTCTTCTCAAAGGAATATGAATAGATTCATTTGCTGAAGATTCTGTGTGTGCTTCATGTTGGCCATGACTATTCCTGAGGGCAACGTTGTCACTAGGAATCTCAGCTACACGATCTGATGTGGAGAGTTGGATGAGCTCAGAGCCTGCAGGACATGAATTTGGGAAGGAAGCAGGGGATTTTGTATCCCTTTTTGAAAGCCATTTTATTTTGCCTAAGTTTCTTTTTATCCTAGAGTTTAAGGGCTGGGGGGAGGAAATAAAATGTTCACTGTGAGGGTATGGACAAAAGTATTTCCCACTTGAGAAGGGTTTGCCCATCTGGTGTTCTGTCATGATGCCAGTAGGGGTCCTGAGGTTCTAGCGTCCCCTCTGGGGCTTACATTTTCCTGTATGCTCTTGAGACAATGCCTACCTTGATAATCTGCAGAGGTCTGGGCTATTTGATTGCTTCCTTAGGAAGAGATCCTAACAGAGAGAGAATAGGAGTACCCCAGGCAAAGGAAGGGGCAACTGTGCCCCATGCCAGAATTGGACAATGTTGTCTGATACTTGGATTAAGTAGGTGGGGACTCTTGTCCTGAGAATGAAAAGTACTGAGAGCTGAGAATTAAAATGGTCATTCTTACATGAAATTTGTACTGCCTTTTGCCTGGGAAAAGTGGTTTGGAGAGAATGTGGGATAAACTAATTTCAAACTCATTACTCAGAAGTTCAGAAGAGGAGAGGTGGTTGAATTGGGAGTTATGTGACAGCTGACACACAAGAAGTTAAGACAAATGATTTAAGACAGAATTAAAGCAGACTTCTATGGCTTACAATCCTCCCATTGCCTTAGATTTGTCAATTTGCTTCAAGCTGAACTGCTTGGAATAAACTGACTTGAACGTTATTATTCTCAACAGACAACTCAGCCCCCTTTTTACATGGCTTAGGAGCTATTGAGTTGAATTGATTGCTCTCTTGCTGGTTTGGTTCTGCAGCAGAAAATATTCTTTGCTTCCTTTTCCCGCCTTCACTTTCTCTCTTTTCTTCTATCCCTCTCTTCCTTCTCATGCTTCTTGTCTTAAGTGGGTCAAAAAAAAAAAAAAATGACTATTTTCTTCTCTAGCATCATATTGAACCACGACAGGAAAATCTGAAGGGTGTTAGGTGCATTTCTGTTTGACAGCCGACCTCAGCTGATTACTAGTTTTCTTTGTGGCTGTGAATATTTCTCCTGTAGAGAAGGCAAGGATCTCATTAACACTTAACTAACTTATAAAGGTTACCTCTCCGGAGACCTGGATTGGGGTTATTTGAGCTCCCACATTATTTTTTTTCTTCTTGATTGCCACTTTGTTGAAGCTCTTGCAGGGTCCTTCTTCATGTATATAAAAAACAAAAATACCATATCCTTAATACAAGGATGCCAGAATCATCCAGATTGCTTCACTAGGGTACAGATGTGGTTTACAATATATTAGTATGAGTATTATGACTGCCTGATGAACATCAAGCTTCTGCAGCTGCTGACACAGAAAAAAAAAATCGCCATGAAGAGCACGGTTTAAGCTTATTAAATTTGCAGAACACTCAGTGAGCAAGAAGAGACTCAAGAAATGGGGAGAAAATTCCCAAGGTGTCTCCTGGGTCCCAGACCTGTGGCTGACACACATTCAGGCCAGTGCTAGGCACAGATCAGGGGCAGAGGTGTGAGCTGCTCCATGTGTGTGGTGAGATTTCAGGGCTATGAGTAGTCTTTTGCAGAAAAATCTAACTCAGCTCCAGCAAGGCCCCCTCTTAATGACAAAGTCCCAAGGGAAGGGACTCATGGACTCAGTAGAGGCCTACCATACAACTTGTAGTTTGTAAATGTTTATATGAATGAATGGGTGTAAAATTTTCACAAATTTCACAAATAATCTGTAACAACTCCTATATTAAAATATAGATATTATAAAAGTAACATACCCCTGCTACATAATTAGAAAATGAATATATCATCAAGTGATCTCAAATAAAAAGTAGAGGAAAAATTCCTCCTAATATCACTATGCCAGACTACCACAGTTCATAATAAAAAAAACATAACCCCTGGATATATATCTTTATATTTTTTCTCTCCTTTTTTTTTTAAAAAAAAAGTGATTCATAAGTCTTTGATAGTTTTTTTCTTCCTCACCAAATATATTGTGAACACTCTCCTATGTCAACCACATGCATCAACTCCAATTTTTTAGAGAAGAATTTGACAGGAAAGGATACGGTGGGGGTGATGGCATAAGGCACTGTGGTTCTCCAGTGGGAAAGGCAGAGCCTGAGATTGAAGAGGGCAGCAGAGAGGTGAGAACAAAGCAGGCAAAGAAAATTCCACCCCCGGGTCTTCGGTAGTGGTCTCCCTGCTTACGATGAGGGGCCCAGGCTGGCTGGTCATTGGGGCTGAGCTACAAGGAAGTTTGATCTCGAGTTTTTGGCCTCTTACTGCAAAACTCCAGCCTAGTGAGGGGACACATTTCTGGAATCAATGTGTGTGTGTGTATTTTTTTCATCTGTAGGAATTCTTTTAAAAGTTTTTGACAAAATTCGACACTTATTTATGATAAGAACTCTCTAGAAAGTGGGCATAGAGGGAATCTACCTGAACATATTAAAGGCCATATATGAAAAACCCATGGCAAACATTATCCTCAATAGTGAAAAACTCAAAGAATTTCCTCTAAGATCAAGGACAAGACGAGTGTGTCCATCTGCTTTCACCGCTTTGATTCAGCATAGTTTTGGAATTGAGGTTAAACTGAATCTAACCACAGACCTTTTGTCCTCTAGGCCTATTGTGGGCAGCCTTTGAAGACAGTAGTAAAAATGGGCCAACACCCACTTGACAATGACCTAGATAAGCCATCCATTGGACTTAAAGAATTTTAAAATCTGTGTTTCCTTGCTTACATTATATTAGGCTTAATGCTAAGAAATTTGACCTCTAGAAGTTGAATATTGTCAATTCTTGCTGCTCTTCTTGCTTTGATGTCCTTTCCCTAACTCTTGGGTGCTTCTTTATTAACTTTCTGGATATTTCATGACCTTCTGTGTTCTTTCAAGCATCACCATGTGTTACCATGTTTCCATCCTCCTCCTTTGTGCCATTGATGTTACCTGTATCCCACTTCGGAGAAGGCAATGGCACCCCACTCCAGTACTCTTGCCTGGAAAATCCCATAGACGGAAGAGCCTGGAAGGCTGAGTCCATGGGGTCGCTGAGGGTCGGACATGACTTCACTTTAACTTTCACTTTCATGCATTGGAGAAGGAAATGGCAACCCATTCCAGTGTTCTTGCCTGGAGAATCCCAGGGACGGGGGAGCCTTGTGGGCTGCCGTCTATGGGGTCGCACAGAGTCGGACACGACTGGAGTGACTTAGCAGCAGCAGCAGTATCCCACTTATTTTCAGCTCCACTGGCTGCTACTCGGTACCAAGTAACTCATTTCAGAAACTCCTTGATGTTAAAGATTTCATGGATGCTGACAGATTCACATCTTATTTTCTCAGATAATATATGTGCATGCATGCGTGCTCAGTCATGTCCAACTTTTTGTGACCCGAAGCATTGTAGCCCGCCAGACTCCTCTGTCCATGGAATTTGCCAGGCAAGAAAACTGGAGTGGGTTGCCATTTCCTACTCCAGATGATCTTCCTAACCCAAGGATTGAACCTGTGTCTCTTGAGCCTCCTGCATTAGCAGGTGGATTCTTTACCATTGTGCCATCTGGGAGGCCCCTCAGATGGTATATACCTAGAAATAAATATGGGGTTGATAAAGCTTTCAGGCAAAAAAACCACAAACTTTTCAGAAGCCAGAGCAGCCCAGTAGGAAAGCCCATTTTGGGAAGAACACTTTCAGATCCTATGTATAAGTAGCTATCTACAATGTCCATGCTACCTCCTGCCTTAAAAAGTGACAATTCAGCAGGTCAGAGAGAAATCTGTGGCCTAACATTCTTTGAAGATAATTCTAAGACTGGATAAAGTTGGATAGAATTAAATCATCATCCTTGACACTGATTTAAGGTGTTTACTTGATTTGCCATTCTGTTTTCCATATCTGCTAAATAGTCATTTGTAAATTCTTTCAGTTTAGGCAGGAGAACTTGGATCTGGCTCCATCTCAAGTTACCTCTTAATTTTTATTGTGAAATCATAGAGGTCAATGCTGGTAACTCAAAAAATATTGAAAACTTTTACAGGTGATGAGGAGTGGGGATGTCTTTAGATTTTTCTATAATAAGCTGTTATGAGAACAGTTTTAAGAAGCATTATTTATGGGCAAAAGACCATTAAGTAGCAAATGTTAGGGTGCCAGAGTATATTTTATTGCTCAAAGGAATATCTGAACATGAATAATGTGATTAATGACATACAATTTACTCCAAGAGGTTTTTTCTTTTTTTTAATCTTTGCATAGAATCATAAATCTGGGGGGGAGGATGTCTCGAGCAGTCATTTATTTTATTCTTCATTTTAGATAGGAGGCTTCTTTTGCAACTCTTGGCATCTTCCCTGAAATATCAGACTTTTCACAGAAGCATTTGCACTGTTATATGGTATTTCTACAGCAAACAGTGGATTTAGAGAATGGATCAGAAGGGGTGGGGGTGGGCAATAATGGAGTTGCTTTCTGCTTTAAGAAACTTGAAACTCATATCTGCCTGTGGATGAGCCTAGTGTTGTTGCTGTTTAATTACTCAGTCGTGTCTGACTTTTTGTGACCCCACGGACTGTAGCCCGCCAGGCTCCTCTGTCCATGGGATTTTCCAGGCAAGAATACTGAAATGCATTGCCATTTCCTTCTCCAGGGGATCTTCCCGACCCAGGGATTGAACCCGGGTCTCCTGCACTGGCAGGCTGATTCTTTATCACTGCACCAATTACAACCAAAATAGAACTCATTCCTAAACGATCTAATGTTGAAAGATATTTTGTTTTTAAGTAACTCAGCTTTAAATTTTATTATTGTAAAATATTTTTTTTTTGTTCCTTTCCTGACAATCTTTTAGTTCTTAACCTCATTTAGTGAAGAATCTATGTTTCTTTGTATTCAATACTCTAATGATCAATGACTATTTTTTCTTTTAGAAAAATTCTGAAGCTCACTGAACATATAACTGACAGAGATGCTCCTCTGGGCAGTTTGGATAAATAAAAACCCACTATACTCTGGCAAATTAAAATATTTTATATATGATAGTATTTTAATAAATATTGATTAAATATCTCATATGTGTGTGTGCATGTATGTGTGTGTGTATCCAAACAACATCTTTACTTGGCTCAGACCTTTACAAAAACTGTGAGAAGCAGCCTTATGTGGTAGCCTGGATGGGAAGGGAGTTTCAAGGAGAATAGATACTCTATGTTTGGTTGAGCCCTTTTCCTCTCCACCTGAAATTATCACTACATTATTAATCGGCTATACTCTAACATAAAGTAAAAAGTTTAAAAGTTAAAAAAAAAATTGCCAGAAGCAGTAAAATGGATGAGATTTGGCCTTCAGCCTCTTATTCACCCAAGGAGGCTGTGAAGTGGCACAAACTGGGTGACAGTGGGAAGGAAATAGCAGACACTTGGATAGCCTACACACTGGCGAATTGAATATTGACAAATGTGGATAGTGGAAGAAAAACGCGCAAGTGTTCACCAGTTATTAGAGACTCAAGCATGACCCTGCGAACTTGATTTTCATTTTAAAGCTGGGGGCACGGCCGTGAGATGGATCGGGCGGGCTTCTTCTGGGCTCTTGTGACCTGCACGCGTCTGCCTTTCAGACCGCTGCGCTGGAGGAGAGCATGGCTTTGAACCACACGGCCCCACCCCCGGACGAGCGCCGGCCGCCTTATCTTCGCGATGGGGATCCCTTTGCTTCCAAGCTTTCCTGGGAAGCGGATTTAGTGGCTGGCTTTTACTTAACAATCATTGGTAAGTTTCCTTGGGTTTTTTTTTTTTTTTCCGTGCAAAGGCTGCCTCTAGAAAATTCATAGGCTGCTATCTTGACTTTGCACAAAGATGCCAACACTTAAGTGTATATTTTGAGATGAAGAGTGGGAGGAAGCAGGAAAAACGGGTGGCATCCGGCCTTTATATGTTTCATAGAAACGACTCCATTATCTTTATTATTTGGGATAAATATTCCCTCGATAATCCAAGAAGCTTTACAGCAAAATAATTTATCTTGAGACTATTTCATTTTGATTGCTTTGGTAGTAGGTTTGTCTACCGAATAATAAAATTAATGATAAGGAGATCTTATTTAGAATAGAGTGCTTTTACTTTTTGAAAAGTGTTCTTGATATGATGCTAAGAGTATAGGCTCAGAATGGACCTTAGAATGCGTCCAGGTTAGCCTCTGTTTTTTGCAACGGAGGGAACTCTGTCCCCAAGCTACCGTCAGGAGGATCACACTGAGTTTGCTTCACCTAAAGTCAAGTCTAGCCATGACAGCATCACCAAGTGATTTTGGTGAGAGTCAAAAAAATGTCTGAATAATAAGTGGAAGTCAGTCCAGGGTCTAAAGTTTCTGTGCATGATCCACAACGTGGTGCGTCTTCTTCCTGGCTTTGGCATCCAGCGTGGTGGCCGCGAGTGGCTCCTCAGTACTTCTGACTTCTCCAAATCGAGATGTGTGTAGTGTAAATAGAAATCAGATACTGAAAACACAGGACCAGAACAAATAATGTAAAATAGCTCATTAATAATTTTAAACAATCGGCTACAGGTGGTGCTAGTGGTAAAGAACCTGCCTTTCAGGGCAGGAGACCAAGAGACGCCGGTTCGATCCCTGGTTTGGGAAGATCCCCTGGAGGAGGGCATGGCAATCCACTCCAGTATTTTTGCCTGGAAAATCCCATTGACAGAGGAGCCTGGCAGGCCACAATCTGTAGGGTCATACAGAGTTGAGCACAACTAAAGCTACTTAGCATAGCACACACAGCTAACCCATTAGGTTAAATAAATATATTTTCAAAATAAATAGTAATATTTTTATTTTGCTTGATATGACTACCAGAAAAAAATTAAATATGTATGTGACTCATATTTCTGGTTTCCATTATATTTCTATTGGACAGCACCAGGCTAGGTAATTAGATTCAACCGTAATATTTTTCTTACATTTAAAATCATTGTTTTAAATTTGGGTAACCAGCGTGCAGGTGGGTTACGTCTTTAGGTGTGTGTGCCTTTAATCTTTTCACATGTTGGGTCAAGCTTTCTCGATTTCTTTCTTTCTCTCCTTCTCCCTTCTTTCCTCCTCCCATCTCTCTTTCTCATCTACTTATTACTGGCTAAGACTTTCATTTAACCTCCTGAAATTAGCCAAACTCATTAGAAAAGTCTGGAGACCCCTCTATGGTCAGTGCTTGAGGAAAAGGAATTAATGAAATTGAATTAGAAATTCTACTGCAAAGGGTTTTCCTGAGTCCTTGGTTTTGTTATTAGTTATTATCATGCTGACTTAAATTCTGTTTCTTATAAATGGACCTCCACATCCTTTCAAACACAACTGTATGGGCAAAGGGCCCATTCTTTGCCACTGTTTATGTTGCTGGAAACACAGCTGTGAACATAATGGGCAAACTGCTCTCTGCCCACACCGAGACTGTCTGGTAGTAAAATCCACATTGCATTTTTATTAAACGTAAGTACCTTCAGTGATCAGAAAAGACAGAAAAATAGACATCTTATAAATAGAATTTGTCTCAATCAGTTGTGAGGAATGAATTACAAAGTAGCATCTGTAACCTGACAGATAACTCCAGATGACACAAAATAGGATGATTAGGGGTCTGAAGGAAAATCTACTGTAATATTCAAGAGGGGGTGCTGAGGAGGCTCCAGGAAAAGAGGTCCCAAAAGAATCCAGGAACAAAGGGAGCCTCAGATGACTCAGGGAGTCGAAGGTGGGACCAAACGTATGTTCCCAGGTCTCTGTTCAGGGTGCAGCCAGATTCAGCTGGAGGGAAGGGGAGGCTGGACTCATCCTTGACCCAGTTTTGGGCTTGGTTCTGTGCCTGATTCCCCCACTTCTAGGACAGGTGTAAGGATGTGCCCGGATTCTTTTAAGAAACCAGTAGAGTGACATTCTTGTGAAATACTAGAAGTCTTAAGGAAAACTGGAAGATGAAAAAATAATGTGAGTTTGGAATAGAGGAGAAATAAACAAGAGACCCATTTCCATCTTCTGTTCTTTTACTAGAAACACTTAGTTTATCAAGGGTCTATTACAAGATCTAACATTTTTGTATTAATAGAAAGAGTCAGGATTGTCATCATCAAAAAAGTCCCCCTTGCTTTAGCTTTTACCTTCTTCATCTTCTTCTCCTTTTAACTCTCATTAAAAATAAGCTTGTGTTCTGTTAATATTCCCCTAGGGGAGATTGCCTGTGAGAACAATTTATATGTAGCTAGTAGAGAGTTGACTATTTTTTGATAAGCTTTGGGCACTGGGTGAAGCCTTATGAATCAGTAGTAAAAATAATTTGAGAAAGGAAAAGTAAGAAATTCAGTATTCTCAGAAGAAAAAGACAAAGGATGTTTAAATGATCTTTGTGTATCAAATGCATAGTTACTGCTTTTAATCTTTTTGGATACGAAGTAGAAGCCACGTGTTTGTAATTTTTCCAGCCATGTTGTCACTTTTTAATTTCCCAGTATGCCTTGCTAGCTGGTTCTCTAGAATGAGACCTGGGTTTCATTTCAGTTGGTTTGCTCTGGAATCTCCACAGTCTCTCCTATTTTTTGCCTCTTCTGTCTTAAGAAAGCTAAAGAGGTTTTAATGGCCCACAAGGCCGCTCTGACGCCTGGAATTCACAGTTTCCTAAGAGCACAATGCAGTTAGTGCCTGCTGGTTTCATACCATCAGCTGAAACACCCAGCTGTGAAACACACGGCTGCCCCCTCAAATGAATTGTGGTGGAGAAGTAGAAGTTAAGATAGAAAAATCTGGGTTTCTCCTGTTAATACTCTCCTTATTCCTTACTACTAAAGGCAGCTGTACCAGATTCTCATTTATACACAGCTATGAAGCAAGAATTCCTGAAGAAATCTACTCTACATGTTAAGCTATGGAAGTAGGTGTATTCTTTTCTTCACTAAAGTCAGTAGGGATTGGGTCTTTTTGGATTTAAACTGGGTTTGCAAGAGCTTTTGAACAGTTATCATTGTAATGCCAAAGCTGATCAGTCATTAATAAAAGGATATTAAAAGTGGGAACACATTGATACCATTGTTGGTAGGTTGGTGGGTTGACGGCCACCTTCTCTCCCTTTGGTGGGAGGGGGAGAGCCCATGTTACCAATTGTCACCCACTTCCCCTCCGTGCCTAGTCCAGTAGCAGTGGCAGACACCCATCGTCCATGTCTGCAGGATGCAAAAAGCCCTGGATGTGTCTCCAGGAGATGAACCCTGTCCTTGCAGGGGGCCATGCCAACCTAATCTGGCCTCTGCCACTCCTGAATGCCAGTTCCCCCTCAGGAGTCCACAAGGAGAGTGAAAGCACCTCAGTTTGTTTGGGTCACTTCGTCTTCAGAATTTACTGATAGCCAAGGGGTTCACCCTTCTCATCAGAGGGAAGGAGTTTTTTTCTATAAAGCCAGTACTCTAAAGATGGCTAAGGAGATGCTCCATCCTGGGGGCTAGTACAAGTACTGACCATGGGGATTCCTTCACCCTCCTGAGCTTCACTGGGAAATCAGTGGCTCCTTTTTCTGGGTAAGTGCAGTTTAATAACCCCTGACTCCTATCCTTTTTGGAGGCAACCCATCCCTCACCTGTCACTTACACCTCATGCTTTTTATTTCATCTTCTTAACTTAGATTTTTATTTAAAGTCCTCTCACTACCCTCTTAAATCAATGGTGTCCGTTTTTGAAATTGAGAAGTGTTTCATATCCGAGGGAGCTCTAAATCCTAGTCTTGATGATGGAAATTTCTATTTTTCCTTGTAGGGATTCTGTCCACGTTTGGAAATGGGTATGTCCTTTATATGTCTTCTAGACGAAAAAAGAAGCTGAGACCTGCGGAAATAATGACTGTCAATTTAGCAATCTGTGATCTGGGGATTTCAGGTAACACTGCCATGCCATTTCTCCTTTGAGGGTTTCAATGCCCAGTTATAAAGTCCTCACTGGCTCACAGATCACCCTACCCTCAGCTTCTTTTGCTTCTCTTTTCACAAGTCATCTTTGCAGAATTTGTGGTAAGTCAGTGGAGTGTGGTCTGGCTATGGAGATTGTCCATTTACTGTGTAGTGAGTCCTTTCAGTGCGGCAGGTGTGTTAGATGCTGAGGATACAATTTGAAATGATACGTGATGCTTCAGATACCTCATACTGTACGGGGCTAAGTGATTCCAAAAACAAACTTACAGACAGGCTGTAGATCACTATTTTGAGCTCTGTCACATCCCTCCCACTCTTATGGAAATCTGTTAAGCATCAGGGGAGTAAGGTCTTAGGCTAAAAGATGAATCTGAGAGGTGAGTCTAGATCTAGGAAGGAGGGAGAGCTGCCCTTGTAATGACATACTTAAGTGTGGCTTAGGGACTGAGTGCAAGAATAGGAAACTTTTAGTTCAATAGCACTTGAATTTGGCTGCACAAAAATATCATCTGGGGAACTTAAAACAAGAACAACAACTTATGGCTGAGTTTCATACCCAGAAATTTTGATTTAATTGGTTGAGAATGTTACTCTGACATCAGGTTATTTAGGATTAGAAAATTAAAGCTTCCAGGTAAATTTGTTGTGCAGCCAAAATTTTGAACCCCTGGTTTATTTCTTGCTTTTTGGCCTCTCTGATTACCCAGCAAGGAGGAACTGGAAGACAATTTGTCTTTAACTGTAGTTCAGTTTTACAAATATGAATGATTTGAGGGTAAGTCACCTCCTTTTGGGTTCATCTATACAATCCAAGTGTTGCCTAGATACACACAAATATGTCCTTGGATCCCTATTTTCTGCTACGTAGCATGTGGTCTTAAGTTACTAGAACTGGGGAAATAGAGTTTGAATAGCACACATCAACTCGTCTTTCCACCAGAAATATTTTAGCAGTTTCCCATCTAAGCATCCTTTAAAAAATATTTCTTGGTATTTGTTTCTCTCTTCATAAGTAGATTTTTCTGCTACTGCCAATCTCTAAAAACATGGCTCAGTGATAAGTGTTGATCCACTGAGTCACTATTTATCACACAGCAGCGGATGTGCTGCCCTCTTACTGAGTTTGGATGATCTTGGTTATTTGGGAAGACTTTTCTCAGCATGGACAGGCTGAAATATCGTCAGCTCTTTGGGAAATACACATGTATATAAGAGGAGCACGACAGCACTGGCCCCTTTTTGTGAAAATAAGTTAAGATGCGCCTGGGGGTGATTTGCGAGACTGCAAAATGAGTGCCATTTTCCATTTGGACACACGATGGCGGTGTCGCAACATGAATAATCGCGCTCCCGCTCAGCTCACCATGCTGCCCCCTAGTGATGCTTGGCTGAAACCTGCCAGTTCAGCCGCATCCTTCACTTGTAGCGGACAGATGCTTACACTTGAATTAGACTAGTCTGGGGCTTCCCAGGTAGTTCAGTCGGTAAAGAATCTGCCTGAAATGCAGGAGATGCAGGTTCAATCCTGGGTAGGGAAGATCCTCTGGAGAAGGGCATGGCAACCCACTCCAGTACTTTTGCCTGGAGAATCCCACGGACAGAGGAAGCTGGCTGGCAACAGTCCACAGGGTCCCAAAGAGTTAGACATGACTGAAGTGACTGAGTGCACACAGCACACATAATTGGCCGGGTCCATTGAAAATACTTTCAGCCAAGCAGGTCTGCTCTAGGGCTGTATAAACCACCTGCTCTGCATATCTCTTAGAGTAATTCACCAGGAAGCGTTTTCCTCCATGGGTTAGTTTTCTCTGATCAACTCAGACCATTTTTTCCAACCTCTGGATCTCTCACTCTCTCTCGTTCTCTCTTTTTTAATTTAATTTAAAAATGTTTATGTCTTTTAAATTTTTTCCTTGCTTTAATATGTTCATTATAAAGCACCTTGAAAAACACATCCTAGAGACCAGACGTGTTTCATCTACACAACTAATATTTGTTGTTTAAATATCAACGGCTCTCAATCATGAATATGTATCACAATCACCTGGGGAGATAAAAAATATACTGTGATGGCTTAGCTTTCTAGAGATAAATTAAATCAGATTATTTGGGGGTTGGAACTCTGGACACTGATATTTAAAATTAAGCAAAGCAAAGCAAAACAAAACAAAAAAATCCTCCAGTGATTTTAATGTGCAGCTGGGTTTGAGGAGAGACATTTCCAAACCATTCATCAAATCCCTTTGGCATGGACTTCCTTGGTGATCCAGTGGTTGAAAATATGCCTGCTTACACAGGGGACATGGGTTCGTTCCCTGGTCTGGGAAGATTCTACATGCCTTGGGGCAACTAAGCCCGTGAGCTACAACTCCTGAGCCCCCTGAGCTCTAGAGCCTGCCATGACAATGAGAAGCCTGAGCACCACAATTAGAGAGTAGCCCCCACTCCCTGCAACTAGAAAAAGCCTGCACACAGTAACAAAGACCCAGGGCAGCCAAAAACAAACAAACACACAAAACAAATAAATAAAAATTTAAAAAACACTTTGACATCCCAAAGGTTCTAGATGACATCCCAGAGGTTTGTTAAAGGCTCCACTCTAGACAGAAGCCTAACATATCTGTTTTGCTGATGGATCCCAGGCACCTCCATCAAGTCACTGACAATTGCCTTTTTTGGCTGCCTTCAGCACCACCCAGCAGACCCTTAGCTCAAACTCTGAGTTTGCTGTCGTCCCTGCCTAGAATATTTTCCCTTTAAATGTTTGCTTGAGTTCTGGGCCACTGATTTGGCATCTACCTACCCCACTCCAGTACTCTTGCCTGGAAAATCCCATGGACGGAGGAGCCTGGTGGGCTGCAGTCCATGGGGTCGCTAAGAGTCGGACACGACTGAGTGACTTCACTTTCACTTTCATGCATTGGAGGAGGAAATGGCAACCCACTCCAGTGTTCTTGCCTGGAGAATCCCAGGGACGGCGGGGCCTGGTGGGCTGCTGTCTATGGGGTCGCACAGAGTCGGACACGACTGAAGCAACTAGCAGCAGCAGCAGCAGCAACACCTCACATTCACAGAGAGGTCTTCCATGATCTGATTGAAACAGCAGATTCTGTCTCTCTCCTTTGTCTGTTTCATTTTTCTTCCCTTCACTCATCATGAGCCATCATTCCATCATATCGTATCTTACAAATTATTGTTTGGTCTTCTCTGTTAAAAATGAATCTGTTAATCTTGATCTCCACATTGTCCTCTAGCACCATTTACATAATGAGCATTAAATAATTATTTGTTGAACAAAACAAGAACTCTTTTACATTAGGTTTCCCTACTGACAATGGAGTATAGACCCAACAGGATTAGAAAGCTCTGAGATGAAGGTGCTCAGTTTAGTTAGTTGGAGTATGGCACCGGCTGTGTAGGCAGCTAGAGGTGATGTGTGTCCAGCTTATAAAAGCACCTAATAAAGATGAGTTACTTGATTGAACTAAGCATACCAAGGGAGGGTACACCTGGGAAGGGTGGAAGGGGCCAGCATTTGCAGGCTGTGAATGTCAGTTACTTGGGTTTTCTGATGCATGAATGTTGGGGAACGGTCTTCGGAATCAGATACAGGCGTTGGAAAGCTTCCTCAGCAGTTCTCTTCAAGGAGGGGGAAGATTGACTATATACGGGATAAGGAGGGTGCAGGGTGTGAATTAAAATAGAAGACTACTTTCTAGAAAGTAACAAACAAAACAAGCTGATGAAGGCCGAAGGGATAAATAGTTTAAATCCTAGAGATCTGGGTCTGGTTGTAAACAAATTGGACCTAACGTTTCCCAATAGCTCCCTCTTATCTGCCTAGGATAAGACTCCCCAGTGAGTTGGGTGGGCGGGGTAAAGTTTAACCGCAGGGCACGCCCCTTGACAAGTCCCTTGGCGCTCTAGTTGTAGGCAAACCGTTCACCATCATCTCTTGCTTCTGTCACCGCTGGGTGTTCGGCTGGATTGGCTGCCGCTGGTATGGATGGGCTGGATTTTTCTTTGGCTGTGGAAGCCTTATCACTATGACTGCTGTCAGCCTGGACCGATACCTGAAAATCTGCTATTTATCATATGGTAAGTAGGAAGGTTTCTATTCCCTGAGAGTCGAATCTAGGTGGATTGTCAGAGTGGTACATGTTTTACCCAGAGATAATAAAGATTATGAATACACTGAGAGACCAGGAGTATTTCTACTCATAGTCTATCTTGTTCTAACTTACGCTTAAAGACTCGAACCTGTGTCCATGTAGGTTTCTTTCAATACTGTTTTTTATAGGAATGTCTGGTGTTTCGCTACGATGCTTTTATGAAAGTATCATCTCTTTGTATAAAGTGTGTAAGCTTTTACTGTGTTATGCCATGTAAGCAAAAGAAATAAAATGCACTGAAAGGATATTGGGTCCAAGATGCTTTAGCTGTTTCCCCGAGTAGTAAGTATAATTATATGGAAAGATTTTTCTGATTCTCCTTTAGCACTCAGGCTCCCCGTGGCTGCAGAGATGAGGAATTCTCCTCCAGGTTAGAGAACCAAGCCTGCAGAAAAGGACACACATACGAAATACCAGCCAACATTCTTTTTGTGGTCTTGGTATGTAGAAAGAGCAGTGGGTAAGAGAATCGGTTAGGGGTGAGCCAGCCATAAACACACTTTCAGAGGCTAGTGATCAGATTTTAATGATAAGACCGTTCTACAATGTGAAAAATAAATTTGTAATACTTTGGCTTCTTGGGCTTCTGGAAAAATTATTGAACCCGAAAGAGACGCATTTGGCCCTTTAAATTTAATATTGAGAACTAGGTGCAGCCAGAGAATGATACTGGTTCATGCTACACTGCTTTGCTCATCAGTCTCAATCAGCTTGGTGATTGTGACCATGGAGACAGAACATGGCCTGGAGCCCAGAATGGGAAAGATCAAGTTGATGTGACACTCTCAATGGGGTAGAATTTTTCTTTATATTTTAAAAGCTTACAATCCTAAATTAAAAGCAAAATATACAGGAGGTTGGGGTAGGGGATAGGATCACGGTCCAATGCGTGCACCATCCAGCGCTCATCTTTAAGAAAAATTTTGCATCGCTTTTTCTAACAGTTTAGAATCTGCAATAGAAATAACTTGAATCAAAAATTCCAATAAAATACAAAAAATACAATTATACCTATTCTGGATGATATCAATTTTTTCTATAAACATATTTTTGATCATATCAAGTAAATTTTGATCATATCAAGTAGATTTTACTGATGAAGAAGCAAAAAGTTCAATTTCCTGAAGATATTTGAGGAATACTAAACCTCAATGTCTCTGCTTTTTAAATATTTTCTTGACTTTAGGCTTCAGGTCCAATATAGAGATAACGTTGCTCACCCCCCAGAATCACCGCAGGGCACAACTCCCATGGGAACTGTATATGCTTTCCAGCTTCTTCTAAGATTGATTCTCGATAGTCTGGTTTCATCATTTGATTTGTTGCACAATTAAACCCTCCACACGGTATCTTGGAATGTTGGAATTAGAAAGTCGCTTGGGGCCATGTAGACCTTTCCCCCATGCAATGGGATAAAGTGTTTTAAGGCATCCCTGACAGACAGCCACCTGGCCTCCTCTCGAGTAATTCCAGTGACCAGTGACGGGGAGCTTACTACTGCACAAGGCAGCCCATTCTCTGATTGGTCTGCTCTGGTTGTTACAATGTTATTCCTTATATTGAGACAAAACTGCTTCCCAGTAACCTCCACCCATTGGTCCTAGTTCTGACTGCTGGAGCATCACAGAACCAATCTACTAATCTACTCCCTCCTGTACTTGACAGCCTTTCACCATAACCGAATGTAAGTATAAAACACCTCACCAAGCAACCCTCACCGTAAACGCTTCTACATATGCTTATGCACGTTCCTGTAAATTTATATAATTATCCGTGCCAATGTTTTCTGCGTTATAATGGATAACCAAGAGCTGACAGATATCGTGGCTACCTGATTGTTACTCCTATCTGGTGGGTCCATGAGATTTGCATTTTATGATGATGTCTATTTGAAAAAAAATAGAGACGAAGGAAACCATCTGTTATGTTTCTTGTTAGTGCCAAATGAAACAAACACAGGAGTGAATATTCATGTCAATGTAGTCCTTCATAGTTTGCAAAGGAGACCTGGCATGGTTCATTGCACCCTTCTCGAAATCTGTAAGCAGTAGATTTTTATTTCCTCCATTTTACTGCTAAGAACACTGACGTCTGGAAAGGTTACGTGAAGCGGGTCAAATACTAGAAATGAGAAGGATTAGGCCCTTCTGATTTTCCCAGACCTCACGTGACGCTAAGCAGAGTCTGTGCTGAAGAAATCATTTGGCTTTTATTAAATATGATTCGATATTTCTTCTCTGCTACCAAAACCCAAGGCAGGTAGGAGTCACCTCTCTGGCTCTTTGGGTTCCAGGCGATAAACGGGGCGGAGGTAACTTCCTGTAGAGGCTGAAGCCCTAGAGCAGGCTGACCTGTCTTTGGTGGTGGTATTGAACTTTGTAAAATGATCACTAGTGCTTTACAGCTTTCCTTCACTGACTGCACTGTTTCTGCCTCTTGGAATTCTCTTTTGGCTAATGGAAACCAGTGCTGAAACACGGAGTTTTTTTTTTTTTTTTTTCCTTTGCTTTTCTGAAAATATTTTCACAGAATTACTTTTGCAGAGCATGGTATGTTCTACCTAGGTTCCCCACTTCTCCACCTTTGGCTGTGAGTGTGACTGTTGTGTTAATAACATTGGAAGAGTTAAAATCTGCTCTCACCCAACCCTTATAACATCACCCCACACCGTCATGACCCTGGCATCCACCCCCACTCCTCGAGTTCTTAGGTGAGAGGCACACAAGCTTTTTGGAAGAAGGATATTTTAAAGACACAAGCAGTGTTTTCTTGTTTCCCCCCCAAAGGACTCTACCTCTGATGAACCCTTAACACATGCTTTTTGGGGCTCCATTTGTATATTCTACCAGTTAGCCTCTTATCCTGGATAGGAGCTCCAAGGTCATTCTGGATATTTTCCCAAGATCTTCCACCGTCTTCAGCCTCCTCTCGTCTTTTTACCGCCACCTCTCCCCAGCTTTTGTCACGTCCCCCTCCCAAGGCTCCCAGACGCCTAGAGAAAACCTTCCCTGTGAAATCACTTCCTGTTTTATTCTCTTGGAAAAAGAGCCCAAGCTCTGGAGCTCTCCTTCCCTCCACCCAACTCTCCCTCCGGCTTTGGTTACTGACCACGTCTCCCAGAATCCAATGGATCAACTCTTTGGATGTGGAATTTGACCTGTCGAGGGGAGGTGTCTGGGTGGAGGGCAGATTACATCCTGATAATGCTCTTCTTCCACCTCCAGGGATTTGGCTGAAAAGAAAGCACGCCTACATCTGCCTGGCGGTCATCTGGGCCTATGCTGCCTTCTGGACCACCATGCCCTTGGTAGGTCTGGGGGACTACGCACCTGAGCCCTTCGGAACTTCCTGCACCCTGGACTGGTGGCTGGCCCAGGCCTCAGTAGGGGGCCAGATTTTCATCCTGAACATCCTCTTCTTCTGCCTCTTGCTGCCAACGGCTGTGATCGTGTTCTCCTATGTGAAGATCATTGCCAAGGTTAAGTCCTCGTCCAAAGAAGTAGCTCATTTTGACAGTCGGATCCATAGCAGCCATGTGCTGGAAGTGAAATTGACCAAGGTAACTGCAGTCATAATTTATAGACATGTTCTGTAATCAATTAAAACTTCACAGGGTGAAGAAGCTAGGGAATGTTGAAGACTGGGAGAACTTCAAATGCCCTCTGTTTATGTCCTTCTGAACTTGGTTTTTATTTATTTAAACCTTTATAGTATCCCTTCTGTCTCTATCTCAGTCTCATTTACACACACACACTCACACACACACTTTTAATATCTACCAAATTTATACAGTGGATCTACTGGGGGCTTATTTCCTCTATTGAATAGGATATTATTGATTTTTAAACATTATTTCACCAATAAGAATAATAACTTTTGTGACTCATAAAATGCCTCACAGTATTTAATGTTTCGTATGGACTTTGGTCTGGAGGAGGCATGGCAACCCACTCCAGTATTCTTGCCTGGAGAATCCATCGACAGAGGAGCCTGGAGGGCTATATAGTCCATAGGATCACAAAGAGTCGGACATGACTGAAGTGACTGAGCAGGAAGGCACACATGGACTTTGATGGGTGTGATTATAGACAGTCCTTATTTATACAGTAAGAGCTTACTGTGTCTGCTTTCCTATGGGTTCTTCACACAAGAGGAGTTTCTGCAGCATGGAGTGCCTTGGCAAATGCTAGTCTCAGAGTCAGCGGTCCTTCAAATATTAGTGTTGCTGAGTCGTGTCCAACTTTTGGAACTCCACGCATGTAGCCCACAAGGCTCCTCTGTCCATGGAATTTCCCAGGCAAGAATGGGTAGCCATTCCCTTCTCCAGAGGATCTTCCCCACCCAGAGATCTAACCCAGGTCTCCTGCATTGCAGGTAGATTCTTTACTATCTGAGCCATCAGATATTGTGGTGCTCTGTAAAAGAGCAGACAATTTGAAAACAGACAAGGGTTTGGATTTTTTGTAAGGCTTGTGACCCAGAGGTAGATACTTTGAATCTTGTGTAACAGGAATAGTAACGTCTGTCTCTCTGGGTTGTGGTGGGAATTCAAAGAAATAAGCCTATTATCCTGTCATCTGGTGTGTAGAAGATCGTAAAGAAACCACTGGTTGGTCGGTTTAGTCTCTAAGTTGTGTCCGACTCTTGTGATCTCATGGACTGTAGCCTGCCAGCTTCCTCTGTCCATGGGATTTTGCAGGCAAGAATACTGGAGTGGATTGCCATGTCCTTCTCCAGGGGATCTTCCCGACCCAGGAACTGAATCCTTGTCTCCTGCATTTCCTGCATTGGCAGACACTTTGAGCCACCAGGGAAGACCAAAGAAACTGTAGCTCCTCTTTTCTTTCCTGACCTATAGGAATTCAAGTAAAGCCTAATGCAGTGGTTTGTATACTTTCATCACATCTCACCTTTATATTGAAAAGTATTTTTCAGCAATCTCAATATAAATGCCATGTTGCACCATCAAGTTGTTTTTTTTTGTTTCTTTTCTTTTTTAGTTTATTTTTTTATTGAAGGATAATTGTTTTACAGAATTTTGTTGTTTTCTGTCAAACCTCAACATGAATCAGCCATAGGTATACATACATCCCCTCCCTTTTGAACCTCCCTCCCATCTCCCGCCCCATCCCACCCCTCTGATCCAGAGCCCCTGTTTGAGTTTCCTGAGCCATACAGCAAATTCCTGTTGGCTATCTATTTTACATATGGTAATGTAAGTTTCCATGTTACTCTTTGCATATATCTCACCCTCTCCCCACCCTCCCCATGTCCATAGTCTATTCTCTATGTCTGTTTCTCCATTGCTGCCCTGTAAATAAATGCTTCAGTACCATTCTTCTAGATATATGCATTAGAGTATGATATTTAGCTTTCTCTTTCTGACTCACTTCACTCTGTATAATGGGTTCTGGGTTCATTCACTTCATCAGAACTGACTCAAATGTGTTCTTTTTTATGGCCGAGTAATATTCCATTGTGTATATATACCACACCTTATTTATCCATTCATCTGTTGAGGGACATCTAGGTTGCTTCCATGTTCTAGCTATTGTAAATAGTACTGCAGTACACATTGGGATGCATGTGTCTTTTTCAATTTTGGTTTCCTCAAGGTTTATGCCTAGGAATAGGATTGCTGGGTCATATGGTGGTTTTATTCCCAGTTTTTTAAAGGAATCTCTATACTGTCCTCCACAGTGGCTGTATCAGTTTACACTGCCACCAACAGCGCAAGAGCATTCCCTTTTCTCCACACCCTCTCCAGCATTATTGTTTGTAGACTTTTTGATGATGGCCATTCTGACTGGTGTGAGGTGATACCTCATTGTAGTTTTGATTTGCATTTCTCTAATAATGAGCAAAATTTAGTTCTCTAATAATGAACTAAAAAGCCTCTTGGTGAAAGTGAAAGAGGACAGTGAAAAAGTTGGCTTAAAGCTTAACATTCAGAAAAGAAGATCATGGCATCTGGTCCCATCACTTAATGGGAAATAGATGGGGAAACAGTGGAAACAGTGTCAGACTTCATTTTTTTGGGCTCCAAAATTACTGCAGATGGTGATTGCAGCCATGAAATTAAAAGACACTTACTCCTTGGAAAGAAACTTATGACCAACCTAGATAGCATATTCAAAAGCAGAGAGATTACTTTCTCAACGAAGGTCCATCTAGTCAAGACTATGATTTTTCCAGTGGTCATGTATGGATGTGAGAGTTGGACTGTGAAGGAAGCTGAGCACCGAAGAATTGATGCTTTTGAACTGTGGTGTTGGAGAAGACTCTTGAGAGTCCCTTGGACTGCAAGGAGATCCAACCAGTCCATTCTAAAGGAGATCAGTCCTGGGTGTTCTTTGGAAGGACTGATGCTAAAGCTGAAACTCCAATACTTTGGCCACCTCATGCAAAGAATTGCTCATTGGCAAAGACCCTGATACTGGGAGGGATTGGGGGCAGGAGGAGAAGGGGACGACAGAAGATGAGATGGCTGGATGGCATCACTGACTCAATGGACATGAGTTTAAGTGAACTCTGGGAGTTGGTGATGGACAGGGAGGCCTGGCGTGCTGCGATTCATGGGGTCACAAAGAGTCGGACATGATTGAGCAACTGAACTGAACTGAATAATGAGTGATGTTGAGCATCTTTTCATGTGTTTGTTAACCATCTGTATGTTTTCTTTGGAGAAATGTCTGTTTAGGTCTTTTCCCCACTTTTTGATTGGGTTGTTTGTTTTTCTGGTATTGAGTTGAACGAAAATGAAAAGAAAGTGAAGTCGCTCAGTTGTGTCTGACTCTTTGCGACCCCATGGACTGTAGCCCACTGGGCTCTTCCATCCATGGAATTTTCCAGGCAAGAGTACTAGAGTGGGTTGCCATTTCTTTCTCCACGGGATCTTCCTGACCCAGGGGTTGAACCCAAGTCTCCTGCATTTCAGGCAAATGCTTTATGGTCTGAGCCACCAAGGAGTTGTACGAGCTGCTTGTATAATTTGGAAATTAATCCTTTGTCAGTTGTTTCATTTGCTACTATTTTCTCCCATTCTGAGGGTTGTCTTTTCACCAAGTGGTGTTTTTAATATTGGCACACTCTAGTTTCTATCTTATATTTGAAAGATAAAAATTGATTAAGGTCTTCCCTGTGGGTTCAGTTGTTAAGACTCCAAAAGTTCAAGTGTGGGGAGTGTGGGTTGAATTCCTGGTTGGGGAACTAAGATCCCACATTCTTCATGGTGGGGTCAAAAAAAAAAAAAATCACAGAAGTTCTAATCCTTCTGGTATCCCAATCCATCATGTTGATTGATAACCATCTTCAAGTTTCCTTACAACCTAGCCTGGAGACTGCTGGCCTCAGGAACCAGGAGTAACACAGTTCCCTCCAGACCACAGGTAGCTTCCTACTAAGTCAAAACTTTTCTCTAAATAATAGTTTTCTTCCCCCATTTCAGAGTTCTTAATGTTGTGCAAGGACCTATTTGTTGCACAGTGTAAGCTAGAGTTTTTTCTTTTTTTTCTTTTTGGCCTCATTACGTGGCTTATGGGATCTTAGTTCCCCAACCAGGGATTGAACCTGGGCCATGACAATGATAGGGTCAGGTTTAACCACTGGACCACCAGTGAATTCTCATGAGCTAGAGATTCTTGATGGTTCCAGTTGATCTCTACTCCCTAAATGCCACATTTGAGTAGGAGGCAGTCTGAGAGAAGTTTTCATCATTCTAAATCTATACTCATAACCTTAAAATAGAGCCAAAAGTAACCTAAAAATAGATGCTGGACAAAAATGCAGCATCAGGAATCATGATCTACTTCTAGCTTATAATCAGGTGTTAAGTAAGAAAAATATTTCCATAAATGCAGGATTGTGAATTAAGCTCCTCATTTCCCATTCTTCCTTTAGCTCCTGTCTGTGACGCAAAAAAAAAAAAAATTAATGCCAATAAATTAATCCAAGTTAAATGTGGATTTCACTTCATCCAAATCTTACTTGGTACCAAGTATTGTTCTAGGAGGGCTTCCCAGGTAGCACGAGTAGTAGTAGTAAAGAACCTGCCTGCTAATGCAGGAGACATAAGAGACACAGGTTTGATCCCTGGGTTGGGAAGACCCTTGAAGGAGGGCATAGCAAGCTACTCCAGTATTCTTGCCTGGAGAATCCCATGGACAGAGGAGCCTGGCAGGCTACAGTTCATAGGGTTGCAAAGCATCAGACATGACTTGAAGCAACTAGCATGCATACATTGTTCTAGAAACTGGGTGAATACAAAAGAGATAAAGTGTTTGTTTTCAGTAGTTCGTGGAGGTATGCCCAGGGAACAAGATAATATCTGTCACATGGGTGTCTGATCTCAGTTAACCTTGCAGCCCTGTGGTGTGGCATGTCATGAAGCTACTGAGATGTCACGTGACATCCTCTCCTCTTTCCATCTCTCAGGGTTACTGGCTTTGAGATGTTTGGCTGCTCTTGAGCAGTGAGTCTGGATCCACCTACCCATGAGGTCCTTCTCCTGTTTCTCTGAGTCTGTTACTCATCAGCCTCTCTCCTGTTAGTTGAATTCCTCAGCTCAACCTACTAATAGCCAGTTTTTACCAACATTCTAGAATTTGGTTCTTTGTGTACTCTTGAGGGTAGGCAGCTCCTTAGAATTTCTGAAGCTCATTATGCATACACATGCAAGCGCAGTGTACACTGTTTAATGCATTGTTTTTTGTATGTATTTTTATATAATTTTTTTAAATTTTATATTGGGGTATAATTGATTAACAATGTTGTGTTAGTTTCAGGTGTACAGCAAAATGATTCAGTTATACATATATATATATATTTTTTTTTTTTCAAATTTTTTTTTCCCATTTAGTTTATTACAGACTTTTGAGCAGAGTCCCCTGTTCTATACAGTAGGTCCTTGTTGGTTATCTGTTTTAAATATAGTGGTGTGCATATGTCAGTCCCAGACTTGACATATTGTTATCATTCTCCTTAACCTGTGCTAAGTAGACCAAATAGTCAGACTCACCAAGACCAGATTAACCAAAGTGATGCTAAATGAAAACTGTAGGCATGTATGTCTATGATTTTATTTTATACGTAGTTTCTAACATGTATTCTAAATGATACTATATTATATATGATGTCTATATTATATATTGGGCTTCCGTGGTGGCTCAGATGGTAAAGAATCTGCCTGCAACATGGGAGACCTGGGTTTAATCCCTGGATCGAGAAGATTCCCTGGAGAAGGGGATGGTAACCCACTCCTCCAGTATTCTTTCCTAGAGAATTCCATGGACAGAGGAGCTTGGCAGGCTACAGTCCATGGGGTTTCAAGAGTCAGAGACGACTGACACTTAACACATGTAATATTATGTATTACATCTATAGTGCATTTGTATATATAAAATCTGTATCAATATAATCTGAAAATACATCTCTAATTATTCTCATTTGTGAAAAAATTTGTCACAGTTCAACCCATATTGAAAAATAAACACATCTTTCTACTGTGGCACCTTCTCTACTAAATTTAAGCTGTTTTAAAATACTATTTAATTTTTATCCTTTTTTTTTTTTTTTTTTGTACCGAGTAAAAACAAGTAGAAAAACCTTCACTGGACCTTTTCATAATTTTAGAAACCTTGTCCTCATTCAACTACCTCTTGGGATCAGGAGTTTGCTTGTTCGCTTGGCGCTTTCTGATCTCCAGAATGGCTTGGTCTAAAAGCTTATTACTTAAAGGCCACTTCACTGCATTATGGGATCAAAATCATTCATTTTTGATGTCCTCTAATTATTTCTAGGTGGGTAATTATCTAGGCCTACATTTTGCCAGTCTGATCTCATCAGCTTAAATATGGATGTTCTAGCTATAAACCTTTCTCCACATTATAATATCCTTCTGATTAATTAAAAAATGGTTTTGCCAGACTTTTATAGCAGGGTGAAATTTCACAGATTACCAAAATTGCAGAGGTGTGCAAAATAAAACACAAAAAACAAAGAAACCAACAAAACAAAACACCTCTTTGTATTCCTATGACACAGTATAATCTCATTTTTATGTCTGCATTTGACCTTGTAAAACAAACATTACAGGATCAGGATAAATTCAGTTCAATCAGGTTTTCCACCTCTTCCTAGACTCTATGAAAGTTCCAGAGAGGTCTCTGTGACTCTGTGGGACCCGTGGGTGGCGCTTTTGGTTTGGTTGTTGTCAGTTTATTGACCCTGGCTCCTTCTGGCCTCAGGCATCCATTGTCATAGGTCACTTTGCATCCTATCTCTTTCAACTGTTAATGGCTTTTTGGGTGCATTAGAAATTTGAGCTACTTCCCCATCTTTCCATGGCAACCCATGGGGTGGATTTTGGGAGCTAGGCTGGCACTTTGGAAGTGAGACACGAGCTTTCTGCTCTTGCAAATGTATTGAGAGGCTATTGCTTCTCCCGGTGCTTAGTTCAGTGGAGTATTTTCAGGACAGCTTCTCAAGGTCAGTTACTAGCTCCTCTGAGGTTCTCCCTTGCTAAGTGCTACAGGCCCTTGACTCACTGTGGGCTTGGAAAACTGGCTCCTAAATCCATGTACATCCCTTGGACATGTCCACACAGTAAGTACGCTTAATGCCTCTAGTCTTACACGTCTCTGATAGTAAATACTCAAAGTCATTTTTGTCACACTCGAAACCCTTTTCTCTCAACTGTTTCCTTTCTTGTAAGTTTCACATTTCTATTTTGAAATTCAGAAGCTGAGAAATGAATGTTCTACTTCTTTGGGCATTTCTGCTTGTAAAAACCTTTGTCCTGTTGTAGTGAACGCTTTTGCTGCTGCTTTAACAAAGGGGATGGTAGGGTAACAGGAAGGAAATAAGAGGAGTTTTGATGAATTTTTCTGTATATTACTATGCTGTGTATATTGGTACCTCATATTTATTCACTTGACACACACTGAGGGCTTTCTCAGTGGCTCAGTGGTAAAGATTCCTCTTGCCAATGCAGAAGATGTGGGTTCGATCCCTGGGTTGGGAGGATCCCTTGGAGGACAACATGGCAACCCACTTCAGTATTCTTGCCTGGAAAATCTCATGGACAGAGGAGCCTGGCAGGCTACAGTCCATAGGGTCACAAAGAGTTGGACACAATTAAGTGACTGAGCATGTACACAGTACACATAGATTATCCACAATATCCCAGGCCTATAGTCAATATCTAGATCCTGTGGACATCTGGATATCTCTTAATGTCTCTTATTTCTAGCAGGAAACCTTTCTGATCCCTCCTGGCTTGTTGAAGTCCCTCCGCTGTGGGCCATCAGAGCACTTGCCATATCCACTTTTGTTTGGTTGTTTTGGTGACTCTCTGTGGCCTGTGGAACTTTCCCTACCATGGATTGAACCCACGGCCCCTGCACTGGGAGCTCAGTCTTAACCTCTGGACCATGAGGGAAGTCACACGTTCCCTTTTTTGAATGACACAGCTTTGTGGCTCTTTTTTACAAGACAGTAGCTGGATGAGGGAAAGTGCTATTTGCTCTCGTTCTCCAGTGCTTGGCATCTGTGAGATGCTTAATCAGGATTGCTGGGATGACAAATAATTGAATACACTGTGTTAACATAATTACCTTGATCAATGTTAACCATTCTCTTGACCCCTGGCTTGAGGGCCTCTGTCCCTTTTATACCCAAGGAGGTATTTTGTTTTGCTTTGTTTTTTTCACATTGACTGTGAAGACTTTTTAAGATAACTTTGTTTTATTTGGGGCTGTGCCAGGTGGCACATGGGATCTTAGTTCCCTGACCAAGGATTGAACCCATGCCCCCTGCATTGGGAGCAAGAAGTCTTAACCACTGGACCACTTCGGAAGTCCCTGAAGTCTTTTTTAAAACTCAAAAACCTCTGCTTCCTTCAAAAGACTCCTCTTCAGTATTGCTCACTGAATGTTATTTATTACTGAGGGTTCAGAGTCAGAGGACCCCCATGTGGACTCTGAGGGCAGTTGGTGGGAAAGCTGAATTGTATTTCTTTTTTAAACTAATTAATGAATTCCTTTTCTCTGGTTCTTCTTACTTGTTCTTAGCCTAAATGTTTTTTCCCAGAGAAGCAGTCTCTGAGTTGAATTCAAGTCCTCCTATATAAATGTTTCATTGTTGCTTGTACATTTTCCTATTAGAATTTGCCACAATTTAAAATTAATTTGCAATTGCATACCTATTTTGTGACTGTTTAGCCAATGTCTGTCTTTGCTACTAGTCAGTAAGCCCCATGGGGGTAACAACCATGTCTTTTGGTTCATTTTGTGTCCCCAGGACTTAATACCGTGCCTCAAGAGAATGGATGTGTGGACATGGTTGGGAGAGGGAATGAGGGTGAACTGGGAGACTGGGATTGACATATATACATTCTCATGTGTAAAACAGACGCTCTTGGGAGCCCACTATACAGTACAGGGAGCTCAGCTCAGTGCTGGGCAAGTGGGCGATGCTACCCATGGAGCCCAGCTGGGGACCTTGGTGCCACCCTCAGGTCCCCTGTGTGTCCCCGCTGCCACTGTGCCGTGGCCTCCCAAATGAGGCGGGCTCCTGGCCCCAGATGTCAGAGTGGCAGCCGTGTGCAGCATGAACCCTGAGAGCCGATGCACAGTATCAGTAACTAGATGCGCAGTATCAGTGATCAGATCAGGGCTGGGTCAGATGACATTGTCTGGGTAAATAGAATTCCTGCTGGGACCCCTGTGTTTGGTGGCCCCGTGTGTGGATCGGTGCGGGTGGAGGGGGTGGGCTGGGTGTTGCAAGGTTGCATCTGGGTGTGCGATTCTGGGGTTGGGGTGAGGGGACCCAGAGAACGATGTCTGTGGAGACAGGAAGGCAGACGGGTGATGGGGGCCCAGTGGAGGCTGGAGCCCAGAGCTTCTGCTCCGTGGAATTCTAGGCTGACCTCAGGCCTCCCTGACCTGCCCAGGGAGCTGTTTCCTCCTAGTGGGATCTGGGCTCCTTTGTCCCTGAAATCCCACGAGGAGGTTCTAGGAGGCAGCTTTTAGGGGACTCTGTTGAGTGACAGCCAAGAAAGACAAAAAGGATTGCTATGGAAATGGCTAGCGTGGTTGGGTGGTTTAAAAGTCTGCAGAAATAGCTTTCAATTGCTAATATCTCTGGGCCTTTGGACTGTGCATACGTTGCCCTCTGAATAGCAGTAACCCCGCCCTGGAGGCCTCGGTTCATCTACAGTGAATAGTGAGGTCTCCTTTGTTTGGTTGAACTAGGTATTTAGAAATCTGTATGTTCTGTTCTGTAAGCCAGCCACTGCCTTGTTGGAATATTATGTTCAGTTTTAGACTCAGAGCCCCAAACACAGATGCTCAGAGTGACATGACCTAATTTACATCCGCCGCTTCTGGTCACAGCTTTCACTTGTTTATGGAGTAGTGGTATTTCAAAATTTGAGAAAACGGCAATTGGGAAGTGAAGAATCCTCCTCTTTTTTCTACTTTTTTTTTAAAAAAGTATGAATTAATATTTTCTAGTTGGATCGCGACCAGGGCTAACATATAACAGAGGTATCGGGGCTCTCAGAAAAAATGTTTTTTTATCGGTGTATGAAGGTGGGCCTGAGACAGTTGGTCTTTGTCATCATTCTGCTGATGAAATAGAAGGAAAGAGGAAACTCAAACTAGACGTGTTTGGAGTGGTCAAATTACTTAATTTCTTAAAGGTGATGTGAAAGCGAAATATTACTACCCCGCTTTTGTATAGATGAGGGAATAGAGCGCCAAGGAAGGTAGGTCACCATTGTCCAGCTCCCTCTGTGCCATCTCTCAATGGCAGGCTGCCCACATGTGGAGGACTGTAGCCTCACAACTGGCATTTAGCACTGCAATGCTATCTTTTAATATCATTTTCCCCTCTGGTTGGGAACAAATCCATATATTTGCTGGCTAGACCCAAAAGAGAAAAACCAGATCTGATCCTGCCTGTGCTCCTGCCAACTGTAGGCTTTCTGTTGGCAGGTGGCACCCTCTCCCTGTCCCGTCTTTCAACGCACAGATGTGGTGATTTCTCTTCTTGGGACCTGATCTCATCCCAGCCACTGAAATTTCTTTGTTATCAGTAGTCTAGCTGGTTCTGGAGTGTGATTTCAGCCTTGTTCTTGGTGGGGAATTTATCCCATCTCTTTGGCCCTGACTGTAAGCCTACACTTCCACATCAAGTCATCTCCTCATCTATTTTGTTATCCAAGGTAGCATGCAGCTTCAAGTGTTGGCTGAAGTCTTATTTATATCTGGGCAAAGGAGCCTGGTGGAAGGAACTAAGGTGGCAGGGCTTGCGAGTCAGAGATTCCCTCACAGCTCAGTGGAGATGAGTGGGGACTGGAATCCAAATCCCTGAGCACTTCCATGTCAGAGTGTGTGTGTGTGTGTGTGTGTGTGTGTGCTCAGTCATTCAGTCGTGTCTGACTCTTTGCAATCCTATGCACTGTATCTCTCCAGTCTCCTCTGTCCATGAAATTTTCCAGGCAAAAATACTGGAGTGGGTTGCTATTTCCTCCTCCAGGGGATCTTCCCAGCCCAGGGCTTGAACCTGAGTCTCCTGTGTCTTCCTCATTGGCAGGCAGATTCTTTACCCCTGCGCCACTTGGGAAACCCACCTCCATGTCAGAATTTCCCACTATTCCACGCTGCCTCCACACACAGATAAGACACGGGACTTTCCTTCTTGGAAAACTCCTCTGCTGTAATGTCTCAGATATACTGGTGTCAGAGGTAGAGCCTTATAAAGCTTTTTCATCCCTATTTTATTCTGCTTTAATTGGTTAATTCACTGGAATTGATCCATGGTGGGCAGTTTTGCTTGTGTGGCACTTAATACCAGCTTGAACCATAGCTGTAACATACCGGTATTTCTTGGTCCTCTGCAGCAAGATATATTTAAAATCAACTGGGTTGCAGATGTGTGATTCTTTTGTAGAAGCTAAACACATATTCTGTGAATTTCCTCCCACAAAAACGGTCTAATTTAAGAATTTGAAGTTTTACTCCTCTCTCAGTGAACCAAAGGACAGTGATAAAAATGAAGCAATTAAAAAATAAACAACTTAGAAGACATTGATGGTACAGGTGCCTGTGTTAGAACTGGTTTACAGATATTTGGGAGAGAAATTTTGGAAAATAGAAATGAAGACACATTTAGAAATGTGGAAAGTAAAGAACAGACTGGTGGGAAGATTAATTGTGCTCCAAGTTAAGTAGAAAGTTTTGGGGGGAGACTCCCCTGGCAGTCCAGTGGTTGAGACTTCACCTTTCAATTCATGGGGTGCAGGTTTGATCCCTGTTTGGGGAGCTCAGATCCCACATGCCACACAGTCAGAAAGCCGAAACATTAAACAGAAGCAATATTGTAACAAATTCAACAAAGACAAAAAAATTTCTGGGAAAACTGTCATGTGAAAGTTTTGCAAATTTTTGTAGTCTCTCCTAAAGTAACTTTAATATTTAATATTTCAATGTTCAACATTTTGTGGAGTATATTTTGACATGAGAAGGTTATAGAAAATGATTGTGCCTTGTGTTCACTGCATTTTCACTTCAAAAACATAAGTAATGTTATGCAGTACTTTGAGATCTAAGTTTTTTCCCCTCTTTCTACTTTAAAACTTGATTTCTAGTCATTCAATTTAAAGTATTTAGCTTTATTCAAATCTCAGGAAAACCACATGGGTTCATTTGCTATGTATTTAAAAGCTTTGGTATATTTTAATTCTCTTCTCTCCTTTTAAAAGGGATAACAAAATGCAAATGTCTTAAGTCTTTACTGTTCCCCATTGCACACACCCATAAAAACAGGAAATATGTAAAATGTAGAAAATATTATGGACTAAGAGCTAGTCTATTTTTTGTCAATGCCTTTGGCAGCAACACAGAAAACAGCTTTTGAGATACTGTGAAACCATCTTATGACTCACCAAAGGAAAAAGGATGGAGCTATGTTAAGTTTCCAGACATCTGCGAAAGCAAGCTTTATTTATATTGTTATTGTTTATTTGGGAATTTAGGAGAAAAAAAAAAAGACCCTCACTGTGAGCTTTGAGGCATCCAGTCCATCTACAAAAAAAAGTCACACAGACCAAACCAAATACCATTTCTCCTGGGTAAGCTTCTGCAGAAGGACGGGAAAACAAGCAAGCTGGAGAGTTGCATGTGTGCTTTAGGTCTCCTTGATAACTGCTGAGCACAGGTGAGAATTTTGGTCCAGGACCCTAACGCAGGGCTTCAGGATGTCCACGAGGTCTGGTCTCATTTGATTCATCTGCTTGGGATTTCGATTGTCATAGCAAAATGGATATTGCTGAGGTTTTTCTCTGCTGCTGTTAATATTTAGAGATAAGCCTGAACTTTTTGGGTAGAACTTTAGAACCTGAGACTTTCTGGTGGATTTCTCATGCTTCCTTCTTGAGACACCTGACAAATATGGGGTTCCCAGGGCAAGCACACCCTACTAACAGGCTGTTCCACAGGTCAAGAAGACTGAGGGGTACAGACCATTTCCTGCATTCAATAGCTCAGCTCTGCAAAAGCACATTGAAATACACATGCACACAGATGACTTTGTTATAAGGAAAACTTTTCCAGTTGAATTTCAAAAACAAAAAAGCATGCACAAATATTGCGGCTTTAACTATCATTAAGAAAACATTTGGTATCTCATTCCTCATCCTTGATCCTCCACACCAGCTTGTTGTGACTTTATTGATGGGAACTGTTATTTTACTTCTTTTAAAAAGTATTTATTTATTTAACTGCATCAGGCCCTCGTGGTGGCTTGCAGTCTCTTCGTTCCTGTGCATAGGCATCTCTCTAGTTGTGGTGCAAGGGCTTAGTTGCCCTGTGGCATCTGAGCTCTTAGTTCCCTCATGAGGGATTGAACCCACATCCCCTGCATTGGAAGGCAGATTCTTAACCACTGGACCACCAGGGAAGTCCCTATTTTACTTCTTAAATAAGGGGCTGGGGGCTGAAAGAGGAAGCTGTTCAGTTCAGTTGCTCAGTCGTGTCCGACTCTTTGCGACCCCATGAATCGCAGCACGCCAGGCCTCCCTGTCCATCACCAACTCCCGGAGTTCACTCAGACTCACGTCCATCGAGTCAGTGATGCCATCCAGCCATCTCATCCTCTGTCGTCCCCTTCTCCTCCTACCCCCAATCCCTCCCAGCATCAGAGTCTTCTCCAATGCGTCAACTCTTCGCATGAGATGGCCAAAGTACTGGAGTTTCAGCTTAGCATCATTCCTTCCAAAGAAATCCCAGGGCTGATCTCCTTCAGAATGGACTGGTTGGATCTCCTTGCAGTCCAAGGGACTCTCAAGAGTCTTCTCCAACACCACAGTTCAAAAGCATCAATTCTTCGGCGCTCAGCCTTCTTCACAGTCCAACTCTCACATCCATACGTGACCACAGGAAAAACCATAGCCTCGACTAGATGGACCTTTGTTGGCAAAGTAATGTCTCTGCTTTTGAATATGTTATCTAGGTTGGTCATAACTTTCCTTCCAAGGAGTAAGCGTCTTTTAACTTCATGGCCGCAGTCACCTGACCTCAAATAGCTCCATCCTCTTATCCTCCCAGGGCTGTAGGGAGCTCAAAGATAAAAGGAAGACTGACTTTTCCTAAAACTGCCTTATGAAATCCCAAGGTGGATCTGATTATGCTGTTTTATTTATAAAACTTTTTATAGTCAAAAGTCCAACCTTGTTCCTATGACTGTAGCCAGGAGCCCGCAGTCCATTGGTTAGACCAGGCTCATGTAATTCCTATGACACTAACTCCATAAAAGACTGTACAAGGCAGAAGGGATGTTGGCAGTGCTAATCAAAAGTACCAAGGGAAACAGGAAAATAAATACAAGTGAACAACACCAGATCTTCATCACACAGAGGGCATGTTTGAGTATATTTCATTATTCATTTTACAGAAAGAATAGTCTAGTAGATAACAGTTTAAGGAAGCTTTGAAGTTAGGTCACCTCTCACCTAGGGCCTGAAATAGCTCTAGATTAAAATTAAACCCAAGGCTTGGACTTCCTTTTCAAGTCTAAAGAACTCTCATTAAGATCCCTCTTGTTTCTTGTTTAGATTATTGCCTTAACAAACCTGCTCAGAATGGAAATTCTAGGTGAGGAGGGATTGTATCTGCTTTGTTCATTGTTTTATCCTCAACACAAACATGCAGGAGATGCTCAGTCATGCTTGTTGGCTGAATGAATAAACAATGACCTTTCTGCTTCCTGTGTTTTCCAGCCGCATTTTCTTTTATGGGTTAATCTTCCTAAACACGCCTCTCATATGTCTCCTGCCCAAAATCCTACTAATGTTTTCAGACGCATGGAATTCAGTGCACGCTCAGTAGTAGGTTATACAGACCCCTGAGGGTGGGGATGTTATCTTTCTTTCCATTCTGTTCTCCCGTTGTTGTTTTCTCAGACACCAAAGCGAATAGCTCACTAGGTCCTGTACAAACCTCACACATACCCTTCTTTGCCTTTGCTTGTGCTGGCCTCATGTTTCTTTATTTCCACTTGCCAATGTGTAGGTTGTATCCCACCTTCCTCCTGAGACTGTTTCTTACTTTTCTCTGTAGCATGTAGTTTTGTCCTCCTCCAAGCTGGCACGTAAACCATATTCAGCTTTGTTGAGCCGTTGTTCGTGTTTTAGAGAAGGGGTCCTCAGCTTCCAGGATCTAACGTCTGATGATCTGAGGTAGTGCTGTTATAATAGTAATAGAAATAAAGTGCACAGTGAATGTAAGTGTGCTCGAATCGTCCCGAGACTATTCCCCTCACTGGTGCCTGGAAAGATTGTCTTCCATGAAACTGGCCCCTGGTGCCAAAAAGGTTGGGGACTGCCGTAGAGGGATGGAGCAAAGGCGCAAAAGCCTGCTGGTGTCCCCATAGAACCTACACAGTATCTCACACAAATACTTGCTAAAAAGATTTGTTGGATTCAAGTGGGATAACCTATAGGGTCAGACTACATTCTTAAAGAGACTGAATTGGAGGTAGTGAGGAACTAGTCAGGGTGGGTTAAACCTTATCTCGAACTATTCTTTGATCTAAAAGTTAAGAGGTTCCTAAAGGTAAATATAATTTGGTGAAAGAGAAAAATACTTTCTGGAAAAGTCTCACTTCACACAACTGTGTCACTTTGGTTTGAACTCACTGACTCTCTTTTCCTCTGTAGCAAGTGGATTTCTACTACCTGAGCCTCAGACTTGAGAAAAACTTGAGCCGAAGGAAATTACATTTCATAGAAATCTCTGAAGAAGATTCCTATTAGAATTTCAAACAAAGGCAGAGTTTCTAAGTTTCCCGAGGCAAATGTGGGTGATTTAAAATTTCATCAAGGTGAACATATTCTTCATCTAGTTTTCAAGTGAACGTGGGTTGAGAAGTCTGGAAATTTCAGGTGCACAGATGTCTTTTTAGCATGCTTTTCCTGCTCCATGTGGGCACATTCTGACAGCTTTTATAGGGTCAAACACTGGGTCTTTTGGGTACGTTCAAATTCTGGAGTGGAGAATGCAGTGAAGAGGGTAAGAATAGTCATTACTTTTTCTGGCTGAATATCTCAGAAATCCATATGATATGATTTCCACTGGCAAGATAAACAAAAAGATGATAGACAGACTTCCTTAGGTGTGTGAATAGGCTACCTGCTCCTCCCCACCCCCCATCATTTCCACCAGGTGTCTCGATTTTGTTCTCTGTCGCTTTCCCTCACCAGGTGGCGATGTTGATTTGCGCTGGCTTCCTGATTGCCTGGATTCCTTATGCAGTGGTCTCTGTGTGGTCAGCTTTTGGACGGCCAGACTCCATCCCCATACAACTCTCTGTGGTGCCAACCCTCCTGGCAAAATCAGCAGCAATGTACAACCCCATCATTTACCAGGTCATCGATTACAAATTTGCCTGTTGCCAAACTGGTGGTTTGAAGGCCACCAAGAAGAAATCTTTGGAAGACTTCAGGTAAAATTTCAGAAGCTGGAAATGAATGACACCCTCTTTGTTTCAGAATTCTGTGGGGTTCAAGCCACCAGGACATGCTGCCTTCTTAGGGTTAGAGCTCATCACTTAGGATGAATGTGAGGAGGACTTTATTTTCTGTTCACCAAAATTCCTGAAATCAAGTAATCAGATATGGAGGAGTTGGACAACAGGAGTAGAGGGTGAGAGCAGTGATTCGGTTTTTTATTGTGGAGCAGCTAAGATACGGAGCTATGCCCATTTGAGCATCCATCATCTTCCTTATGTGGAACCAGATTCAGTTCACTCCAAGAGTACTGTGCCACATGTCATTGATCCCAAATTAACTTTTCACAACATAAAGGAGTGTCTTGTTTGGGATATTTCTACTGTTAACTAAGATGTATGATTTGGACAGGCAAAGGAAGGGGAGATGACATTTTTAACCTCTGCCAGTTTCTTTATTTTCACAAAAAACCCATATGATTCCTTCTCTTTGTCAGATGAGGACACAGAGGTTTCAGGAAGGCGAAGGTCTATTGGGCTTCAAAAGTCAAGCATGTTGATTCTTGCTTAAACTACATCTGTAGTCATACCTGGGCTTGCCTGGTGGCTCAGATGGTAAAGAATCTGCTTGCAATGCAGGAGACACAGGAGATGCAGACTTGATCTCTGGGTTGAAAAGATCCCCTGCAGCAAAGAATGGCAACCCACTCCAGTATTCTTGCCTGGAGAATCCCATGGACAGAGGAGCCTAGTGGGCAACAGTCTGTGGGATCACAAAAAGTCAACTGAGTGACTAACACACACACAGATGTTTATATGTATATCTACTGATACTTGCTTTAAACTGATATTCACTCAAGTTCAAACACATTCTGAAAGATCTACATTTTTAATGTTAACTCTTATTATTAATACTATTTTATGCTATGACTACTGTGTTGCTTTTAATTATCCCACTTTCTGAAAGGATCCTTAAGTCATAGTATAATTTTTAAAAAATTAAGCAAGAAAAAAAATCTACATTTTTGTACTCCCTTCTCCTACATTTTGTGATTTTGATGTCCTGGTTTACATCTTCTGCTACACAACAGACCAGTGAGTTTGGGGATCCAACATCATTTTTCCTAAAGGCTGGAAAGGCTCAGACTGAGTCAGCAGTGAGTTGGTCATCCTCTATATTCAATCAGGGATAGTCTTCTTCGAATGTGGGACAGGCCCCAAATTCAAGGTCTGAGGTGAGGAATGTTGAGAAGGCCCCTTAATTCTTACTCATTTGAGGTCCAGATAGTTTTCATTTTCCTTGAGTGAGTATGGAGCAGCAGAAAAAGGTGGGACTAATGAGAAGATGTGGGTTTTGACACTGATCTTTCACTGTGCTTGAGCAAGGGACAAATCTTTTGACCCAGAATTTCCTTAGCACATAGGTACAACATCAAATAAAATAGATTTAAAAGGCACAAAACAAAAGGTAGTGTTGTCATTGCTGCTGTGATCTAGGGGAAGGACTACACAACCTGGAGGTAGGAGACCACGGTTTAAGAAGGATTTTGCTATTTATAGGGCTTCCTTTTTGGCTCAGTGGTAAAGACTCCACCTGCAATGCAGGAGATGCAGGTTCAATCCCTGGGTTGGGAAGATCCCCTGGAAAAGGAAATGGCAACTCACTCCAGGATTCTTGCCTGGGAAATCCCAAACAACAACTATATCTTTGGGAAAATGAACTACTCAGAGTCTAGGATTGGGAGGACCTAGGATTTCATCTTTCAAGTTTAGTAATTACAGAAAATGCCCATGTAAAAAGAGCTAGGTAGTGTTAGTGTTCTTTTTTTCCCACATTGCTGGTGGTTATTACCATCTCTGTTGAACTGAACGAAATGAACTGATAGTCACTCAGTTGTGTCTGACTCTTTGCGACCCCATGGACTATACAGTCCATGAAATTCTCTGGACCAGAATACTGGAGTGGGTAGCCTCTCTCTTCTCCAGGGGATCTTCCCAACCCAGGTCTCCCACATTGCAGGGAGATTCTTTACCAGTTGAGCCACCAGGGAAGCTGAAAAATACTGGACTAGGTATTCCTTCTCCAGGGGATCATCCCAACCCAGGAATCGAACCAGGGGCCTCCTGCATCGCAGGCAGACTCTTTACCAGTTGAGCCACCAGGAAAGCCTAAATTCAAACGCTAAAATGCATCTACTTTGGATGTAATGTCACTTTGCCCTCATCAGCTATTAATACTATTATGAATGCAGGTGGAGGGAATAGTTTTAATAGAGCAGTTGTGGGAGAAATTAGTGAGGCACTTTTTCTTCTGAAGGAGATGGGAATTTGACAGGCATGGCTGAAGGCAAATTTCACGGGCCTCGTAATTTTGCTTCAGACTGACTCTGTGTTCTGTATATTTGCTCACAAGCACATAAATATTCAACACCCCAAAATAAAAGGAGAAAAAAATTTATGTGGAAGAAAGTGACTAAGGGCCCCAAAGCTTTGGAAAAATCAGCCAGGCAAGAGAGAACTCCATTCACCTGCTCCTATTAGCCATTTATAAGAAATATAGAGGAAGGCAAGGATTCCTTCCTTACTGCAGAGTTTCAGCTTTTGGTGGAAAAATCAGTTACTGGTGATAAAACAGGGTGGGGCCTTGGATTCTAGAGGTTGGAGCATCTTCAGGGAAGAAATGCTGAAGAGGTGTGATGAGTTTCAGATTCTAGAAAGATCTGTTTTGGGGGAGAGCTAGAAGATGGAGAAGTGGCCACTAGAATTTTCTTTTTAGCTTTCCAAAGAAGACACACAAAAGGAGTCTTTGTCTTTGTTTTTATTAAGAAGCTAAGAAAATAGGTAATGTGGAGGACTATAGAGTAAGGTGTCATGATGGGAAACCAGTCCAGAGTGGTTCATGTACTACCAGAATAATTCAACTGAATTAAACTGAATTTATTTTATCCTTGGTCTTTCCTTTTCTGAACTCTAAAATGTATTTACTCCTACTGGGAGACCCTCTTGGGAAATATTTTGAATTCAAATAAAAGAGCTAATGTGTTAAATATGAGATTGTAGAAATAAATTTTGAGTAATTGCAATGGTTCATTAAAAGTTAACTCATTTCTCCCCCCTCTGAATTGAGGTCTCCTGAGATTTCAGTAGCAGCTGATGAACTGAAGGGGAAAATGTGCCCAAGAGCCCCTTTTGAAGTGTCTTTATTCACTGCACTGTATTATCCATAATGCTTCCCTGGTGGCTCAGATGGAAAGCATCTTTCTGCAGGGCAGGAGACCTGGGTTCGATCCCTGGGTTGGGAAGATCCCCTAGAGAAGGAAATGGCAGCCCACTCCAGTACTCTTGCTTGGAAAATCCCATGGATGGAGGAGCCTGGTAGGCTACAGTCCATGGGGTACATTATCCATAATAGTCTCCCATATTTTGTAAGCAGGATTCTGTACCTTGGCTGTGTATTAGAGATACCCAGGGAAATTTGCAAAAATACTGCTGCCTGGATCCATCTGCAGAAATTTGGATTTAATTGGTCTGGATTGGGTCCAAGTGTCAGTTGTTAGGTTGGTTATTTCCGCTAGATGATTCACACACACAGCCATGACTGAAAGTCAGTGAACCAGAGTCTGGGGAAGGAAGACATTGACACTGCAGCTCAGGAAGTCATAGGCCTTCCACCTCACCTAAGGACCAGTGAGTCCACTCATCACCTGTAACAGGTGACCCAAACTTCAGATGCAAGGCCAATTGTAGATGGAATAGACATGTTCAGAAGACTCTGGGGTGCATAGTGAAGGACCCAGGCATTCTACATCCCTAATATCTTAGTTAAGATAAAGAACAAAGCCCCAAACTCTGGCACTGCTTGTAATCAAGCCTCCCCTGACCACCTTAGCTGGGTGAGTCACTGGGCCCAACTGAGTGGTAGGTTGCGTGCAGTGAATTTTGTCCTAGAGCTCGGGAAACTCACTAGGGCACAGGAAATGTGCTGTAAGCAAGTGGCTTGCTTTTGGAAAGCTCTGCTCAAGGAATTTCTTGACTTTGAATATTCTAAATTGATTACTATTTCCCATCTCTTTGAAATTCAAGTTTTGTACAAATAATCTTCATGGTCCTCAAGTTTGACATCATCATCTTATTTATGTGTATATAACTGTGTGTATATATACAAATATGTGTGTGTGTTATATATTAAATTGCATTTTTCTTCTCCTGTGTCCAGGCTGCACACTGTAACCACAGTCAGGAAGTCTTCTGCTGTGCTGGAAATCCATCAAGAGGTATGAAGATGGACACAGCATTACTCATGGACACGATGATTCACTTACTTGCCTCTTCACTGCTCTTAATGTTTGATTGTGACCACACATTTCTCTTGATATTATATTTTTATATTTTGTACACTTTTCCTTTTTTTTCCTTGCTAGGACTTGTTGAGAAATCCAATGGCCAAATGGAAACTAGATGATAAGTTACTACTTTAAGGAATATTACTAGGATGAGCCTCCCTTTTTTTTTTTTAAAATTCTATTTTAAAGCCTATTGTCATGCAAAGTGTTAAGCCTGAGATATTAAGAACAATGTTTAAAAATTGTATTTATTAGGGCATACTTAATTTCATTATACCAGCATTATTATTATTAATGTAGGGCCAGGGAGGCTGTTTCTGTGGCTCATGTAGGTGGGTGATTATAGAGAGTGTGTGTGTTGGACTGTGACTCTTTGACTGGGAGATGCTCTTGCAGCCTATCTCTTCTCCTGCTGAGAGAGGATCACACTCTAATGGTAGTGATGCCCCAAAGTAGTCCTCTAGGGAAATCAATTTTGCCTTCAATCCCTAAATGGAAAACACTTCTATCTCAGAATTTGAGGACCAAAATAATTCCCACTGATGATAATTTTACTCCCATGGAATTTTTCTCATATTAAGTTCTGCATACTAATACAGTGGGTGATACAGAGTATTACTAGTTATAATCTTTTAGAAACAAATGTAGTGAACATAGCCGTGTTGTTCCTTTTATTCATTTGTTCTTTGTCACCTTTGTTCTTTCTTTCATTCATTCTCTTTTTCCTCTGACAAATACCTTGTGAGGTCTGCAGGTAAAGAGATGCAGTTAAAAATGGCATAGAGTGATTTCATTGTATGGTTTCATATCTCATATATTGGTGCAATTTCTTTACAATGGGCACATTTAATTTGTCTTCATGTTTAAAGCAGCTTTAGAGATATATTAGCCAATTGAGTTGGGAAGAGGAAGAGCTTGAGGGTAGGATACTGAAGGGGTCACTGATGTCTGCCAAACAAAATATCCTAAAGGCTGTCCAAATGTCTAGAGGGCGTTTTATACAGGGAGACCTCAGAGATCCTGTGGACTGGGTTCCAGACGCTGCCATCAGTGGCATAGCTCAATAAGGCAGGTCACACGACTTGTGTAATTTCCCAGCGCATCTAAAAGTTATGTACACTGTGCTATAGTCTCTTAGGTGTGCAGTAGCATTGTGTCTAAAACAACAGCGTACATACTTTCATTAAAAAATACTTTGTTGCTAAAAAAAGTGCTGACCATCATCTAAGCCCTTAGTGAGTTTAGTAGTCACATCAATGATCACTGATCACAGATTAATACAACAGATACAATAATAATGAAAATGTTTGAAATATTGTGAGAACTAGAAAAACATGACACAGAGACACGAAGTGCAAAATGGACAAACAGTGCCTCTGGAGTTGCCACAAACGTTCAGTTTGCAAAAATGCAATATCTTTGAAGTGCAGTAAAGCAAAGTACGATAAAATGAGGAGCGCCTGTATGTCATTATAGAAAAAATGCTAGGGAAGATAACATCAGCCTTTGATTCAGTAACTAGTTTTGTAGAAAGTGAGCCAGATCTATTACTCAGAAGGCCAAAGAGTTCACCAGTCTGCATTCCTTTTGTGAAAAAAGGGGCAAACATCAAGAAATATAACAACCAGAGGGTATTTGACAAGAAAATACATTGGAGGGCAAGTCCAAGTTCAAACAGTTAACCTCCACCACAAAGTAAAACCAAGGGTCCCCACTGTGACCTTGAGTGATTTTTCAAAGGCTGTACAACTTTTAACATATATGTTCATTGGGTTATGAAATTGTGTGGTGTATATTCTGAACACAATTTTATCCAAGAGATTTAAATCAAGACAAGCATTGCTAATACTTTTCTCAATTACTTTGAACTTGCTTTTCTGAACCATGCTAGAGTAATTGTACGTAAGGGTCTTCCCAGATTGATCATAAAATAAACCATATATAATTATATATATATATATATATATATATATAAACCCTCACATGTATTACAGCCTCTAGAATAGACAAGCATACATTATATACATTACATGAAACATATTTGAGAGCAAAAGTCATTCAGTCTGTACAAGAGCATTATTATTGCTTTTCTTTCAATTTGGTTTTAACATTGACCAAATCTGTGTAGGCAAACACTGCATTTTCTCATTCAGCTTTGAATTCTGGAAGCTTTTGTTAAAGGGCCTATAGTCTACTCTGTCCTGAATGTTTTGGGAGACACAAAAGAGAGGGAGGCTGTGCTTTCAGTTCTCTAAAAATTTGGGGGTTTTGGCAAAATCTTGACCTCTATCTACATTATAAATGTTTTTAAAGATTATTTATTTATGTATTTATTTTTGGGTGCGCTGGGTCTTCCTTGCTGCACGTGGGTTTTCTCTACTTGCGGTGCATGGGGGCTACTCTCTTGTCGAAGAGCTTGGGCTCTAGGGCTCATAGACTCAGTAGTTGCGGTGCCTGGGCTTATGGGATCTTCCTGGACCAGAGACTGAACCCATGTCTCCTGAATTGGCAGGCGGATTCTTAACCACTGTACCACCAGGGAAGTTCATATAAATGGTTCATATTATTTTTATTAATAATAATTTTTAGATGGAGATCTACAGACACCAGGAGCGTTTACTTTGGTGGGATACTTTGAGAAAATGCAGAGTGTCAAGACAGATCCGGGGAAGCTGATTTGCATAGGTGCCTCTGTGCCCCAGATGAGGGGAGAAATATGGGGTTTCTACCAAGTCTTCCAGAACTGAATTCTTTCCTTGTCTGAGGCAGTGACCTGCTGTAGACTCTGGATATTTGAATGCTTGGTTTGAGCAAAGGAAAAGTTCACAAATCTGCTTCTTTTCTCAGGTTACAACAAAATTAGGCTGATAGACGGTTTGGGGGCACAGTGAATTATGCATTTTCTCCCGAAAACAAAGGTTAGAGCATCGGAGAAACAGCATTGGGTAGAAGTATGGGGTACAGATGTTCACTTAGCCAGAGTTAATCTTACACTCAGGTTCTGTCATTTACCAGCTGCTTGGGCCTGGAAAGATGACTCACTCTCTCCTGTCCTCATTTGTCCTAGCTGCGAAATAGGGACAGTCTTACCTCACTAGAGTTTGTTGTGAGCGATTTAAGTTGGCAAGGTTCTTAGGACAATTCTGGCCCTTTGAAATTATACCATAAATGAAAGCTGCTATTATTAACATAGCTAGTGTTAAGAATACCACCTTGGGGATATGCTTACCTGCTTAAATCACAGCTGGGGGTGGCAGGTGGTACATTAGACCAAGAGAGTAGAGGTTTGCTGCATTCCAGTAGGCACCCTTCTGGAAGGAGAAGGAGGCTGGAGTACCTTGTCTATTTCATTCTAATGGAAGGATCGAGAAGACCAGCCCTTCATAGATACTTCACCGAAGTGAGAACATAATTTCCTGCTATAGATCTTTTTGGAAACAGAGGCAGACTCAGAAATTCTTTCTGAGGCTTAGCTAGTTATAACAATTCTCACATAATTACCTCAGGTTACTAGCTGGAGAGTACATTTAAAGCAGAGAAAATTCTATTTTGAAGGCTTAGCTAGGATTTTCAACCAGTTAATGTCTATGTGTGATATATGGAGTATGGTCTAAATCCTTGTTGCCTAGAGTATAGTCTTCAGAACCAGAGCTTGGCTATTTTTTTTCAATTGGAATATAATTGCTTTACAATGTTGTGTTAGTTTCTGCTGTACAATGCAGTGAAGCAGTTATATGTATACATATATCCCTCCCCTCTTGAGCCTACCTCCCACCCACCCGCCCACTTGCATTATACCCCTCCAGGTCCTCACAGAGCCTGGAGCCACACCCCCTGTGCTATACACAGCTTCCCACTAGCTAGCTATTTTACGAATGGCAGTGTATATATGTCAGTCCTACTCTCCTAGTTCGTCCCTCCCTTCCCTTCCCCTTTGCATCTGCATCTGCATTCTCTACGTCTGCATCTCTGTTCCTGCCCTGCAAATAGGTTCATCTCTACCACCTTCCTGATTCCATGTGGGGGTGGTTTAGTCACTCAGTCGTATCCAACTCTTTGTGACCCCATGGACTGTAGCCCACCAGACTCCCCTGCCCACGGGATTCCCTAAACAGGAATACTGGAGTGGGTTGCCATTTCCTTCTCCAGGGGATCTTCCCAACCCAGGGATTGAACCTGCATCGCCTACATCTCATATGTTGGCAGGCAGATTCTTTACTGCTGAGCCATCAGGGAATGCATTAATATATGAAAATTTTCAAAGCTGGTTAGATTCTTCTTCTTAGGAAAGCAAGGGAGGGGAACACAAGGCTGGTGGGTGAGTCAGCACTTTCCTGGCCTACAGGGATGTTGATGGGGATAGACTACTCAAAACTACTTGTTCAGAAAGAGATTTTCCGTTGATACAAAGAGTCACACTTTTGTTAAGTATTTTCTATTTTGAATGTAGCATCCACTTGCAACACCCACCCTCCCCAAATACACACACACACACACACACACCCAAATGAACAAAATCTAATTTTGTCAGAGGAAAAGAAAAGCATCTGATCCATTTGAAAAATGAGCCAAACTTGGCAGCAGCCAGCATGTGGGATTTATCCAAACTGCCCAGAATAATATCTGAATCTACAAATTTTGATGTTCCATCCATGAAGGAAGCATGGCCATAGATGAACCCAGATTGATAAAACCTTTTAAAGCACTGGGAGTGAAGAGCAATAGCATTAAAGTAGCAAGTCACTTTCAACACTCCAGGAGAGTGGAAACACTGGCAACCTTCACTAAATACAGGACTAGACCTGAACACGACACAGATACTTTCAAGCTAGGGTTTTGCAGGAACTCACTGTCACTGGGGAACTGGTAGGGCATTCATCCAAAAGAAAATTTAATTCTGCTGTTGAGTCTGATGGTGGGTCAGAGATGAAGAGATGAAGAGATGAAGCCCTTAGCTCAGGCTGAGGATGAAACCAAGAACTCTCCAAAGATGATACTTCTCCCAGGATGGGGATGATGGCCAAGGTGAGAAAAGATCTGCCCATTGTTAGCCAATCGAGTCCTGCTGCTTGCTGGTTACAAAATCAGTATTCACAAATGCTGGTAGAAAGTGAAGGTGCCTTGAATCAGAATGCTGGCTATCTGGGGAGATGGGGAGATGGTGGCCTAAGTGCTCCCCCGCCCCCACCCAACTACCTCTGAACATTCTATTCAGCCATGAAAGCTTTTAAAGGGAAACAGTGAAGGAATCTCAGTTAACCACTGAGATGAAGGGTCAGAGCAATCGCCACCCCCCACTGGGTACAGGCTTGACAACTCGTGGTCTTCTTCTAGAAACTTGTTCACACAGTTTGATCACACAGTTTGTTTGGGAGACTGTTGAAGGGGAAGCTAGGGAAGAGATCTGGTCATCTGTTAATTACTTATTCTTCATTTCTACTTCTTTGATTCACAGAAAGAACCTACCAGTTAGGCCAGGTGTTGTGTGATTAAAAGATTTGAAAGGTGTTCTTGGGCTGGCACAAGTAGAGGATGGAGGTGCTGGCTTAAAACTTGATTATTCAATACAATATAGTTTTGCTAAAGTGATAAGAAAAGGGGCCTTCTGCTGAGGGCAGGTTTCTGCAAAGAGCTCTTTACAACACCATCTCTATTGAGCCTTTTTCTGGTACCTTTTTAAGGTAGCTGAGCAGACTCCCAGGAGGAGCTTGTAATGGAGAATATGGGCCCGGAGCAGGGCAGTTCTGAAAATCAGCAGTTGGATCAGGCTGGATTCTTGAGACCAGGCAGGTACCCCTGTGAGAAGCAGCTGGCTCCATGGTAATAATGGTAAGGACAAAGCGCCTCTGGACTGTGATAGGTTAAGCGGATAACACAGATATAAGAGAGGAGTGGAGGGGCATGAGACAGTGAATGAACAAGGGAATTTCATGTCCCTTTGCTTGGATGAAGCAGCTGCTACTGGCCCAGGGCTGGCAAGTGGATACAGCCACTTAGAGGATCTCATAAACTGGGGACTTTATGGGCAGAGGAGAGCAGCAATCCTTCCAGGCAAACTCTACCAAAAAAAAAAAAAAATTGCTTGCAAAAGTTGATATAAAAAGGAAGACTCCTTTAAATTTATTGAAAAATTATTTATATTTAGCTCTTGGCGAGGGCTTCCCTGGTGGCTCAGCTTTAAAGAATCTGCCTGCAATGCAGGAGACCCGGGTTTGATCCCTGGGTCAAGAAGATCCCCTGGAAAAGGAAGTGGCAACCCACTCTAGTACTCTTGCCTAGAGAATCCCATGGACAGAGGAGCCTGGAGGGCTCTAGTCCATAGGGTCACAAAGAGTCAGGCATGACGAAGCGACTAAGCAGTGGCAGCAACAGCTCCTGGTGAAAACACCAGAAATGGTTAAATCATTGTGAGCATAATGTAATAGCAAAACAAACACCCTGACTGAAATATCTAGCTTTGGTCACCCTGAATCTCCTAGGCGAGGCACCAAGGCCTTTGCTGGTCATAATGAACTGAATAATTCTGAAGGTTATGTATATGGGCAGTATAAGTATAAATGTGATGCTGGAAGGTTGTAAATGAGTAATTTACTCCTATATTCAGCAGTGTAGTGCCTTGGTTCTGTTTGGTGTTGTCTTGATTTAATTTAGCATGGTTATTAATTAGCATAGTTTATCATTCAAAAGAAATGATTTTCAAATTTTCACTTCAGTCAGGCTACTGCTTATGTTGTGACTTTCCCACCGAAGTGTCTTATGGGTTTTTTCAAATTGTTTTGTAGTTTGGAATGGTAGAAGTTAAAGGGAAACTATGTTGTCCAGAAAATACTCCATTGGTTTTATTTCATCAATGAGAAGTGGTGGGAACTATGATTATCTCCTGTGAGTCTTCTAAGGCACCCTGTTTTGTATTGATTCCAATTAGTACAAATAGGTGAGATGTGTTCTCATTATAGTGGGAACTACACAATTAAAAGTATAAAAGATCAGAACTGGAGTTATGCGCCAAGATGTAAATTTCTCCAAGGAAAATAACAACAGTGACAATATTATTAAGTTTAACACATGCAAACATTGCTCTGGTGCAGAGGTCAGCAAATGACGGCCCGTGGGCCAAAGGCCAGTCCACTGATGGCTTTTGTCAATAAAGTTTTATTGGAACATAGACATGCTTAGTTGCTTATATATTATCGATGGCTGCAAGAGAGACTGTCTTGCACAGTCTAAATTAAGTAGTTTCTGGTACACTACAGAAAAAGTTTGCTAAAAGCTGCTGTACTGTTTGTTTTACGTGTCTTAATGACTCTAGTGGATATTCTTTGTTCCCTATGAGGAAACTGAGGCACAGAGAATTGATAGAATTGATGCGATGTGCTCAAAATCCCACAACTTACCAGTGTGCCAATGGAAGAGCTCGAGTTCTAGCTCTCTCTCCCTGCCTCCAGAGACTGTGCCTCTTACTACTGTGTTTATTCTGGATTTAGCTCTCCTCCTTCCCTCTTGCTTGCTTTAAAATCCTACTCTAGGTCTCATAATAATTCTACTCACTTTTTTTGACTTACAAGTGGGAATTTACCAGGGAGAATTAAGAACTGATTTCTGGACCCTTTCTATGGATTCAGAAGGTCCCAATGCAGGTGTATTAGGCCCTAACTCCATTTATGTTCTAAGGGAACTAATCATCTGGGGGTGCAATGAAGTGATGGCAGGTGAGGGTAAATTCAAGACACATTTCTTGAGTGCTTCCTATAGGGGAGGGTAGGCAAAAAATAGTACCTATTCTTTATAGGAAAAGAAGTTATTCTGGGGGAAAAACAGATGAGTAAATAGAAGATTGCAATACATGATGGGGAGTGTTAGAATAGAGGCTGTCCAGGGAGTTATAAGAGCATAGGAGGACGCTTCTAAATCATGTTGCTGTGGAAATGGGAATGGACCCTGGATATTCCTGGGAAAGGGAATCCTAATAGGAGTAAGTCAGAATAAATTGCTAGGGGCATGTGGTCTTCAACACTGAATGGGGCTTTGTGAGGAAGAGCACACGTATGTCACCGCCAGGTGGCTGTAGAGGCTCTGAAGAGCTGGGTAAGAGACCCGGAAGAGGTCATCACTTCCTGAAGGTCTTTAAACATCGTAACATTGTGTCCAGTAACTTCCTTCATTTTCAACTGACTGTAGGGAACTAGCTACATGTTTTTAGTACATGTAGATTGTTTTCCAGATTTCCATTTGGGATCATACATTTGAAGTCAGTATAGTCCTCATTCTCATCCAAATGTGGCAACTGGAGCACCTCTATCAGAATTGTCTGAGATGCTCATTTAAAATGGAAATCATCAGACTTCCACACCTCCTACATCAGACTCTCTGTGGAGTTGTACCTATTTAAATCTGCATGATATTTAAATCCAGTGGTGTTTATTTATATTTACATTTAAATAAACATCTTGGGTGGTTCTTATACACTCCTTGGTTTAAGAAGCATGGAAGGGTAGTTTTAAGAAGGAATAAGGGCAGTGTCAATCTAGGTGATGTGGGTCTCAATAGGGGTACCCAGGCTTCAGAGGAAAAGATGGATGATGTGTTTTGGAAATAAAAATCAATGAGTTGGTGATTCATTGGATGTGGGTAATTGGTAGTAAAGGAAAAGGAAATGCTCTTCCTGATTTAAGAAATTCTGACCTAGGTTATTGAAATGAGATAGAGACTGTTTTTCTCCCACCTAAAACACCTACCTCTTCCTGCCTTCTCTCCCAGGATAATTCAGATACTTGCTCACTAACTTCTTGTTTTCTATTCTGGAAATGAACCAGACTGTCTGGAAATGAACACTCAGTTTAGTTCCCCAGAAATTCAAAATAATGTCCAGAGTGGTTGTTTGGAATGTAGTATATTTATTTAAGTGAGAACCCAATACGTGGGTTCCTCAGTGGTACTACTAGTAAAGAATCTGCTTGCCAATGCAGGAGATGTAAGAGATGTGGGTTTGATCCCTGGGTTGAGAAGATCTCCTGGAGGAGGAAATGGTACCCCACTCCAGTATTCTCATTGGGAGAATCCCATGGACAGAAGTGCCTAGTGGGCTACAGTCCATCATGGGATTGCAAAGAGTAAGACACGACTGAGTGTCTGAGCACAGTACATCCCAATACAGGATACAGTACTTTTTTGAAATTGTCATGCCAAATGTGAAGGATGTGGAGGCTGGCAAGAAAAGCAATTTAGTTAAATGAAGGAGTATCTTCTGTGGGCAGATTTGCCATTAGAGAGCTAATAAAGACTTATTTATGAACCAACGTTATCTTTTTTTTTTTTTTAATTTCTGGGAGAAAATGTTATTTAGTTGATAGTTTCTTATTCCATATGTCTGTTGATCAGATCCCTGAAATGAAATGCTTAGACTTCACAAGTCCACAAGCTCATCTGTCACAGATAATTCAGAAATGGCATCTGAGGTTCCTCCCATGCATTTGAAGGAGACACTTTTGGTTGGCTTTGACTGTTCTGAATAGGACAAACCCCTGTGTGATTCCAGCAAAACTCCACGCAACAATCTGATTGGAAAGAACCTTGCTGAGGGAGTTGTTGGAACTGTATTCTCTCTCTGCTTAGTTGTATGACTTTGGTCCAACAAGTAACTGGATAGTGATGTTGAATCAGATATAAACGTAAACCTCTAGGAGCTGATTTTCTAACAGGAAGGGAAGGTCAGGGGATGGATGGCTAGATGGATGGCTTGGCTTCAAGGAGGAAGCAGTTTAAACAGAATCTTAAAGGCTGGATTAGATTTTCTGGTATAGGAGGGGGCGGTCCCTGGGGGGCATGACTAGAGGATAGAAAATGGTTTATACTGATCAAACAGTGTGTAGAGTAAGTTAGGCTGTACAGGTGAAAAGAGGCTAGATCCTGGGGAGCCTTATAGGTTAGTCTTAGGAGTTTGCATTTCATTCTACACAGTAGGATCTTAGGAGCTGAAGACACGGATGGTGGTTGGGAGATTAGGCAGGTGGGACAGAGACGAAGGGAGTCCTGAACTAGAATAGTGACCATTAGAATGTCCAGGAAGGGAGCAGGATGAGATGCATCTGGAAAGCTTGAACCTGCAGGACCAATTACATGTGGGAAAAGGAAAAAAGAAGTTCAAAGCTGTCCTCAGTGATAATGTCCATACACATCCCTGGGCTTCTGGTATTTGTGTATGTGTGAGTGTGGTTATGATTAGGGTCTGAATTTAGTTTTGGAATCTCTCCACTAACGGGTGGTCTGTTTCTCCTGGAAACTCAGTTTTTCTTCTCTACAGTCGGAAGAGCAAGCTTACTGGTTGTGAAGAAGGCACCTAAAGTGTTCACATGGTGTCTGGCATCTATGGAGATGTTAGCTTACAAATGTTGGTCCCCTGACCTCCCACCCACACCCTATTTACCCTACCAGGAGAAAAGTAATTTACAGGGAATATCAAAATAATAATGTACCCTAGGAGTATTGTAGTCACCTACCTTAGCTGAATGGTCCTGTTCTGAAGTCACCTACCTTAGCTGAATAGTCCTATTCTAATACAATGGCAGAGTTACCGACTGCAGCATGCTGGAGACCCATGTTTTCAAAATCCTCCTCTGCACACCTTGGTTTCCAGTCGTGTCCGACTCTTCACAACCCTATGGACTGCAGCATGCCAGGCCCCTCTTAATCTAGTGAATAAGGGACTGATGGTCTACTGAATTGGGTTTTTGAAAGCTTGTCTGGACCTGGAGCTGATTCGAGGAGGTCAGTCTGTGTCTCCTTCTGGGGCAGCTTCATTCCACAGTAATTTGACTTTTTCTCTTACAGGAGAGGTACTGGGCAGACGAGAGTGTGGTTGGTGAAAATATATTTTTATAATTGACAGAAGCATTGGGTAGCATCTTCTGCTGATGGGAAGGGATGCCAGGTTAGGGAGTTAGGTTTGGTCTTGATGCCTCTGAGCACTCTCTGGGGTTTTTCCAGCTCAAGTGCGCTTTCAGTGAGGATCGTGTGGGCATCCTGAACTCAGATGTTCCTGCTTATGACAGTCAATGTGGAGGTCATTGCAGATGCAGGTTCTCAGATGTGGGTCCCATGTGGGCAGAAACTGCCGGATGCTCACACCTGAATTACTTCCTTCTCTCCCTCCGCCCCCCACCACACCATGCCGCCCCCCCCCTCAGCACCCCCCACCCCACACACACTTCATTAAGGATCTTGGGACTGTCCCTTACCTTTAGAAAATAAGAAGTCAAACCAGGGCAACCTGAATCTTTTTTTTTTTTTTTTGTGAAGTGGAGAACAGAGACCATTATATTTACAACTTAATAGAGGTCAGGAAGCAACAGTTAGAACTGGACATGGAACAACAGACTGGTTCCGAATAGGAAAAGGAGTACGTCAAGGCTGTATATTGTCACCCTGTTTATTTAACTTATATGCAGAGTACATCATGAGAAACGCTGGACTGGAAGAAACACAAGCTGGAATCAAGATTGCCAGGAGAAATATCAATAACCTCAGATATGCAGATGACACCACCCTTATGGCAGAAAGTGAAGAGGAACTAAAAAAGCCTTTTGATGAAGGTGAAAGAGGAGAGTGAAAAAGTTGGCTTAAAACTCAACATTCAGAAAACTAAGATCATGGCATCTGGTCCCATCACTTCATGGGAAATAGATGGGGAAACAGTGGAAACAGTGTCAGACTTTATTTTTTGGGGCTCCAAAATCACTGCAAATGGTGACTGCAGCCATGAAATTAAAAGACGCTAACTCCTTGGAAGGAAAGTTATGACCAACCTAGATAGCATATTCAAAAGCAGAGACGTTACTTTGCCAACAAAGGTCCGTCTAGTCAAGGCTATGGTTTTTCCAGTGGTCATGTATGGATGTGAGAGTTGGACTGTGAAGGAAGCTGAGTGCCGAAGAATTGATGCTTTTGAACTGTGGTATTGGAGAAGACTCTTGAGAGTCCCTTGGACTGCAAGGAGATCCAACCAGTCCATTCTGAAGGAGATCAGCCCTGGGATTTCTTTGGAAGGAATAACGCTAAAGCTGAAACTCCAGTACTTTGGCCACCTCATGCAAAGAGTTGACTCATTGGAAAAGACTCTGATGCTGGGAAGGATTGGGGGCAGGAGGAGAAGGGGATGACAGAGGATGCGATGGCTGGATGGCATCACCGACTCAATGGACGTGAGTCTGGGTGAACTCCAGGAGTTGGTGATGGTCAGGGAGGCCTGGCGTGCTGCGATTCATGGAGTCGCAAAGAGTCGGATATGACTGAGCAACTGAACTGACTGAAATGAACTGAGAATAATTTTAAATTTATTTTAAATTTATTTGAAATATATAGTAGGAACAAAATAAGAAGTGTCTACCTTAATTACCAAGGTGACTCTTAGTTGAGGAGGGAGAGTGGAAATAGGAAATTTAGACGACAGAAAGAAACTTAAGCATTTTATAAATTTTGAATGGACTGTAGACACATAAGAGATGAATAAAAAGGGCCCGCTAGGAGACTATGAAATGGTCTAGCTGGGAGATGACTAATTCATGAACACAAATCTTGGCGACAGGTAGGTTAACCATCTGAGAACTTTCTAAAGGTTAAATGTACAATATTAGAACTTTGTTAATGCCCTAAAGAGGGTTTAAATCATTAAATACATGATGCAGATATGCAAGTACCTTTAATTGGGCATAATTAAAAATAATGAGGTATGTTTAAAATAGTGACATTTAGAACAAGAGAGCAATGAGGGAGAATTTGTCTAAAAAGTCAAGTGATAGTTGCTTGGTGATTTTATTGTTATCAGTAGAGTGAATTCTCTTTGTATAATAAATTGGGCCCTTTGGCAAATGAAATTGGTTCTAGGTCACCTGTGAGTCCCTGCAGATTCCCTGGCAGTTGGAAACCTTGTTAAACCTAGTTAAAATGAAAGCTATACATGACCCTTCAAGTCACGTCTACTTATTGCATCAGGTCAATTGAATGTTTGGCACATCCGTTTCTCAGTGATTCAGAATCTGATTCTCTTTTACCTTCTACCTAAACGTTGGTTGGCTTTGGCTGTAGTTGTATAGGTGTTTGAGAGAAAAAAATTAAGCTACTTGGGTTCTCTTTGACTACTGTCTCTACAAGTGACCTCTTCTGATTTTTCAGGTCTGTGAAGAGCTTTATCTCCAAGTTAGTGAGAGAAGCAGATAATTTACCTTTGCTTGCATGGGTCTCTGACCCTCTAAAGATTAGTCCTTCCTCTTGGACTTCATGTGTATGTTTGCTTAATATCTTTTCGAAAACTTTTATGGAATTTTTCAAGTATATACAAAAGAGAAAGAATAATATAATGAATTCCAATATATACATAACCCACTTTCAACCATGAACAGCACATAACTCATCTTGTCCCTTGTTTATCCTCATCCACTACCTCCCTCTCCCTCTTCCCCCATTATTTTGAAGCAAATAACATTCTGGAATTTCACTACAATTTTAAGAGTGTCTGATTTGTGAGAACAAGATTTCCGAAAGTATGATCTACAAAAACCCTCTCCTGAAAATCTGCAAAAGTCAAGGATTCTAATCTTCAAATACTCTGGGCAAATGTTAGATACTCTCTCTCCTTTTTGAAGAGTTGCCCTGTACATGAACATATTAGTAATTCTGAGAAATCTGCATGTAACAACTTATTTACTTCAACATCTTCCAAATTTAATTGAATCTGGAACTCTTTATTTCCAGCAGATCCTATTTATATCAAATGGAGGAAACGTCAAGAGAGAATGTTTGCAACATTTACTAGGCACTTACTGTGTGCCTAGTTTTGCAAGCATTTTTCTGTAAAATATTTTTATATGCATTAGCTTATTTAATCCTTATAATAACCCCTTGAGATGGGATTTCCTGATGAATATATTGCCCTGTTTTTAGGTGAAGAAATTGAAACTCAGAAATGTGAAATAACTTGACAAGGGTCACAGAGCAGGTAAGAGACAAGGATAAGATTTACCCCCAGATGTGTAAATCCTGGAATCTGTGCTCTCATCCACTGTGCTGTACATCTGGAGAAGAGGTGTTAGTGATATCTGATGACACGAACAGCCTCTAGTGGCTTTGATAGCCTCTTATTTTCTTACAGTGACAAGGGAAACAAAGGGAAGGCAAAGCGCACTTGGTAAGAGTCATTGCTGCTGCTGCTGCTGCTAAGTCGCTTCAGTCGTGTCCGACTCTATGCGACCCCATAGACGGCAGCCCACCAGGCTCCTCCATCCCTGGGATTCTCCAGGCAAGAACACTGGAGGCTAAGCTTGATAGCAATATCTTCTATTTCCATCGTGCTTTGTACTTTCCAGAGTTTTATCACTGCTTTGTGATAAGAGTAGGATGAGTATTATTCCTATTCAGCTGATAAGGCAGAGAAAAGTTACGTATCTTTCCTAAGGTCACAAGCTTGTTACAGGGCTAGAATTAGAACCAAGGTATTTATGTTCAGTGCATTTTATTTTGACTGCCCCTGACTCTTGGCTTGTTCTGGTTGATGTGAACTGTGGAGACAGAAAAAGCCAAACAAACAAGCAAAATACAAAAAAACAGAGGTTGAGGGGAGGAGACTGACTTCGTTCAGAATAACCTGATAGTCAAGAGTCCACAAGTGATAATGCTCTTTACAAAACTATTCTAGAGGCAAGCTCTGGTGCTTTCCTTAATATCTATTGTAGATCATGATTTTTCATATTTTAAGGTAGGAAAGGAGAGGTCTAAATGTTTCCTTTTCTTGGGACAACTATGGCTCAGTCAGTAAAGAATCTACTTGCAATGCTCGAGATCTGGGTTCGATCCCTGGGTTGGGAAGATCCCCTGGAGGAAGGCATGGCAAGCCACTCCAGTATTCTTGCCTGGAGAATCCCCATGGGCAGAGGACCCTGGTGGGCTGCAGTTATGGAGTCGCAAAGAGTCGGGCACGACTGAGTGACTAAGCACAGCAACCCAACACATGACTATCATCTCCTTTTACTCCTTTACCAGGAAAAAGTCCACCAATGCTCACTGTAATATCCACCCACACCTAATCCCTAACTTGTTTTGGATGCTCTGGTCCACACCATGCTGGTGATGGGAGAGGCTCCGTGGAACCACTCTGTGGTCCTTAGTCAAGATGTCCATGATGTGGCTGGAAAAATAACTGTTTGGCGAGTTGGAAGAGCAGCTCTTTGCCATCCATCTCACTTTCCTTTGTCAAGGTCAAATTGTTGTCTTCTAGAGTACATGTTTGGTAAATTCTCTGCTGAGTGTAAAATTATGCAGAACATTTTTAGAATGATGAACTTCTTTTCAAGTGTATCATGGGAAGCAGAACAGTTGAATAATATCTACACAGAATTAAGTACCAGCATTATTAGAGTTCTACTGAGGCAAACTAAAACACTTCTGATTGGGCATTTATTCTGGCTGAGACACACTGGCATGGAGATAGGGAACGTTTGGAGGTGGGCTGCTAATAATAAACATTATCACTTCATTAAAGCAGGTCAAGGTAAGCAGGCGTGATAGGTTTTCTTCCCACATGCTATAATTACCAAGGGCAATTCAGTAGGTTTTAGTCCTTTATATATCTGGGCCATAAAAGTATATAATAAACAATCATTCACTGCAAGTGTTTAAAATACTTGTCTTTGGAGAGATTAAAAGAGGAGAGATGCTGAGAGAAGCACCATGATATTATTATGTATGATATTCCCTCTCATAACTAAGGAAGGTATAAATTTAAAGCTTATTTAAAATGTGCAGGCACCATGATGTAACAAACAAGAGCTTTGGTCCTGGGGTTAGATAACTGGAATCAAGGAATCAGCTTTTGACAATAAGGCCTTGAGAAAATCATTTCACTTCTTTGAGCCTTGGTTTGCTTATTTGGAAATGAAGATAATAATAGACCCTCAAATGTTGTTCTGGGGATCAAATAATATATAGGTATGTACAGTCTTAAAATTTTGTTAATATTAATAACAATAAGAATCGACAAATATAAGTGATGAAGCTAGAGGAGAAAGGCAGCAACAAATGACCACAGGGTCCCCTGTAAGAGGTGACGTATGTGGATGTGCAAACCTGAGACCCTTGTCTCTGAAACAGGAGTGCATTAGGCTGCCTCCAAGTTCACTGATAAGAGGGGAGTCAGCTAGCTTAAGAGCAATGAGTCAGAGAAAACCCCAGGAGTCAACCACATACTAAGTATCAACCCAGCATTTACTGATTTTGGGGTCTGTGACACTGAGAAGAAAGAATGATGTTTTTCCCCCCCGATTTGGTTACCTGGTTCCTGGTTCGAATTATGTGTAAGTCAATGTGATAAGAGAGTGCAAACCTTGTTTATTTTTTGGTTGGTTTAATTAGGTTATGATAGTCTAGAATGAAAATTGTCTATTCCATGAAACAGGGGGCTTTTGCTCACACCAAACTGTCAAATCAATGAGCATTTAAAGTGTTCATTTGTCCTAGGAAGTCAAGCAGCTTAACCATGTTTCATTCCTGGAGGTTTTGAAACTCAGGGAACCCCAAAGCCTCTTCTGAGAAAGTACCGAGAGCTAATGATAGAGCTAGAGAAGGCTTCCTGAATTGGAGCTTTTCCAGCTGCTCTATCTACTGCAAGTTAGATGGGTGTTTTGTAAAGTATGCCAAGCATGGGCTGTTATTCTACAAAAAGAATATCATTAAGGAAAAGAGAGATCTTAAATTAAAACATAGCTAAGGAAGGTAGAAGTGTCTGACATATATTAAGGGTAACTTTCAGAGGAATCTGTGGCAATCTGGTAAAAGAAATTTAAAAGTTGGCTGTAATTACATCCTAAACAAGAAGGTAGGCTATATAATCTTTCCAAATGAAAAAGGAAATAAATTCCAGTTATTTTTCAGACAAGCCATGGGTAGATTACAAATACTTTGAGTGGCAGGTTGAATTGTTGGAGGAAAATGAGTTCCTCTGTAATTAGGTTTGTCTTTTATGTTATAAATGTCAGAGTGAGAGAAAAATATAGAAAGATTTCCATTCATCCTAAAGAGACTGCAAAATAATACTGAAGAGAATTTTTAAAAGTTTTTAATTTGATATTTGTAAATTTAAATAGTAACACAATCTCATTGGAGCAATGGGAGCAGTATTGCTCAAAGACGTGTAAAACCAAAGATGATGGACCATCTTCCCTGCAAAACCATCTCAGTGTAAATAGTGTGACGTGTATCCAGCGCACAACTGAGAAAGCATGTTGAAAGAGACAAATTTTTAGATAAAACCAGAGAATTTCAAAGTGCTTGAGACTTCCCAGCAAGATCAGAGAGCAACCAGAACTACCTTCTTTGGGCTTAATCGATGTAGAGGATAAACTGAAGGCTTTAGAGTCAGGCAGGGCCAAAAAAAGGAACCATGAGAAGCAGACCCAGAATAATTATTTAATATAATTATTGGAAATTATAAAAAATAATTTCTAGAAAATAATCCCTTAGCTGAGCTGTTAGATAATCAGACTTCTTCCTTCAAATCTTACTCTGCACTTCCTTAACCAAGCATCACAGAAAGTAGTTTATGGTGATGTGGCAAGCAGTGACATGGCACTCACATAGCCTCAGAACAGCTCTATCACTAAAGTGTATTTAATATGCATCTTTGGGGGTGTGGTTGTAAGGTGCAGAGGCTAGAAAATCAAGCTAAAGAGACATGATTCAGATTTTCAGAGCATAGAAAGAGAGATCAAGGATCTAGAGGCAGATGAACAAGTAAATTAAGTAGTAGAATGAATCAAAGACTTAATGTATTTGTGGGATGGCGAGGGAGGAAGAGCTGGAGCAGGTGCATATTTGGATAAGATGGGCTTGAAATAGATGCCTTGATTCCAAAGGCAGCTACCTCTGTCTAGTGAATATGATATGGGAAAGCGTTGGAATGAAAGATAATAGTGTTTTCATCCAGAGATAAAACTTTAACCTGAATCCACTGGAGCATAATCCTACTCTGCCAAGGTTATCTCTTTGGGGCTTTTGACTTGCAATGTGCTATAAAAATTGTAAGATGACAAATAGCATTATAGCTACACAATATATCTGTGTATCTGTGGGAGGATCTGAGGAAATAACCCTCCCTCCCTTTCCTCCTTCCTTCCTCTCTGTTTCTTTCTTTTTTCTTTCTTCTACTCATTCATCAATGCATGTGATCATATATATGCATTATATATGTCTTTATATACATATATGTATACCTGCATACAATAGACAAATCTCTTAACCAAAAATGTTATAAAGACTTGTGATTAGTAATAATCGCATTATTTATGGAGTTCTTTGAAATGGAAAAATTGCATATGTCTTACTCATGGCAATTGGCTCTATTTACAGAAAGCCTAGTAGTAATTTCTTAACTTGGAAATTTTACACATGTCTTAGTAGGACCAACACAATAGACTGTTCTGGTTATAAGTTTAACTCAATTAGGACTCTACCCTTGGAGTGCTATCTTTCTCACTGGGTTTTCATCTTAAGGATTTATCTGAAGTCACGGATGGCAAGCCTTAAACTTGATGCTTTGTAAAAACATCAGACAACTCTTCATCTCCATGCCAGTGTCCACTGCTGAGACACCTGTGAGTAAATAGATAAAGGAGAGTCTGGCCTCAGAGAGTACGGCTCAGAGATTGTAGATTGTCTCTATAGCTGTGCCCTCTGTGAATAGGTATGAAGAGCTACTGAATGGATGCTAAAAACAATAGATTTCACCTCAAAGATGTTATTCTCTGAAAGAGCAGGTACGAATGTACTAGTACTCATGACATGGATAGAATGAGTCATGATAATAATGGGAACTGTGACAAGGAATATGAAGCTATCTTCTGGGGCCAAGAAGCCCTTCACCTGTTCACTGAGCTTCAGAAAAAAAAATGACAGATTCTAATACATATTTTGAAATTCTAAAAAAAATTAGTCTGTTTTGTGTAGTTATTTTTTCAGCTTTGAAAAAATAGATGACCAAGGCCAGCTGAAGTCTTCTTGTTGAAGTTTAGTCATCCGTATGCAACATAGATTGTGAAGTATTCTCTTTGCAATCTTCATGCATGATTAAAAAACAATGACCGAGAGAGAAAGGGCATCCTTAGCAATGGGGAGGCAAGGAGTAGCTTAAAGCTTTTTATTGTTGTGATAGCAATTGAGCTTCTTGATAACTTATTGTTGTAAACATGTCTTTGAAACTACCGAGTACTGCTTCCTGTAGATGGTTAGAATTCAGACTCTTATTTGGGAAACTTCTAGAAGCATACTTTGTCAAGTCGACTTGTATAAAGCATTTGTAAGTGCTCTCTATGAGAATATTCAGAAGATGTTTTTAGTTTCCTATTTGTTCTTTCCCGCCCAGTTGTGTGTTCAGCTGAAGGGCGCATTTGGTTACTGCACTGGGGAAAGATGGATTATTTCTTCTCCTCTCTGTCAGTTGCTCTGTATCCACACATTTAAAATAATTTCTCTCTCTTTTCTTTTCAAGCCACAGCTGTGTTATTCAAGTGCGTTTTTTCAATAAAGAAAATATACCACACTGACGTTCTGAATTATTTTGGTTTTGTTGGAATTGTTTATTTTAAATCTAAAGATTCAGCAGCATGGTGGGTAATAAATGAGGCTTTGACAGAACTAAAATAAGAAAAGCTTACATTAAAAGGACCAGTCGAATTGTACAATTTGGTAACTCTCTCTCTGCCTATCATGGTGATTTGTGTGGACTTTTCTAAAACAACAAGATTTAGGTAAAAATGCTCACTGGTTAGCAATATTTCTTAACATTTAATAGTACTGGCAGTTATCTGAGCAACTCAAAATATCCCTGGGAGTTATAGCACTAATTTCCTTGTCTAAACAAAAGCAAGTCCCCCAAGGTCACCCTCGAAAAATGGGGAAAACCAATAAATATTCTGTTATAAACTTTGTGCCTTCATCTTAGAAGACAGAACTGTCTAGTTAGAAAAGCTGGTTTTCCCACTAACTATAAGTAGAACAAGCATCGCATATTGCCACAGGGGCCCCAGAAATGTAGAGAGACATACTACCCAAGAAATCCCAGAAATGTAGAGAGACATACTACCCAAGAAACTCAAAATGGATTAAAGATCGAAACATAAGACCAGAAACTATAAAACTCCTAGAGGAAAACGTAGGCAAAACACTCTCTGACATAAATCACAGCAGGATCCTCTATGTCCCACCTCCCAGAGTAATGGAAATAAAAGCAAAAATAAGCAAATGGGACCTAATTAAACTTAAAAGCTTTTGCACAAGGAAGGAAACTATAAGCAAGGTGAAAAGACAGCCTTCAGAATGGGAGAAAATAATAGCAAACAAAGCATCTGACAAAGAATTAATCTCAAGCAGCTCATGCAGGTCAACCAGAAAAATAAATGACCCAATCAAAAAATGGGCCAAAGAACTAAACAGACATTTCTCCAAGGAAGACATACAGATGGCTAACAAACACATGAAAAGATGCTCAACATCACTCATTATCAGAGAAATGCAAATCAAAACCACAATGAGATACCATCTGAAGCCAGTCAGAATGGCTGCTATCAAAAAGTCTACAAACAACAAATGCTGGAGAGGGTGTGGAGAAAAGGGAACCTCCTTTCGCTGTTGGTGGGAATGCAAACTAGTACAGCCACTATGAAGAACAGTGTGGAGATTCCTTAAAAAACTGGAAATAGAACTTCCATATGACCCAGCAATCCCACTACTGGGCATACACACTGAGGAAACCAGAATTCAAAGAGACACATGTACCCCAGTGTTCATCGCAGCACTGTTTATAATAGCCGGGACATGGAAGCAACCTAGATGTCCATCAACAGATGAATGGATGAGAAAGCTGTAGTACATATACACAATGGAGTACTACTCAGCTATTAAAAAGGATGCATTTGAGTCAGTTCTAATGAGGTGGATGAAACTGGAGCCTATTATACAGAGTGAAGAAAGTCGGAAAGAAAAACACCAATATAGTACATTAACACATATATATGGAATGTAGAAAGATGGTAGCGATGACCCTATACGTGAGACAGCAAAAGAGACACAGATATAAAGAACAGACTTTTGGACTCTGTGGGTGAAGGCGAGGGTGGGATGATTTGAGAGAATAGCATTGAAACATGTATATTGCTGCTACGTCGCTTCAGTCGTGTCCGACTCTGTGCGACCCCATAGATGGCAGCCCACAAGGCTCCCCCACCCCTGGGATTCTCCAGGCAAGAACACTGGAGTGGGTTGCCATTTCCTTCTCCAACATGTATATTACCATATGTGAAATAGATCACCAGTCTAAGTTTGATGCATGAAACAGGGCACTCAAAGCCAGTCCACTAGGACCACCCTGAGGGATGGCATAGGGAGGGATGTGGGAGGGGGTTTCAGGATGGGGGACACATGTACACCATGGCTGATTCATGTCAATGTATGGCAAAAACCACCACAATATTGTAAAGTAATTAGCCTCCAATTAAAAAAAAAAAAAAAAGAAACACAACACCACAGCAAACATCTCAACCCTGTATTATGGCCATTTAAGAAAGAAACAAAAAACAGAGAAAGTCGAAGAAACATTTTTAAACAGTAGAGGCATGAAAGAGTGCGTGTGTGCATGTGTGTTTGTTAATCCCTCAAATGAAAGGAATTAACAGACAGACATAAATCAGTTCTCATGTAGTGACAGCCAAATTTTAAAGCCTTTTAACATATTTCTCCTGATATATTTTATGAAAACAAAGGCCATGGTATGCTGCAAGTTAATGACTGTATTAACTTGCAGGAAATAGATGGGGAAACAGTGGAAACAGTGTCAGACTTTATTTTTTGGGGCTCCAAAATCACTGCAGATGGTGATTGCAGCCATGAAATTAAAAGACGCTTACTCCTTGGAAGGAAAGTTATGACCAACCTAGATAGCATATTCAAAAGCAGAGACATTACTTTGCCAACAAAGGTCTGTCTAGTCAAGGCTATGGTTTTTCCAGTGGTCATGTATGGATGTGAGAGTTGGACTGTGAAGAAGGCTGAGCACTGAAGAGTTGATGCTTTTGAACTGTGGTGTTGGAGAAGACTCTTGAGAGTCTCTTGGACTGCAAGGAGATCCAACCAGTCCATTCTGAAGGAGATCAGCCCTGGGATTTCTTTGGAGGGAATGATGCTGAAGCTGAAACTCCAGTACTTTGGCCACCTCATGCAAAGAGCTGACTCATTGGAAAAGCCTCTGATGCTGGGAGGGATTGAGGGCAGGAGGAGAAGGGGACACCAGAGGATGAGATGGCTGGATGGCATCACTGACTCAATGGACGTGAGTCTGAGTAAACTCTGGGAGTTTGTGATGGTCCGGGAGGCCTGGCGTGCTGCGATTCATGGGGCCGCAGAGTCAGACATGACTGAGCGACTGAACTGAACTGAACTGAATGACTGTATTGTGTTATGACTGATATGCTGCAGTAATGGCACACATACTCACAAAAGCCCCCAAACAAGCCAAAAGTCAAGACCCCCTAATCTCAGTAGTTTAGAACAATTAAAAATGTATTGCCTGTTCTTACTGCATTTCAACACCAGTGGGCAGATGGATTCTGCTCCATGTGGTCCTTTAGGATCAGGGTCCTTCACAGCTGTCTGGTGACATCTCCATCTTCAACATGAGGTCTCTAAGGTTACCGCAAGAGGAGATGAGAGTGGATAGTTTAGCAGGAAGATTTTGTGAATCATGCCAGGAAGTGCTGTGCATCACTTCCCCCTGCTTTCTATTGGTCAGAACTGAGTCATATGATCCAACCCATCTGTAACACGTGTGGGTAAAAAGAGTCTTCCTATATGCCCAAGAGGAAGGTGAAATGGATTTGTTGAACATGTGACACACGTGGGGGTGGTTGTTTTGTTTTATTTGTTGGCATCAGTGAAGATATCAACTCTGAAATACTAGTGCAAGTCTTTGTAAGAACTTGTTAAGAGACAGTGGGAGGATAAATAGTATTATCCATGGTGTCATAGATACAGTCATTAACTTGTCTCCTAACATTTTAGTTAACATCTAAATAAATAGAAACAACAAATAATGGTTCTTCAAACAAGTCAGAAGCTTATTTTTCTGGTAGGTGGTCTGGTGCCATCCTGGGATTCATGTTCAGCAGGGACCCAGGCTCCCTCTACCTTGCTGCTCTGCCATTCTCAGTGGGTAGTATCATCTCAATGGCCTACACGATTCTTCCAGATCCTCTCATCTCTTTCACATCCAGAAAGAAGGAAGGAGGAAAGGAGAAGAGGGCATGTCCCCTCTGAGGATACAACTTGGAAGTCTTACAGATCATTTTGTTCATAATTTTTTAGGCAGAACTTAGTTACATGGCTACCTCTAATTACAACAAAGACTAAGAAAAGTGGTCTTTATTATTTTGGGGGCATAGGGGTCTGTTCCCCCATGGCTAAAATATGCAGTCTTATTATTATGAGAGAAAAGGAGAAGATGGAGGAAAATAGTCTCTAGCACAGCTCACTTTTCTGCTACCCAAATACCAGCTTGCACCTTTCTTTTCATAGGTAGAACACATTTCTCTATCTGGTATCACCTTTACCAAGGAAGACAATTTCTGAAGTCCCATCTGGTTAATGCACCTGAAGAGCCCAGAAGCTCTGGGTGATGGGAATTCTCTATGTCAGGTTTGTGTGATGCATCTGTGGTCCAGTGACAACCCGTCACTCCCAACCCCACATAGTAGACCATGGCAGGGCTAGGAAGTGAATAACTACCACAAAAGCTCTCATTCAGAAAAGCATGGAATGTGAAGGACAGCATCACAGAGCCGTGAGTGAAGTGAGTGAAAGGCCTTCAATCCTGTGCAGCTGTTTGCCACCCTGTGGACTGTAGCCCACCAGGCTCCTCCGTCCAAGGGATTTTCCAGGCAAGAATTCTGGAGTGGGTTGCCATTTCCTTCTCCAGGGGATCTTCCTGACCCAGGGATTTAACCCAGGCTTCTTGCATTGCAGCTGGACTCTTTACCATCTGAGCCACCAGGGAAGCCATAAAATTTATCAAATTTAATCCAGCAGGCATTTTGAAGCTTCCCTCCCTGGCAGCAGTGTAAATTCATTTATTGGCTCCATTTAGTAGCTTCTGGTTTTTCCACTGGAAGAAATCTCTTGTCCTTTGGCTTCAGTGACCTCTGGCTTTGCCCAAGGGAATTCTTTTTTGCTTTTTTATTGTCCGTGATTCAATCTGACCTGGGCACTGGATAGTGTACCCTTCTTGAAGGCTACAGAAGGTTCTCAGCCTACTTCCTGTTGGTGCAGATTTGGGAGTTTGGGGTTATTTTAGGGATCAAAATCTCTTGAAAATCTTTTGCAAGTAAGGCTTGCATGAATTGTTTTGAGGTATTTGCACTTTATCTTGATGGTAATGGGGAGCCACTAAAGGCTTAGATGGTCAGATTTCTCTTGTATAAAGGTAATTGCACGAGTTGCCAGTCCAGGTTCGATGCATGATACTGGATGCTTGGGGCTGCTGCACTGGGACGACCCAGAGGGATGGAATGCGGAGGGAGGGAGGGAGGAGGGTTCAGGATGGGGAACACATGTATACCTGTGGCAGATTCATTTTGATATTTGGCAAAACTAATACAATTATGTAAAGTTTAAAAATAAAATAAAATTAAAAAAAAAAAGGTAATTGCCTAAATATCCAAAGAAAACCAAAATTCAAAAGGATGCATGCACCCCAATGTTCATTGAAGGACTATTTACAAAAGCCAGGACATGGAAGCCACCTAAATGTCCATCAACAGAGGAATGGATAAAGAAGATATGGTACATATACACAGTGGAATACTATTCAGCCATAAAAGGAATGAAATAATGCCATTTGCAGCAACATGGATGGACCTAGAGATGATCATACTAAGTGAAGTAAGCCAGACAGAGAAAGATAAATATTGCATAATATCACATATATGTGGAATCTAGAAAAGCGCTACAGATGAACTTATTTGTGAAGAAGAAATAGAATCACAGATGTAGAAAACAAACTTATGGTTACCAACAGGGGATGGTGGGATGGGATGAACCGGAAGATTGCTGTTGACATATATACACGACTATGTATAAGTATTTAACTAATGAGAACCTACTGTTTGGCACAGGGAACCCTACTCAGTGCTCCGTGATGACCTAATGGGAAGGAAATCTAAAAAAGAGTGGATATATTTATATGCATAACTGATTTACTCTGCTGTACAGTAGAAATTAACACATTGTAAAACAACTATATTCCAATAAAAATTAATAAAAATAGAAGTCATTGCCTAGAGCAGCATCCAAAAAAGGGTTGGTGGTATTGAGGTGGTGGTATTGGAGATGGGGGTGAAAGTGTATATTTAAAAAAAATATCAGGGTACCAGGTGACTGACTGGATGTGCTGAGAAAGGTGAGAATAGAATTAATGACTCTGAAACATTGTCTTTGGTGACAAAGCAAAAAGGTGAGTTTGAAGTGAGGCTGATGGGTGTACAGTGCAAAGGATTCAGATAGTCAGAAAAACCGAGCTTTCCATTCAGGGAACTTTGACAGAATAGACGAATCCCAACTAAAAATACAAGCTTTATTTTTTAAAAAAATTTAGAACTATCAGTTGCCAATAAATTGCCATCTTCTTGGTTTCTTTTCTTTTTTTTTTTTTTTATGGAATGTAGGTCATATGGATTTCATATGATTTGAAGATCAAATTGCAGGTGAAACACAACAGCAAGCTTCCTTTATAAAAAGATCCAAGCATTTTCTCTCTTTCCTCCCATATCCCACCTAAAGATTCCATGATGGGAAAATTACTTTATTTCACTAGGCAAAGTGACAGGGATGTCTTATGAAAATCTATTTACAGTAGGACATTTTCAGCCCCATCATTTGCAGAGCAGCAGTCCATCTCCTCCGGAGGATTTCACACATTAGTAATTCATTATGTTGCAGGTTCCTCTTGGTGTGAAATTCCTCTGATAAAGAAGAGCTGACAGAGGCAGGAGAATGAAGTAATTCTCTCCTCCTCCCTTCTAAACAAGTCATACTTAACACTTCTTCAAGGTCAAGTTCAGTTGAAAATAGGATAGGGTGATAGCTCCTTAGATTTGTACTAATAACTGGGTGTTCTCAGCCGAGGCCTTTTGGCAGGAGAGCAAAGTTAATTTATCAAAATGCTTAAGAAAGCAAAATTGCTTGCCAGGTAGGAGATCCAAAAGTTTTAGGGCCATCATAATCAGATCGCTCTTCCTTTTTTCTAATAAGAATGAGCCTGATGCTGGCGGAACAAATACCTTTGAAAGTATCATCTCAGATGCAGAGAAACAGTGTTCCTCCTAGGAGTTTGTTTGTAATTTTATTTTAGGTGTTACCTTCCAACTGGCTTTAGAACATGTTAGAAAAACTAGGAGAGGCCAATGCTCTTTCTCCTGGTGGTGACTATTAGGGTGACACCATGTAGCATATAGCTGAAAGCTCCAACTGGCTTCTCCAGTAACTGTCCTCAATGAACCCTTCAATCATTCTGGTCACTGGCTGTGACCTGTTATTCAAATCCTTGAAGTTCTAGAAAACTGATCTTTGTTGTCTGTGGATTCAAGAGCACGTACGTATATATATATTCACTTTAACTCATAGGTGTCAGACTGAGGCTTGTATTTTCACAGCTCATACCAACTCTCAAACAGCAGAACATAGTTAAGAGGCTAGGCATCTAGGCATCACTCTGGATTCTAGCTCCAGATGGACCCATTCCTAACTGTGTGATCTCTGGTAAGTTACTTAACCTCTCTGTACTTCAATTTCTTAACTAAGAAAATGGAAAGGAGCAGTATTTACCCAAATGGAGTATTATTCAGCCATGAAAAATGAGGAACTCCCACTATGGGGGACAACATGGATGAAACTTGAGGGCTTACTAGGTGAAATAAACCAGACAGAGAAAGACAAATACTGCCTGATCTCACATGAAGAATCTAAAACAAAAATGACATAAAGCCCCCAAATACCAAATACATATAAAAAGAGATCAAACCTGTGATCAGAGTTTGGGGATAAGGCAAAGGAAGAACTGGAGGAAGGCGGCCAAAAGGTATGAACTCTGCATTCTAAGATAAGTAAGCACTAGGGATGTGACGTACAACATGAGAACTGCAGTTAACACGGCTGTATGTTTCAACTGGTAAAGAATCTGCCTGCAGTGCAGGAGACCCTGGTTCCATTCTTTGGGGGAGAAGATTCGCTGGAGAAGGGATAGGCTGCCCACTACAGTATTCTTGGACTTCCCTGATGACTCAGACAGTAAAGAATCCTCCTACAATGCAGGAGACGTGGGTTTGATCCCTGGGTTGGGAAGATCCCCTGGAGAAGGCAATGACTACTCACTCCAGTAGTCTGGCCTGAAGAAGTCCATGGACAGAGGAGCCTGGCAGGCTACAGTCCATGGGGTCACAAAGAGTCAGACACAACTGAGCCACTTTCACATGCTATAGATACAGGAAAATTATTAAGGTGGTTGCTAAGAGTTCTTATCACAAGGGGAATATTTTATTTGGTTTATTAAAATTGTATCTATCTGAGATGATGGATGTTAACTGAATCAAACCATCATGCTGTACACCTTAAACTTATATAGTGATATAATTATTTCTCAATAAAACGGGAAAAAGAGTAGTGTTTACTTCATGGCATGTTTATGAAGACTAAATGAGATGAGATGTGGAAAGTGTTTCCCCCAGCTGTTGGCACATAGTGAGCTCTAAATAGTACCCCAATGTTCATAGCAGCATTATTTGCAATAGCTAAGACATGGAAGCAAGTTAAATGTCTATCCACAGATGAATAGATAAAGAAGATGTGGCACATATATACAATGGAATATTGGTGTCATAAAAAAGAATGAAATGTTGCCATTTCCAGCAACATGGATGGAACTAGAGATTATCAAACTAAATGATGTAAGTCAGACAAAGACACATACTATGTGATATATGGCAACCCACTCTAGTACTCTTGCCTGGAAAATCCCATGGACGGAGGAGCCTGGTAGGCTGCAGTCCATGGGGTCGCGAAGAGTCGGACACGACTGAGCGACTTCACTTTCACTCTTCACTTTCATGCATTGGAGAAGGAAATGGCAACCCACTCCAGTGTTCTTGCCTGGAGAATCCCAGAGATGGAGGAGCCTGGTGGGCTGCTGTCTATGGGGTCGCACAGTGTCGGACACGACTGATGTGACTTAGTAGTAGTAGTATGTGATATCAATTACATATAGAATATGAAAAATAAGGCAAATGAATTTATTTACCTAACAGAAACAGACTCACAGATATCGAAAATACTTACGGACACCAAAGGGGAAAGGGAGGCGGGGGATAAGGGATGTATTAGGAGTTTGGGCTGAACAGATACACACTACTATATATAAAATAGAAAAAAAAATGGATTTACTGTGTAGCACTGGAAACTATATTCAACATCCTATAATAACCTGTATGAGAAAAGAATCTGAAAACTATAACTGAAATCATTTAACACACTCCTGAAACTAATACAATATTGTAAACCAATGATACTTCAACAACAATAAAAATATACATCAAAGGTAGCCCTCTTGGACTAGATCAATATATTTGGATCTAATTCATTATCTTAAATATTTACCCTATGTTCCATAGAATCATATATAACAATATATATATTATAGTTAAAAAATTAAATGTATATCCAAAATTCTCTTTAAGGGGCTTCCAAGGTTGCTCAGTGGTAAAGAATCTGCCTTCCAAGAAGGAGACACAGGTTTGATTTCTGGGTCGGGAAGATCCCCTGGAGAAGGAAATGGCAACCCACTCCAGTATTCTTGCCTGGGAAGTCTTGTGGACAGAGGAGTCTGGTGAGCTACAGTCCATGGGGTCACAAAAGAGTTGGACACAATTTAGCATCTAAACAACAATAACAGCAATACCTGAAAAGGGGGATATGGTTGAAAAAAATAATCTGTGAAAGGGAAACTTCCTGGTAGATGTTGGGATGTCAAAGAGAGTACAGAGATGAGCCTTTTTAGCTTTGAAGTTCTGAATAAACTAGATTTGGAAATTAGATCTACATAAAAGGTGGGAGTGATAAAAGACCGCATTATTCCAATATACTCAGAGGGAGTAACCATGTGTAAAGGGAGGGCTTTCTCATTTCTCAAGAGATGATAACAAAGAAGGGTAATACTTGAAGATCAATGTAGCTGGAATGTTCTCTTTTCCCTCTGTACTAACTTTACCCCATCTTCCAGTCCTGGGTAGGTTTCCACATCACACACCAACTCTCACCCAGTAGACACCAAAGCTTTCCCTGCCTGCTCTTCCCCCTGAAATTCCATGGCCCTTGGACATTTGAGATGCAACACGATGCTTGATTCTGGAGTAATATTTGTCTCAGGGTGTTTTGACTTAGGTGATGGGGTGCCCAAGTCTGATCCTATGCCACACCTCATGGGCTTGGGCATATCAATATTTCCCAGCACTTTCATTTAATTTGCACATCTCCCTGTGTGGAGTGGAGAGCATATATACATCCGAAGCTGCATAGAAGCCATTCAGGGGGTTTAAGTGATCTAGGAAGGCCACACATCTAAGCCTCCCTGTCATCTGTGATTCACTGGTGGCTCCTCTCCCACTTCTCTGTACAACCCCTACACTGATCCAGTCCTCAGCTTCCTCTCTCCACTGGTCTGTCATTTGCTGAGTTGTCTTTATCTTCAAATAGTTCTCTGGACCTTCCTTCCACAACCCTGCCTTTTCTTTAACCAGGTTCTTCTGAGAGGATAGGGTGTCTCTCAGTCCTCTCTCAAATAAAGACTTGTTCTCTCTCACATCTCACAAACATCAAGGCCAGAAAATGATGCAGGTGTATCCCTGACTCTCAAATGCTGCTTCCAAGCCATTTCTCTTCTTTCCTCCATCAGAACAAATAAACAAGTGAAAACAAAGAAACACCCAGCTCCTCTGAACCTCAGTGCATTCAACTCAGATATCATCATTCTAATCCTCACTGCTGATGGCTGGCCTTCTATTTTCTCCTCTCTTTCCCTGAAGACTTATACCCCTGGATCCTTACCTTGCTCTTCGTCTCTAGTTCTGTCATCATTTATGATAACTGTATGATACACATAAAAGAACCAGTTCCCCCCCTGATCTATCAGTTCCTTGATAGCCACACATTGGATAATCATTTCCTTCTTCTCATCTCCTAATGCTTGGCATCAACACTTCTGGAATCCCCACTTTGGGCAGTGGAATAATCCCATGTTTCATAGCAGGACAAAGTTAGTTAAGGGTAATCTGGTCTTGAAAGAGCTTTGGAGATAGAGATCAAGGACAACTATAGTGATGTGTGTGAACTCACGATTCAAGACCCCATAGGAACAAAAACATCTTGGTGGATGCCAGAGAGATTTCCATAGCTGCTAAGTCACACCTTCTGTGTCCTGGTGCTAAGCCCCAACCTGTATTCGAAGTTAAATGTAGGAACTCCCTGGTAGTTTAGTGGTTAAGACTCAGTGCTTCCATTGCAGCAGGCATGGTTTTGATACCTGGTTGGAGAACTAAGATCAAGAAATATGTGTGGTATAACAACAACAACAACAAAAAGTCAAATGTAAGCTTTAAGAAAAGAATAAGATCCTGAATTGACCATCATCAAGCTTTTGCCACCAAGTAGAGTAGAGTCCTAGGGTAAAGATAAGTTCCATTATAGAAGATTATAGAAAGCTATACTTCCTGCATGACAGTGCTGTGAGATGAGGATTATACCTGCCTGATTCCCTTACCCATTTTTTAAAATGACTTCCTACTTTCTTCTCTTCATACTTGCCATGTCTTCTACCTGCTCTTGCTGCACATTTTTCACTGAGGAGACATCAACAGAGAAACTCCTTTGTATTTTGAGGCAGATCTACATTTCACAGATTTCTGTGCCCATATTCTCTTTTCTTCCCTTCACCTTTACCTTTGCCTGGCGTGCTGCAGTTTACTGGGTAGCAGAGAGTCAGACACAACTTAGCGCCTGAGCAACAACAAGAACAAGAACAACAACAACATTTACTTTGTGTGAAATACCCCTGGGTCTATGCCTTTCCTCCACGACACGCTATCGGAGTGCTCCACCGTCTTCTTGAGCATCATCCATTGCCTGCTTCTTCTATTGGAAATTCCCCATCAGCGTAATATTTGCGATTATGTTTCCTTCCTTCCCAAGGCTTTCACCGCATTTCTCTGCTCTTTGTCGTAGCAAAAGATTTTGAAAGAGTCATCTCCCCAATGGCTGCACTTCCTCACTCTTCAGTGCATGAAGGGTAGCGTCCCCCACCTCTCCTCAAGGGGCTCTTATTCTATTTTCTACTGACTTGCAAAATTCAATACATATGTCTCTCTCTCCATTCAAGATTTTCAGCTGCATCATACCCAGATGGCTGCTTTTTCCTCTTTCTTCCCTTGTCTCTGCTTTCAACACCTCACTCTCCTAGGAGTCCACACATCTCACTGACCCTTTCTGTTCATTTTCCTTTCTTGCCAAATCCTCCTTCGTCCAATTATTTGTTATTAAAAAAGAGTATGTTAATCACCAACATAAGCCTCTTTAGTGGATTTCCCTGTATTTAGAATAACATCCAAGTTCTTTAAGGTACCTTCCTGTCCGACATTCCTCCATTTGCTTTTCTTCTACCCCCTGTGCTCCAGCTATGCTGGCTGGCCTTGGTTGTCAGCTTTCTCCATCAAAGCCTTTGCCATGCTGTACCTTTGCCTGGAACTCTCTTCCTTGATATTTTGTGTGATTGGCTGCATCAGGGGACAGGTCAACTCTCATCTTCACTAAGAGAACTTTCCCCATTCCCTTCTAAATTCCTCTCACATAGGATTCAATTTCCATGATAATAATTATCACGATTTCATTTTTTTCCCCAATACATTTCCTCACATATTATCTCTCTCTTTGCTCGAATCTAAGCTCGATGAGGGAAGGGACCTTGTTTATCCTTTCAATGCTGCGTCCCAAGTGTCTAGAACAGGGTCTGAAACCTAGTAGGTGCTCGTTAAGTGTTGAGTGTTAGAGCAGAGATTAAAACTAACATTAGGAATTCCAATCCCCATGCTACTTTTATCTACAAAACTATAGTATTTTGTTTTATTTTTTAAATTTGATTGTGCTGGATCTGAGTTGTGCCATATGGGATCTAGTTCCCTGACCAGGGATCAAATCCAGTCCCTGCATTAGGAGCGTGGAGTCTTACCCACTGAATCACCAGGGGAGTTTCTATAATTTTAATAGTACAATTTTTGGATCTGAGATTTTTCTTTCTGATCTGAAGGGGAAGCTGTTAGTTATTTTAGGGAAAGGTGTAGTCAAAAATTTTGACTCATGGCTGGTATTGTTTGCTTTTCAATCCTATTCCTTTCCTGTTAATTTTCAGTGGGGTGGGCCAGTGTCTGTGTGATAGCTACAAACTTGAGCGTTAATGGGCCATCCCCATGTACCCAAGACAATTAACCTATGGATCCCCATGGAGGTTTAATAAGTTATTTTGATACCTTGAAACACTACAAAAATCAGAGGCCTGGAGATTGGGGCTGCTGTATCTAACTTTCTCTTTTTTTTCTTCCATACTAGGGGACAGAACCTTGTCAAGTAGGTCTTTGGTCCTTCATGGGGTCTCAAAGAGTCGGACATGACTGAGCGACTGAACTGAACTTAACTGAACATGAACACTCCATTCTTCCCTCTCCCTGTATTCTTCCCAATTCTTACAGCTTCCCTAAAGTTGTTTCTTTCATCCCTTTCCATCTGTTCCCTACTTCTTGTCTGTTCCCACACACCAGAGTCTTCTATCCCACAAGACAAAGAGCTTCTTAGCCCAGTTTGGGATCCTACAAATTCTATTCTCATCTGATTCAGCTCTAGCTGACATTGTGCTGGGAGAGGGAAGCTCTGATCCACTGAAGGATGGCTGAGTCTGGGTGAGTAGTTCAACTCTTGTTTCTAGACCCACTTATAACACTAACTTGCATGTTCTCTTCAATCCCTTAACTTTGCAGAGCTTCACAGTGGAAACTGGTGTGCTTCTAATGAGTTGCGCAATTTACAGTCTCGGTTTTCCCCTCATTTGGTCTTCCAAATGAGATTGGGGCTTCCAAATGAGATTCCAGATCAGATATCGAAGTTCCATCTGTTTTCAAGCTTCCAAAATTTTGTTGACATCTTCTGTTTGCTGTTGTTTGTCTGGTCTTAAATGCCCTTATGGATATATGCCTTCTTTATTCCTTAAATGTCTTGTTTGTTTGATTCTTAGTACCATGAGGAATAATGAATAAACCAGTAGGATAAACGTGCCAGGATGAATCTGAAGTGTGGTCTCCTACTGTCTCTGACCTTTATGAATTCATGCTTTCCTGCAGAGCACATTGATTCAATATTCAGTCCCTTTGGATTGTTTTGGCCAAGTGTTTAATAAATTTCAATGTAACTCCCTATTAGTGTTGGTTTAAATAATATCTTTGGGATCATTCACCTCCTTTTGGTTAAACGCTCAGGCTCTTAGATGTTTTCTCTCTCTTTCCTGGCAATATGGTCTCTGAGTGCATGATGGAGAGAGAAGACTTAGGATTCATGTAGTTTCTTCTGGATCCTCTTGGGTCTGTGACATAGGGAGGTTGGTTTGGTTTGACTTCATACTCATTGCTAGGGCTGTGGCCCTGGCTCTTTGCTGTCAATGATAACTTTTCTGTGTCATGTGGGCCTAATTTCCAGGTCTCATCAGATACTTGTTTCCTCAAGGTCTTTTTATTCCATCCTCAAGCCACCCAGAAGCTTCTCTGTCTCCACATGCCCAGCACAGGCTGTGGGGGAGCAAGAGCTTTATTTTTCTAGTCATCTCTCTGAGCTACTCTCTAATGCTGTCGTCCTTCATATTGGGTTTGACTCAATCATTCCAGAAAGCTCTTTCCAAGGTTCTCTTGGGAGCCTTGTACATTCAAAGCAGAGCAGAAGGAAATGTTGTTTGTTTCAATTTTCCCTAAGCCTACATAAAATGCCTCTCCCAACTGGGACTTTGGCACAAAGAAAGGGAGTTGGGACATGTGTTTCCTATGACCTCCCTCCCCAGCGCAGTTAGCTTAGAAAGAAGAGGCTTACCCTCTCCTCATAATTCTTTCTTGGGAACATTAACCTTTATGGTTTTGCTTTGATGGTGAAAAAGTATTGACTTGAAACTGTGCAAGAAACACTTTCTTCTGCCAGTTTTGTCTTTGATATATATAGGTGGTGCAGGACAGGTTGTAACCACAGGTCACCAAAGTTAAAATAAACCCAAATGTATACCAAGTATATCATCCTTTTTTATAAAGGCTTAACTAAAATCCAAATACATCCTGAATTCTTTGGGGAAGGTGAAGATTTTAAATAAATGAAAATTATTCCCCAAAACAACAGAAGATACAAACAATGGACCCTAAATAATGAAAGGAAATGGAAATCATATATGTTCTAGCTGTGTGAGTTGAGTTCCCTTTTAAAATCTCCCCTGAATCCAATACTACTCACTACTGTTTTGGTATATACAGATTTTTCCTTTTTTCTTTTGAGGAACAAAAAGATGTGCTGAGCACTACTTCACACTTGGTCTGAGCGAGAACAAAGCCTACATTAAGGGCAGCTGACATTGGGTAATGCTTTGTTTTTGCTTTGAGTGACAAATGATGGCCCACCAGATTCTGTCATAGCTTGAGGGAAATGTCCTTCACACAGTACAATGTCTTTACCTTCAATGTCTTTACCTTTCTTTTCACCAAAGAAAACCTTTGCTCCTGAGGCTGTCTTTCATGGAAGGAGGCAAGGTGGTAGAGTTTGGGAGTGGGATCAGGGTTATGTGCTCCACCAGGTTTACCCTAACTACTACTAAGTCACTTAAGTCGTGTCCGACTTGGTGCGACCCCAGACACGGCAGCCCACCAGGCTCCCCCATCCCTGGGATTCTCCAGGCAAGAACACTGGAGTGGGTTGCCATTGCCTTCTCCAATGCATGAAAGTGAAAAGTGAAGTCGCTCAGTCATGTCCAACTCCTAGCAATCCCATGGACTGCAGCCGACCAGGCTCCTCCGTCCATGGGATTTTCCAGGCAAGAGTACTGGAGAAGGTAACTAGACCCTGACTATAGTTAGTTTCCCAGACTCAGCATGAGGAGAGCCTCAAACTCCATGTATTCTGGTAAGAGTGTATGTTTCCCTTTCCTTATAACTTCATCAGGAAATATAAACAAATTCTATGTCTCCATCTCCTTTGGTACCCGAAACTTCCACTGGGCTCCAGGGAGAACAGTAGCACCTAAGACGAAAAGGTCTGTCTCCTAAGAGAATGTATGATCTCATCCAGAAATGTTCCCTAGGAAGTCTTTCTAGTTGTCGATGCCCACTTCCAATCAGGTAGAACTGAACATTCTTTCCTTTGAGCTCTTCCATACTTTGTATGGACTTCGGCTATTATTACCCTTAGCACTTTTGGAGGCCATGTGGGATGACCCTCGCTAAAATGTATTCTACTCAGGGAAGAGTGTCCTTATGTCCAGTGCTTATTCCAGAGCCTATTATGGAGCAGGCGCTCAATGAATGACTGATGAGTGTAGACTACTGAACGAAAGCCTGGACAAACATTTCAGTATGGCAGCTCTATGGACCAGAGAAAGAACAAGCAGCCCTGGAAGCCAGCCTTCTTGTGGTTGTAGTGTTGCTCCAGGTTCTACAGCCCAGCTGTGACCAGGAGAGGCTACAGAGGGGCTGTGATGGAAATATTTGAAGTTCTGTTATAGTGCCTTTTAAAAAAAGTCTGTATTGAATTTGTTACAATATTGCTGCTTTTTATTTTTTTGCTGTGAGGCATATGGGGTCTCAGCACCCCAATCAGGGATGGAACCTGGACATCCTGCATTGAAAGGTACAGTCCTAACCACTGGACTGCCAGGGAAGTCCCCACATTACAGTGCTTTTTTGCCCTGAAGTCTGTCACAATGTATGTACATCATCTGTTTAAACTGCCCTGAGAGAGAATACTCCAGGTAGTAGAATTCAAGAAAGAAAAAAAAAATGAAGTTCTAGTAAACAGTTATTAAAAACCTAATTTTATATGTGAGAAACAAGAAGTTCAGAGAAGTTAGACCATTTGCCCATTATTCCATGGCTTGAAGACTGTGGAGTCAGGATACCCACAGATCACGAAACTCAGAAGGGCAACCTGTCTTCCAGGAAGCTGACCCCATTATGGACAAGGTCTCCTAAGGAGAAGCTTGTCATAGAGGGTGATTTATTTCAGAACTCACCTTTTGCGTCTTAGATGTAGCAGGCAAGATGTGTAATAACTATTTCCATGAAGAAGGTTGGAAGAGAGCATACCTTAGGGCTTTAAAGAGAACTGGTTGAATATATTGTGGTTTTGCAGCAACATGGTTGGACCTAGAGATAATTACACTTAAGTGAAGAAAGCCAGAAAGAGAAAGATATATATTGTATGATATGAAATCTAAAATATGATATAAACAAATTTATTTACAAAACATAAATAGACTCACATACATAGAAACAAATTTATGGTTACCAAAAGGGAGGGAGAGAGTGATAAATTAAAAGTTGAGATTAACTAATGTACACATTAATATATATAAAATAGATAACCAACAAGGACCTATAATATAGCACAGTAAAGACTTAATATCTTGTAATAACCTACAATGGAAGATAATGTAAAAAAGGAATATATGTATACCTGAATCACTTTACTGTACACCTGAAACTAACACATCGTAAGTGAGCTAAATTTTAATTAAAATAAAAAAAAGAAGGTGGAATTTTTCCAGTGCTCATATTCTTCTATCGTTTAGAAATCTTGATTTAATTGTTCAAATCAAGAATTAAGACTCCAGACATGAAAGACTGAAGAAAATTCTTAAAGAGATGGGAATACCAGACCACCTGACTTGCCTCCTGATAAATCTGTATACAGGTCAGGAAGCAACAGTTAGAACTGGACATGGAACAACAGACTGGTTCTAAATCAGGAAAGGAGTACGTCGAGGCTGTATATTGTCACCCTGCTTATGTAACTTGTATGCAGAGTACACCATGCGAAATGCCAGGCTGGATGAAGCACGAGGTGGAATCAAGATTGCCAGGAGAAATATCAATAACCTCAGCTAAGCAGATGACACCACCCTTATGGCAGAAAGCGAAGAACTAAAGAGTGTCTTGATGAAAGTGAAAGAGGAGAGTGAAAAACTAGGCTTAAAACTCAACATTAGAAAACTAAGATCACTGCACCTGGTCCCATCACTTCATGGCAAATAGATGGGGAAACAATGGAAACAGTGAGAGATGTTATTGTTTGGGCTGCAAATCACTGTAGATGGTGACTGCAGCCATGATATTAAAAGATGCTTACTCCTTGGAAGAAAAGCTATGACCAACCTAGACAGCATTTTAAAAAGCAGAGACATTACTTTGCCGACAAAGGTCCATCTAGTCAAAGCTATGGTTTTTCCAGTAGTCATGTATGGACGTGAGAGTTGGACTATAAAGAGTGGGTTCCCAGGGCCTCATCCACGAGATGATAGCTGAAGAGCTTTTAAGAAGTAATGGAGTTCTCTACTTGATCATGTCCTGTGCTTGTGTTAATAATGTGAAGTGGTGGCTGGGACCACTCAGATGATCTCAGGCTGCACAAGGAGGTGATAAATGTTCCCTCTTGGTTCACAACCCTCAGGCTGGGCAGATCTGGACAGGGAGCTTCCAGAGTGTCGCTTAGAAGCAGGGGCATGCTCATACAGGAAATCAGCATAAAGAGGGGCTGGCCAATTGTGTTATCTGACCAGTAGTTGAAGGGGCTGGAGATTTTATTTTCTTCCACTTTTCTGGAAGGTGAGAGTCCTCAGGGGAAAAAGAGAGATATCTTTAAATACTGAGGATCTGTTTTGGGAGAGATGAGCTAGATTTATCTTGATGGTGCCAAAGGATGCGCATAAGTTTCAGATCAATGTGAAGACGAGCTTTCTAACAATTATCTGAAGATGGAAGGTGCTGCCTCAAAAGGGTGAGTCCTCTATTGTCAGCAGTGTGCAAACGGAAGCTGGATGTATGTAGACATGGCTACAACCTTGGGTGAGAAGTTAGGCTGTAAATACTGAGTAGTACAGAGTGCAAGTTGACCGGAAAAAGGTCTCCATTTCTGGCATGGTTTAGCTAGTCAGTGTTAAGAAAAGCTATGATGGTTTTCATGTGCCAGATTTGCAGAGGCCACACCTATAGTGACCAGAGAAATCAGGAAGAGGCCTTAGATATCATTAATGTAATTCATTCACTTAATAGGCAAGGCTAACTATTGTCACTCAGCCATAGAGAGGCAGAGAGAAAGGAGATTCTCTGCTTTTTCATCTACCAATGGTTTTCAAAAATTTCCAGGGAGCTTAAGGGGTTGGAAGCAGAATGGTGGGAGTGACAGACTCCTGTTCCAGTCTCATCTGCGCTATATGTGCAGTTGATACGCTGATTTTTATTTGAAGAAAGGAGCCCATATCTAAAACTTCAGAAACCCAGATTTACACCAAATAGCATCCCCTTTTATCTCCTACGGTTCTCATAACTGTGGTAATGGAACTTATCCTCTGCTTCTAGAAATGCTACCAGTTGCTGTTTTGAGCACTGGTCACCATGAGAACTCAACAGAGAGTGAACAAAAGGTGCATATTTTGGGAGTATGGGCTCACATCTACTATTTTCTTTATGACTCTGACTTGCATCACCATTGTGTGTCATTGTTCTATTTTTTTCCTGAGCCACAGTTTATTTTTGTTAGTGTATTCCTCTAACTGCTTCCAATCTTGCTTCTCACTACAGATCCTTCCAACGTGTCCCAAATGTTATTGGAGATTGAAAATGGCCAGTCCCTTAATTTCTATAGTATATGAAAACTATTTTCATCTCTCAATTTAATACTGTACGTCACCCCAAATAGCACTGGCTATTTATGTCTTATAAATACTACAAATGCATTCTCAGCTTGCTTTCTCATAGCTTTGTTGAGCTCTGTTGGTTTAACTATTTTTGTGCATGTTTTTGTTTTGTTTTTCTAACCCACCCTCCAAACCTAGGTTTCTGGTCAATTTCCCTGTATGTTTCTCAGCCAGATTCTTTTGGGCTCTTTAATGCTTGCCTCTTTATGCTTGTATTTCTTGATTTTCTTCCCTTGTGAGGTTTAGGAACACTGACTGCTTTATTATCAGATGCAGATTTGGTTTATCGGTTGTTCTGAATCGATAATGAGAATGTAAAACAACGTTGGACTCTAAGGGCTGTGGATGACACCTCCCTTCAGCAAGAATCATTTCTATTCATTTATTGATGCTGTCAGCCTTCCAACCACAAGAATGTGTAAAGCCCCAGCCATTTGCAAGTAAGATTTTGGCATTTTTATCTAAAATGCTTTCTGCAAGTCAGACTCTATGGGCACCTTGCTTATATATTCATTTTCTCTCCCATCCTGATTTGAATGATTTTTATCAATATGTGACCCTCATGGTCTTTTTGAGATGGCTTAGGTATGTGTTGATTTTCACTCTACCACTGGATTGATGGGTCACCAAACTTTTTACTCACTACTTTACCAATTATCAAAACCTTTTTCTCCCAGTAGGCTCCCCCCCCCTTTTTTTTTTCCTTCAGTACTATCAACTCTCTGGGTTTCCCAGGTGGTGCTAATGGTAAAGAACCCACCTGCCAATGCTGGAGACTCAAGAGACATGGGTTCAATCCTGGGTCAGGAAAATCCCTTGGAGAAGGAAATGGCAACCCACTCCAGTATTCATGTCTAGAAAACCTCACAGACAGAGGAACCTGGTGGGCTACAGTCCATGGGGTCACAAAGAGTCGGACACGACTGAACACACACAGCACCATCAACTCTCTAAGGAAAAAAATTCCATTCATCCTGAAAATTAGAAGGCAGTGGGCCCAGTTTAGCAAAGCTAAGCACTTATAGTTGGTGCTGTGTGGAGTGTTTAATGAATAAAGGATGAAGTTTTATCCTTTTAAACTGAGGATAGATGCCCAGATGAACAGCTCAGTTCTTAGTTATGGTGGGTCATAGTGGGTAACAGTTTATATTGTCTTTTGTGTATTAAAATATCTACCTCGCAGCCTGTTGCAGCACCTACTCAAGCAGAACTGGGTATTTTGAGACAAGTGAGCTTGCGTTGAAAATATTTAATTGAATTTTTTTTTTAATCATTCTGGGCCTTGGTAAATTAAAGAGGAGGTGAAATTTAACTCACCCTATAAGCTTTCCGTTTCTTCCAGTTAGAAAACTAACACACTGTCCCTCAGAGGAAAAAAAGAGGAACTCTCATTTTGGCTAATACCTGCTAAATTGTTAATGAATAACAAGCTGTTATTATTAATAGCAAGCTGTTAAACTTTATCACTATTAATCTATAGTATCACCTTTTCCAGAGACTTTTGCATCTTGATGGGGAACTCTTAAAAGTAGTAAGCTTTCTAGATCACAGAAGGGAAAGCACAATGATACCTGGTCTCCAGGTTGATGATGGTGGTCATGTTGTCCTTGCTTGTCACTCTTATAATTTATCTCATACAGTATGCTCTCAGCAAATTGGTTCCTTGGAGAAGAAAAGTTTCAATTAAACACTGTATCTGATAACATTTCCTTTGTACTTATCTGTTTCATAGGCAATTTGGCAATGAGAGTGCAGATTTGGGCTTCCCTTGTGACTCAGCTGGTAAAGAACCTGCCTGCAATGCAGGAGACCTGGGTTCGATACCTGGATTGGGAAGATATACCCTGGAGATGGGAAAGGCTACCCACTCCAGTATTCTGGCCTGGAAAATTCCAAGGACTGTATAGTCCATGGGGTCTCAAACAGTCTGACAAGATTGAGTGACTTTCACTTTCACTTTTTACGGTTGCTCTGGTCCCCATTCCTAGACTATCAGGGATTTGAGGTTAAGTGATTATAATAATCTCAGTAATAGTAAATATTTTAATTTGGGGTTTGGAGTGAGATAATTAGGGCCTACGAGATGTAAAGATTTGGCCGTATTGTTTGAGGCTCAGCTGGTAAAGAATCTGCTTGCAATGCTGGGGACCTGGGTTTGATCCCTGGGTGGGGAAGATCCCCTGGAGAAGGGAAAGACTACCCACTCCAGTATTCTGGCCTGGAGAATTCCATGGGCTATGCAGTGCATGGGGTCACAAAGAGTTGGACACGACTGAGTGACTTTCAGTTTCATAGTATTTACCGTGTTGTGTTCGCCCTCTCCCTAAACTCGGGAGTGGATGGAATGAATTTCTAAGCAGGTGTGATTGGGCCTCTATGAATTGTATGCTTGTTCTTAATGGTATTCAGATATGCATAAGGGTTTTTTTTTTTTTTTTTGGTTTATTTTTCCCCATAATGGGAAATTAAAATATCCCCAAATCCAGGTGTGTTGGCTGGATACGATTTTATTTGCATACCACATAGCGGAGGAGAGAAAATCTGGACGTATTTTTGGCATTTTTAACAATATGCTTCCAAGGAAGTAAACAAGCCACACAACTTATTTTCTTTGACAAAACTTTAATTAGAAAACCAGACTCCTCTGATTATAAAAAATTACACAAGCTGATAAATCTTGGTAAGTTATAGAGAGAATAATTTTACGAACATTTTATACCTAATAAAAAAGTTAAAATAATTAACAGCATTCATCAGATTAATTTTGTTTTCACATGATTTTCTAATATAAAAAAGCATATAGTCATCAACCTTTATAGAAATCCATATATGTTTGTAATAGCTTTTCATAATGGGAAGGGAACAGTATTTGTATTTAAATAATGATATTAATAATCAGTAATGAATTATCAAAACTGCCAAAAGCTGAAGCATGACAAAATTTATGATCAAAGATGCTTAGGGAATATTTGAGTTTTCTGAATCCAACAAAATGATCTTTTGGAGAAAACACAATAATTTGTATTATCGTAGTATTGCCTTACTTGAAAAAAAAATGCATATGATTAGTGTCGTTTTACATATTTTCAAAACACTGACTTTTTCTCTTCCTTCAACAGTTTTGTAGCAGAGAGGGGTAACCATGTGCTGGTGAATTGTGCTGCCTGCAGGAAATGATGTTTGATCTACAGTAAAGTGGAAAACTTTTTCCTACCCAGACTCCTAAGAACAGACACATAGTGAAATACAAAGTTTCATGTGAATTCGCAGCTTCCTGCAGGAGTTAACCTCTGTCCTGCAAAACTACATCATTTCAAAATATCTCACTCCTTACAGTTCCTGTCCTGGAGCAAAGAAGCATCACACTGATAATCCTGACAGTCGCTTTTCGATGAGATAAAAGAGTAGTTCTGTGTCCAAACAAGAAATGAAGAGTCTTGGTAGAGTGAAGTAATCACATGTAACATCTACATTTTTTGCATTCTAATTTTTTTCAGTTTTGCATTGCTGACCCAATCTCATACCTTTACTAAACCATTTTAAGCTACAGTGTTTCTGTTAAAAGTGTGGCTGTGTCTCTTCCATTGTATCTGAATACTATAAACTGTTAACAAATTGCTTATTTTCTTTTGGAGAATGGCAATGAAAAATGGTGAAGTAAATTGTCTAGTAAAGATGGCATTATGTTGAACACTAGAAATTAAACACACAAATGGTTGCCATTATTTTTTTTTACTTGCTGGTACTTTAACACTTGACATCCCAAAGAAAATTTGATTAGAATAGTTTTTGAGCAAACTGTAGCTAGAGATGATTAGATATCAGTACCTTGAGAACTGAAGATAATACATTTAAGGATGCTACTTTTTTTCACACCTCAAATGCAAATGCAAACACAAACATTTCTGAAACATTTCAGTTGATTTATCTTGTGAGCTAAGAGTGGCAGAACCAGACCATCTATGGAAATTTAAACTTGAGTGTTGTTTATGCAGTCTCTGTTGTACCTTCCCCAAGAAGTGTTCCAGTAGAAATTATACACCACATGAGAAGCCTGAGTGAATACTCCGGCAATTATAGGAGAGGGAAGGTTTCTCAGAAATATACTTGATTTTGTAGCAGGCATCCCCCCAGGGTCAGAGTCAGAGGCAGACACAAGAAGAAAATGTGATTTTAGTTTATAATATTCATCACCTTCCCCCATAAATAAATTCCTTGTGTAGGACAACATGATGCATATGCAAAAATATTGAACATATTCAGCTTACCTCAATTTCAAGATTCAGGTAGATAAAAATATAAACAACAATTTCAGCTAAGCACAGTGTCGAGAGGAAAATATTAATGAAAATAAAATAGCTATCACATCTCCCAAATATCTACAGAACCTAAGAAAACTTCATGTATGCTGAAACCTGTGTGGTACAATTAATAAAGGATTTTCTGCCACAAATAATGTCATACTGTTTCACCAACATAAATTACATTATTTTGGAGAAATTCTAATAAGATAAACTAAGGCATGAGACAAAAAGCAATAAAAAATTAGAATAAGCAGCAAGGCTACACTTCACTAGCCATGTGAGTTGGAATTTCTGTGGTTAGAATTGAATAATAAATATTTTGGCGTTAAAGAAATAAAAAGAGTTCTAGAATAACAAAAATTTAGAAGAGATTTCTTCCAGAAAGAATGATACAGCAAATATCAACTGTACAGAAAAATGCTTCCTACATTTCTTCCTAAATTGATGAATTTAAACTACAAAATTTCTTCTTAATTCTTGCAGCCATTAGAGGACTAATGATCTCACAGAACCTGTAATTTGATTATGAGCATCTGTTTTGAGGAATAATAAATGAATCACTAATATGAGTTTGGGAACAGCAGGTAAAATACCAATAAATTATTCATTTTGCAGGAAGAAGAAAATGTTCCTGGGTATCAGATGATATATTTAACTTATATTTATGTCAGGCTAGCTTTGGGTGCTTGTGGACATAACACTAAAATTCCAACTGAAAAGGTTTCAGGCAGAAGCTTTGAGCTCCTTGGCCAGGAAGAAGTACCATAGTGATTTCTCTTACTTAAATTTGTGGTTGGATGATAATCTTTCACGTTTTCAGTTATAAGATAGGATATGAACACATTTCCTGCTGTGTCAAAGGAAATCATGGCTTTTGTTAAAATTTAAGCTACTGATAAATATTTAAGGAAAGGGAAAGCTGACATTAATATTACTTGGCAAGGAATTCATAGGCTAGGAACTTTCTAATTTTTCAGTAAGTCTACCCTGACTTGGGCTTCCCAGGTGTCTCAGCCGTAAAGAATCTGTCTGCCAATGCAGGAGATGCAGGTTTGATCCAGGGGTCAGGAAGATCCCCTGGAGAAAGAAATCACAACCCATTCCAGTATTTTGCCTGGTAAATCCCATGGACAGGGGAACCTGGTGGGCTACAGTCCAGGGCTTGCAAAAGAGTCAGACAAGATGTAGCAACTAAACAACAACAACAACAACACTGAATTACTTCCTAGACGATGAGATACATCCAATGGCTTCAACTTTATAATTGAAACACCAGAACCTTTCCAGGGCCTCCTGAAACTGGTCCACGCTTTGATCTAATTCCCTCCCTCCCTTCATTCCTGCCTCCTTCCTTTTCTTCCATCCTACCTTTCTTCCTTCTTTCCCCAAATATTCATTGAATGCCTAATATAAGCCTGGCACTGTTCTAGGGTACTGAGGTCATAGCAATTTGTAGAGCAGAAAAAAACCTCTGCCCTCATAGAGCTTTTAACCTACTGGGGACAGATCAATGATAAATAAACGCTGTGCTAAGGAGGGAAGCAGTGTTACTGTGCTTTTATAAGATGGTCATGGAAGGCCTTTCTAATGGCATAGTATTTATGAATAAATACCAGGAAAAAAAGGGAAGAACACTTATGGCTAGAGAGTGGATAAAAAGCATTCAAGTTAGTGTGAACATCGAACACAAGAGGACAAAGAGGATTGTGGCCAGAGAGGAGGCCAGGGAGGAGGAGTCTGCGGACAGGTTGGGTCTGGTTCCCTCTATCATGCATCTTCCACCAGCAAGAATGGCTGTAGGGAATGGGATCCTTGGCTTAAGCAGGTCCACTGTGTTCTTCAAATAAAGTTGCCTTTCCTTCATGCACTTATTCCCCTTTAAAGCCAACAGGCCTTGATGCCGAGATGCTCTTAACTTTAACTTATGGACCATGTGAGTCATTGTCAACCATTTTCTGTGTTTAATCACTCAGGACTGTTTCCTCTATTAGCATCTTCAAATAGATCCCAAGCAATTTAGGGGAGAAACCATGTAATACATTTCCTCTTTTTCCGTACACTGCCTAACACTGCACTCAAGGTAATTAAAAGAAAGGAATGCATAAAATGATCTGTTAATTAAGAGAACAAGAAGAAATCCACATTTCAAAAAAAAAAATTCAGGAAATTTTGAGGATGTTGCCATGGAAACGAACAACAACAAAACACTAATAGGTCGAAACATAATTGATCAATTTCCAATTTGTCTGATGATTTATGTCATTGTCCATCCTAATCTAGGGATTATGAATTTGTAGACTCTTCTCTTGTGCCTTGTAGAAAATGGGGTCTTTCTTTCTTTATAATAGTACTGCTATCCATTCTCCTTTAGTCTGCCATCAACTATAATTTTTTCCTCTGAATTTGTATCTCCAGTTCCCCAAGATACTGTTACCAAGCAGGATGAGGGTTGTCAATGGAGCAGAGGATTACAAATATATTGGATATTTAAGCTACTGAGTAGAAGTCCACCAGACCACTAAGTTATTTGAATCACTTGCCACTTGCTTGAGATTACTTCCTTAGGTTACGGATGAAGAGTGGTGATAAAACACTTTCATAAAAATGAATTATCTCTCTTGTGGTAAGGTCTTTATGATTTTTTAGACTTAAAATAATTGTATACACATTTTTCACCAGTTCTCTACTGAAGAGAGTAGAGTTCAGCTGAGAAATAAACGACATATCCAGGCCCAGCTGAACAAAGAAGAAAAGCAGATGCTGTTTGATGCCTCTCAAATCATTATGTTAGTGGAAAATATAAATCTCAGATTAATCTCAGTCCAAAGCTTGAGATCTCAGAGTCCTCCCAGTGCTAAATTTTCAACTAGACCAGCGTTTTGGAGCTTCAAGTGAAGAGAGCAAAGCTGTCCCTCCATACATAGATGGACTCTTCTTTCACGAATTAGTTAAGATTTCTCCTTTCTGTAAGCCATCCTTCTGAATATGTCTTAGTCATTGTCACACTGGATAAAGTGAGCGGAGGTGGCAACAGGGCAGGAATGATTCCTCATTAACATTCTTTGGTAATGCTCTTTCATAAAACAATTTTTCCTTTTTTATTTATTTGGGTTTTTTTCTTATCTGCCTCAGTTTTGGCCTAACTGGTCTATTTATCTTCCCCTTTTGGATGAAATTATGAGTTTTAGAACTTGTTTATACTTTTAGTCACTAACTTGTTTTAGTATATTAATAGCGATTAAAAGGATTTACGCCCTCAAAGGTTTTATCTTCTGCATTGTAAATAACACACATCTATTGATTAACCTGTCCTGGCTTTTTTTATCATTTTGTTCCAAACTCATCTAGCACTCACTTCCAGCAAACGAAACAATTAATAAAGTAACTGCTATTTATTATGGCAAACAAACATTGTCTAAAAATATTGAACAATTTTTAGATTAGGATAACAGTGAGTAATTGATAATTCTGGTCTTGCCAATGTTTCATAATACAACTGTTGGATTAAAGCAAATAGTCACTTTCCTCTTTTTATAAAAGACATTAAAATGTTCCTCTGAATTATTTGAACCTTTTTTTGACCCTAGGATAGGACTTAGCCCATTAATCGGCATATTAAAAGTGCTTACGAAATGTTTGTTGGATGAATTAGTGAAGGATATGGCTGGTTCATTATGCCATTTTACTTTCCAAGCGCCAAGGTAAATGCTCAAAGTTTCAGTTGTTGAAAACTTTCTTCCAATCAATAATTATTTTCTGTCCCTGTGAACTTTTAGTTATGGCTTCCTCTTTCTAAAAATACCTGAGTTCTCTAAGTATTTAGATATAATATGTAAAGAAAAACTATTGGAACATAAGTTAAAAGATCTTTTACTGCTAGACGCATTTTGGATGTGACTAATATAAGTTTCAGCAATTCTTTATCATATTTGTATGACTGAGAGGGGGCCCTTTGGGGTGTTTCATGGTGGTGGATTTTCTTCATGAATTTCTTAGTGAAAGCCATTGCTTTCACTAGACAATGGCTAAAAATACATCCTCAGTCTGGCATATATCAAGTTCAATAGCTACAATATTGAGACCAAAGATCTCATTCATTTTCAATCATTTTCAACATTTATTATACTTATAAAATTTAGTTTAGCTGTTGCATTCCCTCTTAAGAAATTCTGCATTTGTTTTTTAGCTTTTTTTTTTTTTTAAATCATCCCCTATCCCTGTCCTTTGTTATTTTACTTCATGTCAAATCACATTCCCTTTTACTTCATTATTAAGATGTGTAAAGCTCTAGGTTCTAGCATTTCAACTTACAAGAAAGGCTAGTGAGTTTTGACATACCTGAAATTCTTCCCTTAAATGGGGCTTTATTCCCATGTAACCAGCTGTACAAGAGAATTCCAGAGACATTCATAAATCAGCTCTCACAGATTGAGATTGTTCAATAACTCACTTCTCTTTTGGTCACAGGCAGACAAGTCAGAGGCAAGTGATTTTTAATTTATTTTTTTCACCGAATAAATAGTGAGTATCCACTAAGCGGAAGGACTTGTATGATCTACTCTTTGCCACGTCAGCTGCCATTATTAAAAGCAGTAGAAAAAAAAAATAAGCGAAAATCAGAAAAAAAAAATATCAGACAGGAAAACGTGTTATGGTAAAATTTAGATTGTGATATGACAGACTATTATTAGAAAACGGATTGTAAATGTTTTCACCACAAAAACAAATGGTAATCATGCGATGTGATGGTGTTGACTTATGCGAGGGTGGTAATCATTTTGCAATATGCAAGTGTGTCCAATCAACACACTGTTCACCTTAAACTTACATAATGCTATCTGTCAATTGTATCTCAATAAAGCTGGGGAAAAAGCAGTAGGCGATTTCAACTTGTTGCACATATAAATAATAAGTGATTCTTTTCCTAAACTTTACCTCCTGCAGATATGCTCACCTGTCCAGCTTAATTTTGCCAAGTTCTTATTTCACTCCTTTCTAGACATGCTCATTCTTACCAAAGGAAACATGTTTTAATTACTCTAAGTAAAATTATTTTAGAAAAAAATTGAATAGGATAAATGCAAAATAAGTTACTGATTGAAATATTAAATCTGGATAGGAAATGGCTACTGAGTATATCAAATATTTCCAGACAAAATTCTGGGCATCTTGTTTGAAAAAATATGAAATGCTAGATAACATGAAATGTTATTAGAATTCTCTGGTTATTCATGCAAATGATGTCACTAATGAAATCTGCAATAACAAAAGTTCTAAAGTGGATTGAAGTGAAAGTGAAAGTCGCTCAGTCATGTCCGACTCTTTGTGACCCCATGGACTATACAGTCCATGGAATTCTCCAGGCCAGAATACTGGAGTGGGTAGCCTTTCCCTTCTCCAGGGGATCTTCCCAACCCAGGGATCGAACCCAAGTCTCCTGCATTGCAGGTGGATTCTTTACCAACTGAGCTATGAGGAAGTGGATTATGGATTATTAATTCAGTATAATTTTCACATCAGGTTAAACCTGGTAAAATATCAGTTATCCATGTGTTCCCTGAAATGACATTACATTATTCATTATATACAGTGGACTTGGTATTCAAAGATAGAATGTTCTTGGCTTTAACGACTTGACAATGGTGCTGACAGTTCATGAATAATTTTATCCAGATCTGGAACTGTATTATGTGCAGCCTGAGGGATGTGCTTTGTCTGTAAGCCTGGGTACCACTCTCTGAGCCCCAGCTCTGAGTTCTCACATGGTAAGAAAACTTTTGGTTGGATGAAACTTTTGTAGTTAATGTTCCTACTCTAATAAAATGTGAAGAAACTATGGCTTTCCAGTAGTCATGTATGGATGTGAGAGTTGGACCATAAACAAAGCTGAGCACCAAAGAATTGATGCTTTTGAACTGTGGCATTGCAGAAGACTCTTGAGAGTCCCTTGCACAGCAAGAAGATCAAACCAGTCCATCCTAAAGGAGATCAGTCCTGGGTGTTCATTGGAAGGACTGATATTGAAGCTGATATTCCAATACTTTGGCCACCTGATCCGAAGGGCTGATTCATTTGAAAAGACCCTGATGCTGGGAAAGATTGAAGGCAGGAGTAGAAGGGGACAACAGAGGATGAGATGGTTGGATGGCATCACCGACTCAATGGACATGCATTTAAACTCTGGGAGTTGGTGATGGACAGGGAGGCCTTGCGTGCTGCATTCCATGGGATCGCAAAGAGTCGGACACAACTGAGCGACTAAACTGAATGAAGTGAGAAGTTTTAGACAGAATTTGTTTGAACTGATGATAAATTACTTTAGATTTCAAGTTAATACAATTATTAGGGATCTTTAGGACTTCCCTGGTGGCTCAGATGGTAAAGCATCTGTCTACAATGTGGGAGACCCGGGTTTGAGCCCTGGGTTGGGAAGATCCTCTAGAGAAGGAAATTAAAATCCATTTCAGTACTATTGCCTGGAAGGCCATCTGGCTTCCCAGGTGGTAAAGAAAGTGCCTGCCATTGCAGGAGACATGAGGTGTGGGTTCAATCCCTGGGTGGGGAAAATCCACTGCAGAAGGGCATGGCAACCCACTCCAGTAATTTTGCCTGGAGAATCCCATGGACAGAGGAGCCAGGGGCTACAGTGCATAGGGTTGCAAAGAGTTGGACACGACTGAAGCAACTTAGCACGCATGCAGGCATGCACACAAAGGCCATCTATTTCAGTAACACTTCAGTGATTTACACATTATAAAGATATTTGTAAACTTAGAGACTTGTAAAATATATGTTTCAAGAATGCCAAGGTATCTTGTGTTTGCTTCAAACCTTAGCCTAACCAAGTAGGAATCCTTGATATATACTATCATGGTATTATTTTAAATGCATGTATTATATTTTTAAAGGGTAATTTTTATAATTTTTAACCTGTAATTCAATAAAAGATCGAAGTATAGATTGTTATGTTACACTATGATGTCATGGGATGTTATATTTAAGAAGTTTAATTCCTAGCCTAGAAGAATCTTTCTCTAAAGAATAGGGAGCCCAAGGATCTCACTGAGGTTAGAGGAAGAGGTCATGGAACCTTACATTCTGTGGGGCATTTAATATTAGCGATAAGAAATGTAAGTGAGGAAAGTGAATCTACGAATATCCTAGTTAGAAGCATGTGAGACTGTGACCTAGAAAGAACTGGTGAAGTTAATGGACCCTCATAACGAAAGAGTAAGCACCTGTATCATCTATCACTGTTTTAATATGCTAACTGTTCCTTATTATGACTAATGGAGCCAGACTTTTGTTGTTTATAAAATAAAAGGTCAACATAGCCAGAAATACTGTGAATAATTTTGCCTAATGGTATTATAATAAATATAACTGAGTTGACATTTTTGCAAGTAGCTAAGACTGTGTTATTTTTCTTAAGATTTTTACCTTTAGACTTTAGATCACACAGTTCCTAAACAAAGTAATCTTGAGAAAATTAAAATTATTATATCTCTGTGCACAAAGTATGAAAACAATGAAATAAACAAGGGAACATTTGCAACATAATGTCCTTTGATTGAGTTAGGAGATTAATTATTAAATATATGTTTGCACACATAAACCTATGGGGAATAATTTGCTATTTCTTTATTTTTATTATAGTCAGAAAAATCTGGTTTATAAATTATTTTTTTGCTTAGATTGAACTGAGATAAATTTTGATGACAGAACAAATTCAGGGAATTTGGAGACTTTTGAAGACTCACATGGAAATTCTTGCTTCTTAGTTAGGTTTAAAAACTGGGCATTCAGGCAGTTCCCGATTTTGAAGATATGTTGGAGTGAGAATACAACTTAGGAAATATACATATTTTTTTTTGACATTGACGTTTTTGTTCAGAATTCTTTTTTAAACTTTCCTCAATAAGGAGCTTTAGTTTTAGAGTCCAAGATACAGAATTACAGAGAAGAGAGCTTTAAATGGCTTCTTAGTTTTTTTGCACTATTTTAGAAGTGATAAGCGAGGTTGTTTTCATGAACAACAGGTGGTAAGAATCTATATGTCACAGAATATTAAACAAAAGAATGTTCTTACAGAGAAATATGTCTGAAAATGCTGGTTTGCCATTAGATAAGTATCTAGATAAGACATTAGAGTCTCACAATTTCACACTTTCTATCATTATCCTTTATTTTGTTGTAGAAATTAGCATTTGATTAGCTAGGATTAAGAGCAAGTGGGTTTTTGTTTTAGGAGAAGACAGGAAATAAAAGTCCTCAAGGTTAACTCTCATTCCTACAAATTGTCTATGCATGAGTGGAGAGTGTTTCTTACTAACAGTTTTCTCTTCACTGATTCTAATGTTTCCAGAAGTGACTTCTGTTTCAGAACTCCAGTTTAGCTAAAAGTAATAGTAATGGCATCTAGTGAAAAAGAAAACCTAAGCGCAGTGCCAAATACTGGCAACTTCATCTCTTTCTGTTTGCTTAGGGCAAACAAATAAGAGTTTTCCCTCCATTGAGAAGAAGTGCACTTGGATTTTTTACTGAAGATTCCACAGATTATTTGATTGTGCACCTCACTATGTGGACCACTGCCTCATAGGCAATGTCGGGTTGCTCTCTTTCTGAATCATGTTTTGAGATGTCTGCAGAGAGATACCAGACAACAGTCCTGAGAGATTTCATAGAAATGAATATTAGTAATCAGAATGCACAAGTAGAACTGCACATAGGGTATTCCTTTCACATTTAGTCTAGTCTAAATTTACAAAGGAAAAGAGCATCAAGAAGAGCTGACAAATAATATTGCTTTGTGGCTTTAACACATTGCCATTTAATCAAAGGTTGCCTGCCATTTTGTCTTTTAGTACCTTTTTGAGGTAGCTTGGAGAGATCGCTGCCCTTTTCAACTGAGACAGATTTCCTATTTAAGGGCAAGAAAATCTATTGCTGAAAAATATGCATAATTAATGGGGAAGTATAATAAAATTGTTGCTTAAACTCTGCCAAAACTTTGAGATAACTTGCACTGGTGAGTTTAAAGTCTAATTTATCAGCATCTAGCACATTTTATGTTTGAGAAAAAAAGGTGCCAGAATTTCCTGACTCTCCCTCAAAAGAGATGCCGCATACCACAGCAGAGCATATAGGAATATGACAGTCTGGGTTTCTTCCAGCTTTCTTGTGTCTACCAATAACCAGTGAACCAAACAGAATGATGGAAGGTGTTACTATTTCAGTTTCCAGGGAGAGATTCTGTTGACTGTTTTATATGAAATAACTTAAATGTTCCCCACAACATACTGCAGGCTGGCTGTACAAAAATGCAAGTTAATAAATTTATACAAGACTGAAAGGTAACACATGTATAATACCCTTCCCTTGTCCCTTACTGATGGCAGTCTTTCTAGCTCCTCCTAGGATATTCTTCAGTGAAATTGTCCAAAGCATTAAAGTTCTTATTTCTCCACTGGTTTGACAGAACCCTTGGTGTAATGCAGTTGCTCTAATGACTATGGAAATAGAGGGAAGTGAAGCCATGCTATACTATCTGGCCATGCCATTGGCAATATGGGAAATCAGAACACAGTGACGCGTGACTTCTAAAGACCCCAGTTCAGATAAGTACAAACATGCGACATGGAGCAGGAACCACTCGTAACCAGTAGGTGTTCTTATCTTTTTGTTTCTGAAGTTTCCTTCTGATTTTTAAGACTTCATAAATAGTATGACCCATAAGAACTTTCTTAGGGAAAACTTCAGCTGGGAAAAATAGTAGGGACTGACTTTGCATAATTTATAAAAGTGAAAATTAGTAATAATTTTTAATAAATACTTTGTTATATTAAAAAAAATCTCTAGCTTTTAGATCTTCACATTTGAAGGTGTAAGCCCATTTGATCTTGACAACATCTTTAGAGCTGCAGAAGATATTTGATATTATCTGTAGACTAGTCAGCTATACTATTCCAGTATCTGATTTTTTAACCCTATATACTTCTCTCTTTTGGGCTTCCCTGATGGCTCAGCGAGTAAAACATCCGCCTGCAATGAGGATCTTCCTGGGTCAGAAAGATCCCCTGGAGAAGGAAATGGCAACCTACCGCAGTATTTTTGCCTGGGAAATCCCATGGACAGAGGAGCCTGGTGGGCTACAATCCAAAGTGTCCTAAAGAGTCAGACCCAACTAAATACACATGCATGTGCTTTCTCTTTGAATCATTCTCCATATCATGAGAAAAGCAAGGAACTTCTCTAGCAGCAACAGAGAGGCCCTAATTAAGTACAGAGAAAACGTCAACAAAATATTCATTATATGTCAAAGATGCACAAAGTCAGAGCAATGCCAACGGCCTGCCCAGATAATGCTTATCTGGGTACTAACTGGAAGCTTGTCTTCGAGGAGACAGGCTAGTATCCCACTTTCATTCACAGAATGATCTATGGTTCTGATTCATGGTTGGAAATTCAGGAGCACTTTATCCGCAAAGGTCAGGTTATGAATCTGACAAATGAGAAGGCAATCTTCAAATGGAGTTTGTTGGCATTTGTTCAATTTTGTAGCAGTTAAGAATCTATAGTTTTGAGGCACCATGCAGTTCTCTGTGCTATATCTTAAACTGTAAAATATATGGAATTTTCTCACCTGTTCTCTGCCCAATGTATACACATCTTAATTTTTAAGCATGAGAGATTATTTCTCAATATCCTTTCAATCTTATTTCAATTGCTGCCTGATCTAGTTCCACAACACTTCAAGCACAGAACAACATCCTCGCCCTTCCAATGAAAACATGATGGTGGATCAAACCTTGGACATTTAGTTTAGAAATCAAAGCAATTTGCTGTTTGTGATATCTATATATAGTCCCTCCTGGGCAGAACCTGATGCAAACAGGCTTTTTGCTCTCATTCATGATGTCACTGCTCTCATTTGGTAAATAATATTTGCTGTCATAATTCTGAAGACAAACCAGTAGAAAAATATTTAGCTCATTTCCCCTCTCTACAACCTTTTGGCAGATCACTGCTTAAAAGATTGGGATAAATGCCTGCACCACAGTGATGATGCTGAGTTTTGTATTTAGATTGAAGATGGGGAGATTTCAAGGGCATGCCAATTCAGCGCTGGATAGATTTTGAGTCAGTGTCATAAAATTTGTCACCATTTTTTTTTTTGTTGTTTGTAAGACAGAAAAAGCAAGAAGTGTCTTTGCTTTGTTTGTTTTTAAAGGGAATGAAAGTGCTCCTAAGTCTATTTTGGTATAAATGACAGTTTTCAGGCTTCCATTTGAAAGGATTATCAGTACCATTTGCAAACATCAACAAAATAGACTGAACAGAAGGATTCCTCTAGAAAGAGGTCAAGGGAATGACTGAGTTCCCCAGTTCACAGGAGACAACACCTAAATTCCATTCTCAAGGCATGACACGGTTCACTTTGAGATTAGCAAACACAGGACACTCAGGTGTGCTTAATCACTGACTAACATAAAATCTGCTATGTCCTTTACCTGGAAGCCAGACGTACTCTCCAGGATTTTCCAGAGGACATTCTAGAAGAGGTTGCTGCCATTGACACCCAGGGAGGGCAGTTTTTAAACTGTTCCTCCTGGGATGGAAATTTCTGTGAATTTTAGGTCCTTGGGACCAAAACCTACAAGGCATTTATGAATAGGTGATAGAATTTTACTAAAAGTTGCAATAACCATGAAAATAGTGTCTTTAAAAGTCTGTGTACTATTAGTAACAATGCATGCATAGTGCTAGGCATTCATAACTACTTGGTCATAAAAATATATGACTGTAATTATAGTATTTACAGTCAACTTATAAAAAATACATGTAATTCTGAATGGCAATAGTTAATCCCTAGCTCTAACCACAAGCCTAGGAGGATCAGCTTGTTATGGGAAAGTGCAATGGGTAATTACAAAATGGACCAAGCTCTCATCCTATTGAATTCAACAATCAAGAATGGCTATTAGGGCATCACAGGAGCTTCATTTATCTTAATTCTTCTTCTAAGCTCACAAGGTAAAACCAAAAACTCCGTGGAAATAAATAGGAATAAAATGGGAAAGAAACACTCACATGATACAGCCACAGTGGAGGATAATTCTTTCATAGAATATTCGTGCACAACCTTCAAAGAGGTTTACTGGTCCCTGAAAGAATTCATGGGATGACATTTAAGTATACTTTTCATTTAAAAAACTTGTGCAAGGTCTAAGTTGGCATATGATTATCTTTAACGAATAAGAGGGAAAGAATCTGTTAGCCAAATCTCCTTTCTGTCATTTAGGTGAGTACCTCTTTGAAGCTTTAGTAACCATCATGGAGTGTGCAGGTCTTACAGTTCTCTCTAATTCATATTTAAATTCCAGTGGGAGGAAACAAATCCACATTCCAGTTTAAATTCAGAAAGGGTTTGGACTCTGGTTTTTGAGACTTTAAAATTCTCTCACTTTAAGGGAAAAACCATGTTTCAGCAAAATAAAATATTCTACACATCTGAGATATTTCCCATAGCGTTCTTCTTTTCTAGGATTCAATAGGTCATCTTCTAGAAGTAAAAAAGTTCCTAATTTGAACACCATCAATATTTCACAAATGGACTAAAGACAGTGGGAATAAACTTGAAAAACTTGAAGAGTTGCACACCAGCTACTGATAAAGGCAGAGGTTTGGTGTCACTTGCAAATCATGATCTTCTATTTTAGGATTCATCTTGGCATTCAGTGAATGGAATTCTTGGAAATGTCTGTTTCACAGTGAGGTTGGGAGGTCAGACGATGCTCAGTTACATTCTACATTCTTCCTAGACTTAAATTGCTTCCAAGGACTAAGTTAGGGCATTTTGTGTGGTATATTAACTTTTCCAGAACAAGAAGTTCCATTTCAATAAATTATTGCTGCAGTTCACTAAAGAGTACCATGGTGTCCTGGAAAAGATAATGTCCCTTCCAAAATTCCACACCTCTAGTCACTTGAACAATGAGAAATTCATATTTTTCTTAGTCACTTTGATCCTTGAAGATCTAACCTAAAAAGAACTGTTTTCCCTGTCCAAATAGAGACTGTCTCAATGATGGGGGCATGATATTAGAACTGCCCCCGTGGTGGGGTAGCTATGCCACTATTCCCACATGCATTTGGCAACTGGCATGCTTGATCCTTTCTTTATAAACCAACCTGCCAATCTTCTTTGCATGTGGAATTGTCTAAGGTAATCAAGAAAAAAAAAATGACTCAAATAGGCAAGCTTTTTTAAAAGTTGGTAAAGTAATGGAGTATGGCACATTTTACAAAGAAATGGACTGATAGCTAATGGGATTTCTCAGCTGATGACCTCCCATCTTTTGAAAAGGATGTAAAACCAATCTTCACAAATGATGAGTCAACTGTGAAAGAAGAGTCCTGTCTCCTCCATCCAAACACCCAATGCCTCAAAAACTTCCCTTTCAGATATAAGACCAAGGTCTATAGGTCTGCTAGTGTCAAATACCAGTTCATCCTAGCAGAGCAGCTCAGGAGGCAAAAGGCTAGACTTATCTGCGACGCGACGTTACACATAATGTATGAACAATAATCTTATGTCATGGCAAGTATTTTCCATATTCCGTCTATTGCTATTTTCCCCACATGAACACAATCGAGAAGACATGGATCATTTCCAATAGAAACTCAATAACCTCAAGGTAGGACGAAACAAACTCCCCATTCAATAAAATGAAATTTAGTTAAATGTTTTTCATTTAACTAAAAAGAAGCCGTAAAGAAACAGTTCTCCTTTCCCTTAATATTCAGGTAAATCCTTCATTTGTAAAAGTATGCTCATTTGATTGTTTCATTACTTCATTCACCTACCAATTTCATTTTTTTAAAAAACACTGAAATCGGAATGGAATGGTTTGCATCTCTTTTCTAAACCTGAGTCCAGAAGCTTTTTGTTTGTTTGTTAGAGATTTTAATATTCTAAATTCATTTAAATTATGCAACCAAAGTTGGTGCAGAAAGTAGTGCTCTTCCAGTTAAAAGAGTTGACTAGCAGATTTTATGATTATTGGACATTTGTGAAGTCCTACCTGAAAATTAACTGATTTTACAACTTGGCATGGGAAAAGGCATTTTCTAGTAATTTTCTGTGACAGGAAGCACAGCATTCATCCAAGGAAGCACCCAACAGATTGAGTCTATCTGCTGGGGAGCAGTTGTAAATTTTAACGCAATGAAAACCTTTACCTCAGTACTTTTTTTGAGAGAGAATTCAGCAGCAGTTACAGTTACTATGTCACTCATGGAGAGCAACAATCATCCTAGGAGGCAGGCCAACCGACAAGCACTTTTCAGGTAACAAAAAAAAATGATATTGCAAGAAGCTACAAAACAATACTGCAGTAGTTATAGAGACCACTACTGTGGTGATCGTGGCCTGGGTTAATGTTCCAAATATTAACGCAAGGAACACACTAGATTTTATAGGATTAGAATATTTTTTTTTTAACACTAAGAACCAGTTGAGGGGACATGGTGAGTGGCGATGGTTCATTTACTCTATTTCATTCTGCAACAAGTTTCCGAGTTCCGTTCACTTTCTCCTATGTTCATTACCTATATTCCAAGGCAGTATATTTTCACCATCTAAAATGAGAATACTGTAACCATGGAATACCTCGACTTTCTCTCTCTCTCTCTCACACACACACTTGTGCACCCTTATACACATTTGTATGGACAATACATGCTCATTTGCAGTGGGTGAGCTCCCTAAAAGCAGCTAAATCAGCCTTCCCAAATACAGAGAACCATTTTAAGCCAATAAAAAGCCACAGTAACTATTTAGCATTAACATGAGATTTGAAACCTTGCCCCCATGGCAATTAATTCAAATGCCTTTTGTGTTTTTTTGCCAAGTCATCCAAAGCAAGGATCTCAAAGATTGACAACATGGTGTATGAATATGATGGGCCCATATCTGTTTATTTTGCCTAGTGCACAGCTGAAAAATGCTCTTGCTGCTGCACCACTTGAGTTGATGTAGAGTGGCCATTAACATATATAGATTTGGCTAAGGCTGATTGGACTCTCTAAAGAAAGGCCAGCCCACCTGCAAATGGGCACCTGCCTCCACACAGACATCGATGTACACTAAAGACAAATCTACGTATATGTATATATGCATATATACATATATATGTACATGTAAAATGAGTCGGGAAGTCCTTTGGTTTAGACAGGATTAGACATGTACTTCCCAAGTGCATAGGTTTCCTTTGACCAACCTATTCAAAAAACAAATATGAAAAGTGCCATGGCAATTTTGACATTTCTGAAGTCTTCTCTGCTATTTGGAGGCCCCCACCTTCTCTACTCAATCTCTCCTAAGCATTTTATTTTTAAAAGTAGCTGTTCCTTTGGCCTTCTAACACTCCGTCGATTTGTCTGTTCCTTGGAAGAGCTCTTAAGATCACATCCAGAAACTTGTCTTTAGTGGAGAACAAGGTTTCAAAGAGCTTTTTCCCCTTCTTTGAGTCCCTCTTGCCCCCCTGGAAGTGGACACCTTGACGTGTTATAAATAATTCACTCTTCATCTGACTTGCCTTGTTACCCCTGGCCAGCCCAAGCAGCTGAGGTCTGAGCTTTATCGGCCCTGCATCATCGTGCGATACTGGAAAAGAAAAATAATCCATTAGTCTACACCCTTCAGACGGTAGTGACGTGATCAGGGTTCTCTTGAATTTCTATGCATTCGATTTCCTCTCTCTCCTTTCGTTTGGCACGTTTCTTTTTCTTGTGGTGCTTTTTAGAAGGGGGGAAAAAGGTTAGGAACACAGGTAAGATAACAAAACAGTGCAGAAGTGTGCAACTCCCGGTGAGCAGCAAGCATTTGAACAGTGTGAAGGTCAGGTTCGAAGGCACAAATAGGAGGGGGACCAACCCAATAAGAAAAGAAGTAACATTTTGCAAAATGGCTGTCCCGTGCTCTTGAAGGGAGCTTTTTATACATTGTGTTCGGGTGTGCTCAGTCGCTAGTACAAACGTGTAAAGCAGTGGTGCACAGTGGTCAATGGCAAAATTGAAAGTGTAGATAAGGCACAAGAGAGAAATGCAATCCATGTCGACGTTCCATAGTGTCATTAAGCCCAGAACGCCCAGCTCTATTGAGGTGACGCTAAGAATTAGCCAGAAGTTTCCCAGAGGGTGGATCACTAGGAAAAAAGTCAGGATTAACACCAGGAGGACACCAAAGCCTGCAATCAGAACAGGCACGGTGACAGATAAGCTGTAATGGTCCATGAACACGAAGGAGGGGTTGAACACGATGAACCGGATGCTCTTTGACAAGGACAGAGGCCTCAACTTTTCCAGCACTTCTATGACTTCCTTCTGCTTGTCTCTGCTTGTCCGGGCCACCAGATACAAGCGAGAAGCAATGATGTTGCTTTCATCTCCTGCCTTGGAGAAGATGATATCGTTTCGAAAATGCTGGAATTCTGGCTTTTTTAAAAACGAACTTTGTAGGACACTAATAAAATCACTCTTGTTATTGGCACTGATGTTGCTCACTTTCAGGAACTGGTAATACTGCTCCACCCAGGACACTGCAGTGAACCCACTACAGAGTCTCCGAAGGTCCTCCTGGACACTGTTGTTCCAGTACTCGAGGGGCTCGTAGACGTAGAATCCTATCACAGGGCTGTAGTTGCTGAAGTATTTCTGCTGAACCATGGCATAAGAAACGCTTGGGGACTCGCTGGCTAGTAGATTGATGATGTTGGCTCCATCACTGATCTGCAAGCACCCCATGAAGGAGAAGGAGGCGTAGATGAGATAGAGGATGACCACAAATGGCTTCACGTAGATATTGGTAATCCATTCATTGTAATGTTCACGGAGGAAGTGCTGAATAAAGTGGTGCTGGTAAGGGTTCGTCTCGTGATGGGATGTCTGTTGATGTCCATCACTCATCACTGTCTGGAACCACACAGGCTTGCGGTCCAGGTATTCTGCAGAAGGGATCTTACAGCAAAAGATGCTGTGGTAGCGGTTTTGCTCTAGTTGGCCAGCAAAGACCAGACAGGAGCCAAAGAAGGAGAAAATGTAGAAGTAGTTCAACAGGATGGAGACGCACATGTTCTGACAGAAGACCTTCACAGCCTCTATGTTGGTGAATGGGCTGGCACCCATGCCAAAGGTGATAAAGTACAGGGAGCTGGTCATGGTATAGGTCACCATCACGTCCGAATAAGCATCTGCTACCCTGTCTTTGAAGGGCAAATTCTCTTTGGTTCTCCGCCATCCAGATAGAAGCTCAAATACTCCTTTCGTTCCATGACCTAATTTAAAGAGAGAAGGAAAAGAACAATTGTTTTCATTGCTTCCTATGGTTCAAGTGGATTCTTTATAGCTTATCTATGCTAACCAGTATGTCACACTCTAATCTTCAAAGTGCTGTGATTCTCCTACCAAGGTCTCAAATTTCAGTTACATACCAGGATGTATTTGATTCATGTTTCTGTTTTAGTCAAGTCCAAACTAATTGGTATTCTGGGAAAAAAGAATCATTTACTGTCTCTTCTATTCATTTGACAAATTATAAATGCAATGTGACACTATTTCATGATTCCCCCCCACCCCCGCACACATATTGTCTCTCTAAATGGATCATAAGTCATCAAGGGCAGGGGCTGTTATTCACCCATCTTTAAATGCTGCTCAACATAAATTCAGTGCTTGAACAACTGATGTATTGACTGATAGTCCCCAAGCTCCATCTCAAACTGACTTATATGCTGATTTGAGAAATTTTAAGGGGATTTTAAACACTTGAAAATGGCTTTAAATTGATTTTACAATGTTAATAATCTGCTTGATAGCCAAATAGCTTAGAAACCAATTCCTATAGATTTGATTAATTAACATTGGATGTGAGTCAGAAAAAATCTGCCAGGTCACACAAAATACAGAATAAGTCCTTCTCGGGGAGAGATCATGGCAAGCAGTTCCTCAGAGAGCTTTTATTCACAAACAGTGGGTGATGATTGAATGTTTGACTGTTCCATTAAAGTGGATGGAGAATGCTTATTTTTAACCAGTTTCTGTACACATTTTGATAAGGGTAAACAGATAAAAGGTTTATTCAAGAACTATTCCTTGAGCACCTATTATGTGCCAGATACAGTTAGATACTGAGCTTTTTTTTTTTTTTTAGGAGCTTGACAGTTCTTAAGATACTACCACTTGCTTCTTTACTAAAATAACAGAGAGAAAGCAGCTGGGAAATAAAAGTACGATACCGTATTTTCAATTAACCCTTTTTTTCCCACTTCTCTGGATTAGCTCTGTCAGTTATCACCCAGGAATAACAACTGGAAACTTTCTGACTGACTGGAAATCTTCATGGATCACTCTTGCTCTTGTAGGATTATCAACCCTACACACAAACATTCTCTATGAATGGATACAAGCTGTGCTTGGGCTGTTCTCCAAGAAATTCATTAGAGAGAAATGTAGTTTAAAGGCACAAAATGACCTAGTTTAAGCAATCCTAGAAAATAGACTTGTGTGGCACCTGGATATTGGAGCTATGTGTTACCCAATTCACTTAGCAGTGTTTTAACAAACCTATTGTAATGCTTAGGGTCTTAGCATAATTACTGATTTTGTGTTGTTGAAAAGAGTTGCTAATTGGTCTCTATAATGCTTCTACTTCTTTTTTAGTTTTATTTGGAGCTGCAATGCATACAATTAAAAACAATATTTCTCAGCCTGCCTTTCAGCTAGGGATGGTTCACATGATGCACTTCTGGGCAATGCAATGCAATTGGAAGTCATCTAAGGATGCTTATTAGAAAATCAGAAGGGACTTTGTTCTAAATGGCATCATGAAGCCATCAGTAAGAACCAAGGCCTACTTTCCTCTTGAATTCTCTTTAAAGAAAACAAAATCTCCGTTTGGTTAAGCCACTGTAATTGAGGCTATTATATGCAGCTAAATATTTTCCCAGCCAACAAAACTTTATAGGTAAGTTCACATTTACCAAAACCTCTTTTATGGGTATCTAAGAATTCTCATTTTATAGTTAATTTGACTACAGTATGTATAGGTTTAATGGTATAAATGCTAACTTTTTATTTTAAAGACACATTGGTTCATTCTTCTTGGGAATTCTTTTTTTTTTTATTAATTATCAATTGTTATTGCATTGGAGTTCTTTTTGTCCACAGTATAAAACCTATTCCTTCTCCAGTGTTATTTCTTTTGGGTCTCCAGTCAGGAAAGATATGTTTATCCTAATGATTAGAAAGGGTTTTGAAGAGTACATTTAAGTATAAGGCAAGTTTTTTTTTGTTTTGTTTTGAGTCAATGATCTATTTTTTTCTGGAAACTAATTACTAGCTCTACATCTATGTGTACTGAATTAAGATTAACAATTCTGAACAACATTAATTATTCATTTCTATCTTCTGTAAGACTCCTTGACCAAATGGAATACTTGTTCTCTGATTCTCTTGACAAAAGCATAATATTAGGATATTAGTTAAAGTAATTAAAATCATTCTTTAATTAGAGGACTTCTCTTCTGAAATGAGGACTCTTGCTATCTTTGCAGTCACAGTGGGGAAAATGCTACCTGAGGCTACGGCTAAATCTGGCTTGTCTCTGCTTTTGGCCACTTTTATGGAATATTAGGTACATTATATAGGCCAGGTTGTTGCTTTATATAGTAGAAAGGTCTGTACGTGTGGGAAGATGAAGCTAACTCCTTTCAGGTCAAATAATCACTCTGTGATGAAGACTGAAAACACAACTTTGGGGATGGCATGTTTATCCCATTCACAGGTTTAGATATTTTACAAGGTTTTCATTTTTTCATAATTTTTATTGGAGTACAGTTGCTTTACAATGTTGTATTGTTGTTGTTTAGTCACTAAGTCATGTCTGACTCTTTTGTGACCCCAACCTGCCAGACTCCTCCATCCATGGGATTTCTCGGGCAAGAATACTGGAGTGGGTTGCTATTTCCTTCTCCAGGGGATCTTCCTGACCCAGGGACTGAACCCAGGTCTCTTGCACTGCAGGCAGACTCTACCATTTGAGTCATTAGTTTCTACTATAAGCAAAATGAATCAGCCATACCTATGCATATATTTCCTCACTTGTGGACTTTCTTCCCATTCAAGTCACCACAGTGCATTAAGGAAAGTTCCCTGCACTACACAGTGTGTTCTCATTAGTTGTCTATTTTATACATAGTATTGATAGGGTTTATATGTCAATCCCCAGCTCCCAATTCCTCCCACCACCTGCTTTCCCCCTTGTTAACCATATATTTGTTCTATGTTTGTGTCCCTATTTCTGCTTTGCAAATAGGATCATCTATACCATTTTTCTAGATCCCACATATATGCATTAATATATGATATTTGTTTTTCTCTTTATTACTTCACTCTGTAGAGTATTCCTAATAATGCTCATTTGATTTTCACCATAATTAAATAGGTTTCACCATAATTAAATTCGAACTGCAGTTCAAATCTACTACCCACTCAGCCAGGTAGTTCTCTGACTCCTTATCAACCTGCCTATGATCAGTCTTTCCAAGTTCTGTTCATGCTATTTTCTCTGCCTTTCAATACCTTCCCCTGATTGCTGCTTATGTTGAAATTCTACCCATCAGTCTGTTAATCCAATTCTCTTCTTTGTCTTATAGCCATTTCTGACAATTCCAGACATACTGACTTTTTTTTCTGTTTCTTAAACTTCTATTGCACTAATTTGCTACTCATTTTGGCACGCAAACGTGTGTTGTTTTGCTCTGGAACAAGATTATTTTCTCAGGACATGTTCTATCTTTTTGGTTGGATTGCAAATTCCTCAAGGTCAGGGAATGCTTTTTATATTACTTTTATACTCTGCAGAACATCCGATGAAGTGATAGATGCTCAGTAACCTCCTACTGAATTCAGTTCAGTTCAGTTCAGTCGCTCAGTAGTGTCCGACTCTTTACGACCCCATGAATCGCATCACGCCAGGCCTCCCTGTCCATCACCAACTCCCGGAGTTCACTCAAACTCATCCATCAAGTCAGTGATGCCATCCAGCCATCTCATCCTCTGTCATCCCCTTTTTCTCCTGCCCCCAGTCCCTCCCAGCATCAGAGTCTTTTCTAATGAGTCAACTCTTCTCATGAGGTGGCCAAAGTACTGGAGTTTCAGCTTTAGCATCATTCAAAAATCAACCTTAATTCTTGATTCTAGATGGGTCTAGAGAAATATACTCCTTAATTATTAATTCAAAAATTTACAATGCGTCTTTGTACCTATATTAATTGTGTTCAAAGAACTATACACTTTAAATTCAACTCAACCCAATATATATTTATTGGAATTTGTTAAGATACGAGGATCTTGCTAGTCAATTATATAAAACTTAAAGGTAAACAAAACCACAATCTTTTCCAATATCCATCAGTCCAGAAATCATTTTTACTTGGGTAATTCTGAGATAGTGATTATATTTTCTGAAACATAAGAATTGTAGAAACCACTGTGTATGTTGTAGGATGTCTAGAAGCATCCCTGACCTCTATCCACTAGATGCCAGGAGCACACTCTTCAGTTATGACAAGAAAACATGTCTCTAGACATTACCAAAGGCTATTTGGGGGACAAAATTGCCCCCAACTGAGAATGATTGGTTTAGTCAAATGAAAAAACAATATGACCATAGACACATATGCTTTAATCACCTTTTTTTCTGATTATAAAAATAAGACATTTCCATAAAAAATTGGGGAAAATGGAAAGAAAATGGTGCAAAAAACCCTCCGAGTCCCAAAACACAGATAACTGCTGCCAAAAATTTTGTGCATTTATTTTAGCTACATATGTATGTACGTATTAACCTTGTCTGTCTGTCTAACCTATCCATCCATCCACCTACCCACCCATGCATCTATCCAGAGAAAAAACTGTTTAATGATTTCACAGATCGTGGCTCCTACAAGGAGAAAGTAGGGTTTGGAATTATGTTGTTGCTCTGTCCAGATGGCCTGTTAATTACAAGGATCCCGTTTTCTAACTTAGTTTCTTAACTGGTTTCCATTCTGAGGCTAGAGTCATTTTTCTGAACATCTGCTCACCTGAAAGAATCCCTGACTGTCACCGTAGCTTTTAGAAAGGGTCATATTCACTATATTTTCACCCGTATTCTGAGAGTCCTATTTCAGTTCAAACAACTTACCTGAAACGAAAATACTGGTGTCTACTCAAAAGACCATCTGAGGTGATGATGCATGAAATATACACAAGTGTGACTTGCCTCACTGAACAACGATGTGAACTAATTCTATTATATTGCTCCCTGGGACCCCGGTCCTAACAGTTCTTTGCTTTTGTCTCATTCCCACCAAAAGCCTTAATCCTCAGCTAAGGCCTCAGTTTGTTTTATGAACAACAGTGTTCCTGTTCTTGAGTGGTGAAAGCAGCTAATATGCAAGTGGCTAACTTGCATAATATGAAAAGAAGGCTTGCACTCTTGTTAAGTAGAGATGTATGCTGTGTACTGTGAAAATACAGCCGATTCTCTCTGGGAGATCAGGGAAAGCTCCTAAAGGTGTTAGTAGGCAGAGGATTATGCCAATGGTGATCTAGACTGATGGAATAACATGAATAAAGGCACAACACTTGTAAATTAAAGGAAGGTAGTTGTGTTTTTAACATTTATAATTGATTTTTTTCTCTTGGCAGAGACAGTCTATTGCCCAAATTGCACACTTTATTTAATGTTTCAAAAGAAGACTGCCAAACTTTGATCATAATTTCCTCCCACTATATTATAATAATATACATTTGCAAACTATATTAGAATAAAATAACAAGTATCTGTCTCACCTGGGTCATTATTAGATAGCTGACATTTATTTTGATAAAGTTTCATGAAAGAAAAGAGAGAGAACTCTTAGGAGTAGAAATGATTTGGACAGAATTGGAACTGAGAGAACAATGCAAGGGCGGAAATGAATACAAACAAAATATTTGCATGTGTATGTGTGTGTTGAATATTCCAACATTCTTCAGGGATGTCGTTGGGGAGTCCTCTTTCTAAATGAAGGAAAATGGAAGGATTGTGCAATAACCAGGAAAACTTAGCTGGATGCTTGCTAACATATCATATTTAACAATAATTTAATAAATTCTGCTACTCACAGTTGAGAAATGAGAAAATGAAGAGTATGTAGATTCTTATCCTTAGTCATGGCAGTGCAGGTCAGCCAGAGGAAATATTTTAACAGATCAAAATTTTAAAAAATAGATTTTTGCCACCAAACGCAACTCATTTCAGTCCTAGGTGAGGTGAACAATATTCAGGACTGTTTATAATCCCATCTGAACCCCAAGCAATCACTCTATAACAAATAAATATGACTTCTAAAGTGAGCTAAATCTTCTCTGAAAACTGATTCCAACCACATTTTACAGTATTTCTCTAAACTCTGGCACTTCCAGTGTAAACTTTTACCCTACAGCCTGGCAGTGCTACAGGAGATTCTCTGGTTCATGGCTAGACTGCAAGTGACTTCTTTTAAAGTAACGATTTTCTTCTGTAAATCTAACACAAATTTTACAGTTGCCATTTTAATCCCAAACCCAATCTCTCCAAAATCAAGAATTCCAAAGAAAACAGTTTTAACAAGGATAAAATCCAATCAGAACTATTGTAACTGACCCAATTACTGGGCTTTTCTTTGATATATTTATGGCTCTGATACACTTCTTGGTGGACTTCTGATTCTTCCCAATTCTGTTCTGAAGATGAACTGGTGGGTCTCACCCTTTCACTTGAACATGGTAAGCCCTCAGCAGGTCATGAGAGTTTGACATCTCCTATTGCAACAACATTAAAAAAAAAAAATAGAGGTTAAAAATAATTCTCCTCACGACTCACTCCAGAGAAAGCTTTCTACTTTTCCTGAGCAGTTATTTCTGCTTTGGTTAACTATGTGTTCAGCAGTTGTGTTTGTGGAAATCACCACTGAGCTCTGGTGGGAAAAGTATTTTGATTTTTAAAAAATTAATTAATTTATTTTAATTGGAGGGTAATTACTTTACCATGTTGTGGTTTTTGCCATACATCAAAATGAATCAGCCATGGGTGCACATGTGTCCCCCCATGCTGAACCCCACTCCCACTCCCTCTCCACCCCATCCCTCTGGCTTGTCCCAGAGCACCGTCTTTGAGCTCCCTGCTTCATTTTGATTTTTTATTGGGCTTCTAAGCTATGTGAGCCATCTAAGCTATGTGACATTTGACTTGGAATGCCAGCTTCCAGTGGAGGAGGGGATGGCAACCCACCCCAGTATTCTGGTCTGGAGAATCGCACGGACAGAGGAGCCTGGGGGGGCTACAGTTCATAGGGTTGCAAAGAGTCAGATGCAACTGAATCGACTTAGCACACATGCACGCCAGCTTTTGAATGCAACCTGGTTCCTATGCTCTTTCCCACCAGAGCTGAGTTGGCTTTTGAGGGCAACTCTGAGTTTATCTTTTCAGATTTCCTTGCTGCGGGAACTCAGCGCTGCCAAGAGCTGAACTCCACTGCAGAGCCAGCAGGCACATGGTGGCTTGCTTTCTTAGCCTCTCCCTCACGCTGGTATTCCCATTCTGGGAGAAAAAAACTCCCAGGAAGCTTTTCATTTTCTTCCCAATGCTTTCTATGTCTTCCAGTTTTACGAAAGGAGTATATTTTTGAGAAAGGAAAAAGCAGTCCTGGTAGCCAGATGCTGTCAAGTAGGTCTTGTTGTTGCCTGGAACTGGTCTGGCCCTCACAGCTAGGTTTAGTGTTGTCCAGTTGCCCACAGATGGTCTGGCAAAAAAACCACATCAGACAGGACCACTTTGTGACCGAGGATAGACTGAAACAAAACAAGACCACTCTGTAATCATGATTGAGCACAGACAAAAGGCAAACATTGTCCAAAACAAAACAGACCAAACATCCTTTCATCGAGACTGGTAGGACTGATCGCTGCTTTTTCTTTCTTTAACATTTGTATGTGTTTATTTTTGGCTGCACTGGGTCTTTGCTGCTGCACATGGGCTTTCTCTAGTTGCGTCCATTGGGGGCTACTCTCTAGTTGCGGTGCGCAGGCTTCTCCCTTGCAGTGGCTGCTCTTGTTACTGAGCACGGGCTCCAGGTGCATGGACTCAGTAGTTGCAGTGTGAGGGCTCAGTTGCCTCTTGGCATCTGGAATTCTTTCAGATCAGGGAGGGGACCTGTGTCCCCTGCATTGGCAGGTGGATTCTTAACCACTGGACCACCAGGAAAGTCCTGATTTCTGCCTTCTTATCAATCACACTTAAATCTTAGTCTGGTCTTCTTGCCTTCTAGGTATAAGAATTGTTAAAGACAACGGATGAAAGATTTACCCTCTCTTCCTGACAGTAACTAACCATGCTGCCTTCAACACTCTTCCAAATCACCTAACACTTTCAAAAATCATAGACGTCCATTCTGAAATCTTCTTCCCAAAATGCTTCATAGTCCCCAATGGTGTGTGTTCTTCCTGATTGCAGAGAGGCAATAAACCCAAATTTCTTCAATTATCTTAGTATTCCAGATGGTCTTGGGCTGGAGGACATTGATATTTTATACTAAATAAGTAGTTTTGGAAAATGAGTTAATTAAAATTTTTATTACTGTTGACTTTATAAATTGAATTCTTTGAGTGTAGGAGTTAGAAGTGTAAGAGTTGGAACAGGAGCACTGGATGAGAGTTAATCCCTGGAGGATCTGAATTTTCAAACCATGTCACTAGTAAAAGGGATGGTTTTCTGGTGGCAGTAATATTTTAGTTGTATTCTCACTAAAAAGAGAAAGCCAGTTGGGCATGTGGGTAGTGGAAAGATGCTCAGAAAGGAAGATAACATGGATGTTAAAACAGGAGAAGGAAGGAGGAGTCATGAGGAACAAAAAATCATTGCTTTAAGCAGAGAAGAGCAATGAATGGGAGAATAACTGGTGGGACTAAAAACCTTACAATTGTCAAGAGTGATCCCTGGATTGGGAAGATCCCCTGGAGGAAGGCATGGCAACCCACTCTAGTATTCTCACCTGGAGAACCCCACAGTCAGAAGAGCCTGCAGGGCTACCATACATAGGGTCACAAAGAGTTGGATATGACTGAAATGACTGAGTAAACACACACAAACTAAACATAAGCATGTACTTAAAAAATAAAGACCCAGAGTAGGAGATTACATAAGAGAAAAAAATAGTAAGAACTTGAACGAAAGAAAATAAAGATACTCTAAGTATTTACTGAGCTAAAGACATTCAAAGAACAAAAATTAGTTAGAAAAATTAGTTCATTCATTTGAAGGACATTGCCTGAGTGCCTCCCATTAGGAAGATGTGGTAAAATGTCATCACTTTGAAGTTTAATCACTCCCATTTGTCCCATTTGAAAACCATATCATATCCGTATGCCTGAATTTAATGGTTCATTAATTACAAGCTTGGGGGATCGTCTATCCTACAAAGAGGAGAAGTGATGATGACTTAGGATTTCTATAACACCAAGAGCTGGAGAATGCTTTTAAAATGTTTGCTTCAATCATTAAGAAAGACATTTGAAATGGAAGGACTCTTACTTAGCACATTTAAATTATGCACAATTGTGGTTTCTTATGAATATCACTCAAAAGAAAATCTTCAAAGTTGTAGCACAAATCCTTGATAAAAGCGTAATGCTTCAAAGGGAGAGTTTTCTAGCAGCATCCTTCAAGGTTTTGCTGCCTTTCTTACCAATGAAGATAAATTTAACTTCCCATGAATGAGAATTCTCTCTGAACAGAATGGCCTGAAATCAGTGGAAACTCAATTAAACGAGAAGCTCAGGAATTGGATCATCCGATTATTTGAACCGTCATTAAATTAATCAACCAGAACTTCCTTTTTGATTCCATTTTTATTGGTTGGTTAACTTTATTGGAAATCTTTCTAAAATGCATTAGACTTGTATTCCTCTTCTGCAACCAGTTCTTAAAACAAGGGAAAAAGGCATTATATGTAGCAATTAAAAGGACATACTCTGGAGCAATACATTTTGCTTCTAGTTTTGGCTCCATCACTTTGTGATGTATGGTTTGGGGTGAATTAGTTTAACCTCTGTGTATTTCACTTTCCTAGATTGGAAAATAGGGATTAAAAAGGTACCTATTTTAATGGATTAACATGAAGATTAAAATGAGGTAAGAGTTGTAATACACTGCAGGCTTAGAACCCAGGAAGCACTCAATAAATGTTAGTTTTTATTATTTACTGAATAAGATACTTGAGGCTCATCATCTTTATGCATCGATAAAATGAGGTAATTTGGCATATTGGTTGAAAAACGGAGTTTTGTGGATTTAAGCTTAATGTATGTTCAGTCGCTCAACTGTGTCCAACTCTTTGCAAGCCCGTGGACTGTAGGCCACCCGGCTCCTCTGTCCACGGGATTTTCCTGGCAAGAATACTGGAGTGGGTTTCCATGCCCTCCTCCAGGGGGATCTTCCTAACCCAGGGATCAAATCCACATCTCCCATGTCTCCTGCATTGGCAGATAAAGTAATTATCACTGAGCCACCTGGAAATCCCAAGCTTCCTCACTACCATCTATGAGATGTATGACCTTGGCAAATAATGAACTCCATCATTTGGCTAGATTGCCAACCTGTAAAATGGAAAAAACAAGCAATATTTGCTTCAAAGAATTGCTGTGTTAAAGGAGACCCAGACACATGAATCCTTTTATACAAATACCTGGCACACAATTAGTGTGCTCACGATAGACAGCCAGTATTGAACAATATTACAAAGTTGCAGAAATGTGGGAGTTTGCATTGAATGTACACCAGGCCTAAAGAAAAGCTTAAAAGTTTTCTTCTGTGATGACTATTTTCAAATTGCCTTCCCTGTCCTTAGAAGTTCTTTATGGAAAAGTGCTGATTAATAGAGGGTTTTTTTTAACTGGATTTAACTAATTGTGGCATTTCTTACACGAATGCTCTTATTCAGGCTAAGCTGATAGAATCACTCTCATTCTGCAGGCAAGAAGCTGAAAGGGAGATTTCCAGCCACGAATCTGATTCATTCTGCAGCTCACAGAACAAACCAGACTCACTTCCAGAAAGTGCACCGCAGGGTTTCAGGGAAGCCAGCTCAATTCTACCAGCCCCAGCAGGGGGCCGAGCAAGGAGACCATTTCCTAGAGGGTCCTCTCTAAGTGAGAATTGGTGTCATTTGATTATATCCCTGATGAGTACAGGCTTTCTTTGCAGTTGAAAAGGCTCTCTTCTCACTGTATTTCCCTGTAATCTGTCCCCTTTCAGTGATCTACAGCTGAATTTAGCTCTATCACAGCGTAAATTAACCAATAGGAGTCACTGCAGAAAAAGTTAGATGTTAATTCCCGAAGGCAGGGATAGAGGATAATGGTTGGGCGGATAGCAGGCTAGAAGCGGGGCGCTGAGTACAGCTCTTGTGTTCACGCCCCAGTTCACATCCCAGCTGCATCACTTCCTACCCCCACACCTTCAGCAGCAACCTCTCTGTGCCAATTTCCTCATGTGCAGATTGGAAAAGACCCCGATGCTGGGAAAGATTGAAGGCAAAAGAAGAGGGCAGTAGAAGATGAGATGGTTAGCATCACAGACTCAAGGGACATGAATCAGCAAACTCCCAGGGCAGTGCTGCAGTCTATGGGGTTGCAAAGAGCTGGACATGACTTAGTGACTGAACAACAACAGCCTGACAGTGTGTTGCTCAGAATAATAAACAAGATCATCCACATCAAGTGTTTACCTGAGTCCTCCGCACATATTAAAAACTCAGTAAATAGTAGCCATCACCTTTTATTTATGGTTGAACATTCATTTGGGGTCTTAGCTAAATGCTCACAGCCCACTGCTGTATTTCATTCTTGAAGTCATCAAGAGAGATGACAGTGGATCAGGATAATACACCAGGCCACCAAACATAGCTTCAAGGAGTGAAAGCTGTATGAAACTCTTATTGCTGTCATGGGATAAATCTTATTCCTTTCTGTCTTGAGAATCCTCGGGGACTTTATCCTGACCATTTCTATTAGGCAAAGAGTAATCAAGAAACAATGAAAAGAAAGAGTCAAATGAAAACCTTTTCAGATAGCTATGACTCTGAAACAACTAACTGGACCTTGGAAGGATGAGTTTGCCCATTTGACCATCTGAAAGTTCTAATCCTTAGAGATATAAGAAAACCCAGGAGTATTTCTGCAATTACAAGAATAACAAAAACCCAAAGCAGGTTCACATTACTCTTTTCAGAACATTTTTCACTTCTAATTAACTGAGAACAATTTAGGACCCAGAAATGTTAAGTAAAGAGCTGATGAAAATAATGTCAGTAACTTCTAAAATGTATTATCTCTTTGACACTTTCTGAGATTTCTCAAGGGGTAGACTACATTAACTGGAATGGGAATCTTTAATAAAATAGAGGTCTCTCAAGGAAACCCATCAACTAATCAGCAGATACTAATTAAGCTCCTACAGTATGCAAATCATGGTTGAACTTAAGGGGTTAGTCTTCCATGAAAATGGAAATATGCCTGGGAAGATCCACTATGTAAGCATCGTTCTTCATTCCTCTTGAAGAATTCAGTTCAGTTCAGTCAGTTCAGTCGCTCAGTCATGTCCGACTCTTTGTGACCCCACGAATCACAGCACGCCAGGTCTCCCCGTCCATCACCAACTCCCAGAGTTCACTCAAACTCACGTTTATCGAGTTGGTGATGCCATCCAGCCATCTCATCCTCTGTCATCCCCTTCTCCTCCTGCCCTCAATCCCTCCCAGCATCAGAGGCTTTTCCAATGAGTCAACTCTTCGCATGAGGTGGCCAAAGTACTGGAGTTTCAGCTTTACCATCATTCCTTCCAAAGAACACCCAGGACTGATCTCCTTCAGAATGGACTGGTTGGATCTCCTTGCAGTCCAAGGGACTCTCTAGAGTCTTCTCCAACACCACAGTTCAAAAGCATCAATTCTTCGGCATTCAGCCTTCTTCACAGTCCAACTCTCACATCCATGTATGACCATTGGAAAAACCATAGCCTTGACTAGATGAACCTTTGTTGGCAAAGTAATGTCTCTGCTTTTGAATATGCTATCTAGGTTGGTCATAACTTTCCTTCCAAGGAGTAAAAGTCTTTTAATTTCATGGCTGCAATCACCATCTGCAGTGATTTTGGAGCCCAAAAAAATAAAGTCTGACACTGTTCCACTGTTTCCCCATCTATTTGCCATGAAGGATGGGACCAGATGACATGATCTTAGTTTTCTGAATGTTGAGCTTTAAACCAACTTTTTCAACTTTCATCAAGAGGGTTTTTAGTTCCTCTTCACTTTCTGCCATAAGGGTGGTGTCATCTGCATATCTGAGGTTATTGATATTTCTCCCAGCAATCTTGATTCCAGCTTGTGCTTCTTTCAGCCCAGAGTTTCTCATGATGTACTCTGCATATAAGTTAAATAAGTAAGGTGACAATGTAGAGCCTTGACGTACTCCTTTTCCTATTTGGAACCAGTCTGTTGTTCCATGTCCAGTTCTAACTGTTGCTTCCTGACCTGCATATAGGTTTCTTAAGAGGCAGGTCAGGTGGTCTGGTATTCCCATCTCTTTCAGAATTTTGATGAATAACTCATTCATATCCTTTCCTAAAATGGACCTGTATTGATAACGTGTGTGTTCCTGCAAAGGAAGAACCCACAAAGGAGGAGACGTACACAAAAGGAGTCCTGAGACACATCATTGCATGTGAGTTTCATGAACAGATCATTTTCCCTTTTCATTAAATGATTAGGAAATGGAGATTCAGAAGAAGCAGAGGCATGTAGAGTTTACAGAGTTATTTTGGTACTCAGAATCAGAACTCAAATCTTCAGTGTGTATGCACTTAGTCGTGTCTGAATTTTTGAGACCCCAAGAATTGTAGCCCACCAGGCTCCTCCATTCATGAGATTCTCTAGGCAAGAATACTGGAGTGGGTTGCCATTCCCTTCTCCACGGACTCTTCCCCAACCCAAGGATCAAACCAATTTCTCCTGCATTGCAGGTAGATTCTTCACTGTCTGAGCCACCAGGGAAGCCCATCTCACCCTAAAGAGAGTAGACCATGATCTCGAGGGCAGTATCTGTATCTTACTTTGATTTTTATACGTCCCTTTCCTAAAGCAGTACTTGGTACTTAGTAAATATTTATTGTAAAATTGATTAATGAATGTGTGCCTTTGAGCTTCCAAGATTTCTGGTGTTCTAGTACATTGGAAATGGAATACTTACCCCTATTTCTCCTTTCCGTGAAGAGGAGACTTTAATTCTACTCTCATTTAGATAGTGCTGGAGAGGACACTCCCATTCTTTCCTTTTTCTCTTTGACTACATTCTTTCTTCTAAGCACTAGCAATAGCTGATCTGATGGTGAGACCCTGATAACACTTGTAACAATTTATCACTGGATTGGCTGCTATTCCTCTAAAACAATGAACAAGCTGAACCCCATTTCTTTTTCCTGCACTACTCGTATAACAGATGAAGATGAAGGGTCAGGGCTCGCCCTCAGCTTTCTCATCCAGATAAGGCACAGCTCCTGGCACTGCCCTTCTAAAGGAAGGCAGGTTATTCATCTCTTAACCTTCATCTCTTTTCTGACAGCCACTGGATTTGTGAGGCAAACCACAGTCTTCCATGCAGTTGGCTGTTAAGGAAATCTTAGGGAGGGGTGCCTTGAAGACATAAGTCTCCTACAGGTAGGCGGGGAAAATATCAATATCAATATCAATAGATTCAAGATTTATTAAGTAAGGATCACTGCATTGACTCTGGCCCCATATAAGGTCACCATTCCAGCTTTACCAGGGACTTTAGAAAATAGTGCGTCTCCATTTATAAGGATGAAAAGTTGACTCTCCTTTAGCTCCTTGGGTGTACAGTCTCCACTGCATAGAACCCAGAGAGAAGGACAGTTGATTGGTTGAGATGACTGTTTTCCACACTCTGTCTATAAGATGATCAGTGAAAGAGCATAGAGCCTGGTGCTGCATTTACAGAAGGCACATCATAGACATATCATATCAAAGCTGCAGTTTGCTACTTATTATTATCGAATCCTTCCAAAACAGCATTTTGATTTTTTAAAACATTTTTTTTTAATGTGTACCATTTAAAAAGTCTTTATTGAATTTGTTACAATACTGCTTCTGCTTTATGTTTTGGTTTTTTGGCTGTGAGGCATGTGGTACCTTAGCTTGCCAACCAGGGATCAAACCCACACCCCCCTGCATGGGAAGGTGGAGTCTTAACCACTAGACCACCCAGAAAGTCCCACATTTTATATTTTGAAACTGCATTTTAACTATCACAACTCTATAGCTAAAATTCTAGGGCACTTCCAGAATCTTTTAAGCTAATGTTAATATTTAAATGTCTGCTTAAGGAGTACCACTCCCACTATTTGACCTGACTCTGTTCTTCTCAGTTTTCTCCTCTCTGCAGTAATTAGACAAAACTATAAAACATATATGGCATCTAAGGAATCTGCCTCATGAAGAAGACTAGAAACATAGGGTCAGTGAAAGAAGGTCTCATCAACAGTGCTGGAGACTGAGGGTCAGCTTAGTGAGTGCATGCTACCACCCATAAGTCTTTTCAAGGGCTCTTGGAAACATAGAAAACACAAAGACCTGAGCTAAACAGCAGTGGAGCAGTTTGCTGATGGTAAAACTCAGTGGGAGGAGAATGGAGCCCTCTGTCTCCCAATCTAGAGAAAGCAATGGCAACCCACTCCAGTATGCTTGTCTGGAAAATCCCATGGACAGAGGAGCCTGGTGGGCTATAGTCCAGGGGGCCTGTAAAGATTTCGGACACAACTGAGCATAGCACAGCACCTCCCAACCTGATGCAGACATCCTTCTAGGAAAGGCAAAGTCACTCCAGAAAGACATGCATCTCTTGCAAGAGGAAGAACTCTATGTCACTGTGCAGAAATAAGCGGGAATGAGAACAGAAGAGGAAGGAAGGACAGAAGAGAAGAAAGAGGAAGAAGAGAAATAAGTTTGCTTTTTAGGTCACTACTGGTGGTAGGGCCACTGGAAGCCAGAATCTCCCTATTTCTCTAGAAATAGGAATACAGGTCAATTTCTCCCTGGAGAAGAATCCAGTGACGGGCTTAAGTGTGAAGATATCTATTTGTGGAAGAGTATTTGCTCCTATAAGAGACGAGAAGTAAAAGACTAAAGCAGAACACCCAAGTATTAATAGATCTGGGTCAAGATGAGGCTCTCCCCTTTAGAGCATGGCTATAAAGGATCGCATACACCACAAATCTGGGCTTCTCACAGTTCCCATTCTGTGAGTTGTCTTTTCACTTTCTTGATGCTATCTTTTGAAGTACAGAAGTTTTTAATTTTGAGAAAGCCCACATCATCCACCTTTTGTTGCTTTTGCTTTTAGTGTCATATCTAAGAAGACTTTGCTTAACCAAGGTCATGAAGAGATATTCCTACATTTTCTTCTAAGAGATTGATTGTTTTAGATCTTTCATCTAGGTCTATGATCCATTTTGAGTTGAATTTTACTTATAGTGTGAAGAAATCCAACTTTATTCTTTCTCATATGGATATCTAACAGTCCCAGTATCATTGGCTGAAAATATCATTTTTCCCCCATTGGATTATCTAGGCATCTGTGTCAAAAAATTGACTATAAATGGAAGAATGTATTTCTGGATTCTCAGTTCTCTTCCACTGATCTGTATGTCTATGCTTGTGCCAGTACCACTGGTCCTCATTACTGTGGATTAATGATAAGTCTTCTAGTCTATGAACATGGAATGTCTTTCTATTTACTTAGGTCTTCTAAAATTTTTTTTTTTAAATAGCGTTTAATGATTTTCAGAGTGCAATTTTGTGTTGCTTTTGGTAAATTTTATTGCTTAGAAATTTATTCTTTATAATGCTATTTTAAACGGAACTGTTTTCTTAATTTCTCTTTTGGATTGTTCATTGTTAGTCCCTGGTGGCTCAGACAGTAAAGAATCCAACTGCAATGCAGGAAACTGAGGTTCGATCTCTGGGTGAAGAAGATCCCCTGCAGAAGGGAATGTCTACCCTCTCCAGTATTCTTGCCTGGAGGAATCCGTGGACTGGAGAGCCTGGTGGGCTGTAATCCATGGGGTCGCAAAGAGTCAGACATAACTGAGCAACTAACACTTATACTTTATTTTTTAAAAGTACAATTGCCTTTTGTATACTGATCCTGCAATCTTGCCAAATGCTTTTATGAGTTCCAACCATTTTGGGGTGGATTCCTTAGGATTTTCTATAATGAGATCATGTCATCTTTGAATAAATATAATTTTGCTTCCTCTTTTCAATATGAATGGCTTTTACTTCATCTGCTTGCCTTACTGTCCTAGCCAGAAATTCCAGTACAATGTTAAATAGAAATGGTGAGGGTAGACGTCCTTGTGTTGTTTCTAATCTTAAAGGAAAAATGTTCATTTAAAAATACGATGTTAGCTTTGGGCTTTCACAAGCATTTTTATCCAGTTGACAAAGTTCCCTTCTAGTCCAAGTTGGTTGAGTGTCTTTTATCACAAAAGGGTGTTGAGGTTTGTCAAATACCTCTTCTACTACGTCTGTTGAGATGATAATTTTTATTTATTATTTTATTTATTTTTATTTTATTATTTCTGATCTTTTTATTGAGATAATGTATTATATTAACTGATTTGCAGATATTAAACTAACCCTGAATTTATGGGATAGATTCCCCTTAGTTGTGGGGTAAAATCCTATCTATATGTTGTTGAATTTTGTTTGCTAATATTTTGCAAAGACTTTTTTGCATTTGTATTCAAAAGTAATATTGGTTCATAGCTTTCTTTCCTTGTGATATCTTTGGTTTTGGAATCAGGGTAATACTGGCCTCACAGAATGATTTAGGATGTGCTTATTTCTCTTCAATTTACATTTCTTAAATACAAAAATTGTTCCTACCTCTCATATCTTGCCAGGTAACCTTCTTCATTTTGTTTATAAATTACGGCATATCTAAACTTCCTCATCAGTCAGCACTTAGGAAAGTACCTATGTGATTTGAACCAATTTATTCTCATCACCAAGCAGTATTTATAATGCTCCCACATGATTTAAGCCAATTTAGTATTCCTGTGAGAGAAGTCAGGTGGAAGATGGTGAGAGATGGTGTGTATTACAGATGTACAGTGGTTAAGCACAAAGGAGGAAAGGAACAAGTGGAGAATACTGACCCTCAAAGGGGCAGTGAGCTTGGTTCTTAGATCAGAATAAAATCCCAGTATTTCACAAATCACTTGCTTATTATTATTATGGCTATTATCACTATTTTATATCCTACCTTTAGACTCTAAGAAGGGAATCTTTGTGTTTAATCTTCTAAACCTTGCTTCTTTTTTTCTTCTTCCTACCAGAGGCTTTTTTTCTCTCCCTTCCTCCTTTCTTTCTTTTTTAAAAACTAAATCTTCTACTGGCCTAAGATAAACACAGTGGAGATAACCCACGGATGCCTTAAAAATAAAATAAGCAAGTCAATACCTAACATTAGAGTGTTACTTCCTTAGCTGAACTCTTATTTCCCACTTACTATTGTGAAAACTCTGGGGAATTAAAGATTTTACCAACAACAATAACAACAACATCAGCACCAACAGCAGCACAAATACCTTGTCTGACTTTGGATAAATTAACATGGTCTGGCTCCTCTTACAAGATGAGGCTTTACTAAAATGGTTCATTTATAAAAAAATATATTTTTAATTGAAGGATAATTGCTTTACAATATTGTGTTGGTTTCTGCTGCCATACATCATCATGAATCACCATAGGTATACAAATGTCCCCTCCCTCTTGAACCTCCATAAAATGCTTCATTTTAAATGCTGAAAAATTATAATTCTTTAATTTCTAAAATATATCCTGCATAGAAATGGTTCTATTTTTAAATAATCGAATCCAATAGATATTTTAATAACTAGTGTGTTCTGGGTATTAAGGATTAGAGAAAAAAGGTCCAGACACCTTTTCTTTTGAAGGGTTTACAGTCTTATTGAAAAAGGACATATCTTTAAGAAATAATTAAATAAGAATTCAAGATACTTTAATCCTGGGCACAGGCACTCATTTACCTTCTGTGTTCAAGACACTGTGTGTCACTCAGAGGTGAAACTATAAGAGTCCAGGAAAATGAATACATGGGAAAGCTGAAATGAAGAAAATGCTTCCAAAACACAGAAAGACGATGAGGATGTGGACTGATAAAGAAATGGAGGCATTAACAATGATTTCAGTCTGAAGATTAATTAGCAATGGTTTTCCCTCCCATTTCAAACAAAGCATCCAATTTAAAAACTGTCAACTAGTTTTCTTTACTTTGATTTCCTTTTAATCACATATAAATAAGTCCATATTCTAATCTTTCTCTCTTTTGTTGGTGTAGTCAAATATGCCTCACCTTGAGTCAATTATATGCTTATAAGTAACCCATGCACACTTACAAATCCCAAAACTTGGTTTTCCTTTGTTCTAAAGTACAAAGGAAACATAGATTCACATAGTGCTTGCTGAAAGCTAGGAAAATCACTTGTTCTTGGATCTAAGAAGAGTTTTGCTGACATTATTTTGACCCATGAGCTAAGGGTCTGGTCAACACATTCAAAAATACCCAGAGAATTTAAGTCAAACTTCTCAACAACCAATTTCTGCACATGCATTTAATTTAGAAACAAGATAAAACTTCTTTTTGAGTTTTGAAACTTAATTTCCCTCCCTCTAGTTTCATCCTGTCAGTGGAGTCAGTTCAGATGAAATGAAATTTGCTCAAATGTAACTATTAAGTGTTGTTAATCTGAGTACTTCAATACTTTGGCCACCTCATGCGAAGAGTTGACTCATTGGAAAAGACTCTGATGCTGGCAGGGATTGGGGGCAAGAGGAGAAGGGGATGACAGAGGATGAGATGTCTGGATGGCATCACTGACTCGATGGACATGAGTTTGAGTAGATTCTGGGAGTTGGTGATGGACAGGGAGGCCTGGTGTGCTGTGATGCGTGGGGTCACAAAGAATCGGACACGACTGAGTGACTGAACTGAACTGAATCTGAGTACAAAGATGAACACAATGTATATATATATTTTTTCAACTAGAAACTTGACTTGTTTTCTTGAATATTAAAAGGAAAAAAATTACTTGTGATGGTGTCTTGGTTCAGGCACATGAATTCTATAAGGGAAAATGACTTGCCTCATCCATTCTTTCATTCAATATATACTTATTGAGTATATAGTATACTATGCACTAAGCACTACTATAGCATTAGGGATTCAGAAGTGATGAGGACAGAGGTGGCCCCTGTTTTCACGGGGGTAAATTCTAATGAAGAAGACAAATAATAAGATAAATAAGTGCAAAATAGAATGCATTATGTATTGGTGAATCAGGAAAACAAACAAAAAAGGGGAGTCATATGTGTCTGGAGTACAGACAGGCAATTTTAGAGTGGATAAGAAAGACGCTACCATAAGAACAACATTAGACGATGTCCAGAAAGAAGTGAAGAAATAGGTCTGATGTCTTTAGGACAAGAGTATTTCAGGCAGAAGAAACATTAAGTTTAAAGGCACCAAGGCAGGCACCTGCCTGACATGGTCAAGGCCAGTGTGGGCTGGAGTGGCTTCTCAGGTAGCTCAGTAGTAAAGAACTTACTTGCCGATACAGGTGATGCAAAAGATGTGGGTTTGATTCCTGATTTGGGAAGATCCCTTTGAGAAGGTAATGGCAAACCATTCCATTATTTTTGCCTGGAAAATTTCATGGACAGAGAAGCCTATGGGTTATATAGTCCATAGGGTCGTAAAGAGTTGGCTGAGCGCACTGCTGCGCTGTGCTTAGTTGCTCAGTCATGTCAGACTCTTTGCGACCCCATGGACTGTAGCCCGCCAGTCTCCTCTGTCCGTGGGATTCTCCAGGCAAGAATACCCAAGTGCGTTGCCATGCCCTCCTCCAGGGAATCTTCCCGATTCAGGGATCGAGCTGCGGTCTCCTGCATTGCAGGTGGATTCTTTACCAGCTGAGCTACCAGGGAAGCCCACAGTTACCACTTATCAGAGAGATCAAGATGAGGGCAGACTCAGCTGTGCAGATCAAAGTGAAGACTTGGGCTTTTATGTGGAGTGAGATGGGAGACAACTGGACGAGATCACCTTGGTTGCTGAGATAAGAATAGAAGGCAAGGACGCAGGTGAAAAAGGATCAGACAGGAGGATTTTGCACAAATCTAGGTAATACAGATGTGTCATCTAGAGCTGATTACCTATGTACAGGGGTTGGCAAACTAGCCTGCTGCCCCAAATTTGCTTCCTGACTCTTGAAAATAAATTTTATTGGAACTTAGTTATGCTCATTCATTTACCTTTTGCCTACAGCTTCTCACCCCCTACAATAGCAGAGTTGAAGGATCACAACAGAGATCTCATGGCCAATACAATGGAAAATATTTAGCATTTGGCCTTTTACAGAAAAAATGTGCACACCTCTTTCTTAGAATCTCCTGGGAGGAGGATTCCAGCAGTGAAGCTTGCCTTCTGGATGTGCAAAAGAGCCTGTGAAAAAATTATCATTTTGGTTCAATTCTGTGCCTTCTATGCACTTTGCAGAAGGTAGAGAGAATTATATCTGGGTTTTAGTAAATAGGACAAAATGAAAATAAGAGTAGACTTTCAATAAGAGATCATTGAAAAATCATTCATTTGCTCAAGAAATATTCTTTGAAAATGCCATTTACCATCTAATGAGCTAGAGAGATATCAAATAAACAAATATACAAGTGAATATAAAATTACCAAAGCACTCAAGTGTTATGATGGAAAGGATTGGGTTTGGTGGAGAGAACAACAAAAGACATACTTTGTATCTGGGGAGGGCAAAGGAAATCCCATTGGAGGTGAGAAGACCTGAAGGATGAGTGCTGGGGAAAGATAGAAGAATCATTTCATGTGCAAGGAACAGGATGTACACAGGTGGTGAACTGGAGAGAGAATTAGAAGAACTCAGAAGAAAACACATCCCACACCCCCACACCCCTCATGGACACATACCTATGTGAATGGCTGAGTCATTAGGAAACAACTGTAGAACATGGCTGGAGATACAGTATGGACTGAAAAATACTGGGCTTTTGTAGATGACGTGAAAGAGTTCTGCTTTTATTTTCAGTCCAATGGGGAGCCACTGAAGGATGCAAGGCAAAAAAGTCATGATTAGGTTTGTTTTTTTATACAGAATTCTGGTTCCATGAGGATAAAGGATTGGAGGGGGTTAAGGATCAAAGTCCAGCAACCAGTTAGGAGTTGGTGTGCAGCGGCTCAGGAGAGAAATGATGACACTCAGCTGGACAGCTTCACCAGGTGATCTTGGGTCCATCCTCACAGCACGGAAGGGAGCCGAGAATGAGGAGGGAGTATGCCAAACACAAGGAGTTGACAGAAGCCTGGGAGCTGACAAGTGTATCCCGTCTTGTGGCCAAGAGTTACTCAGTTCAGTTTGGATCTATAGGAGGGTCCCGCCCCTCCATGAGCACTTTCACACACTGGGTGTTTAATAAACATTAATTGAATAATAATAAACCCAAAACAGTGAAACGTGAGACATTTCAGTTCAACCAGTTCAAAGAACATTGCACAAAGGATATTCTAGGCTGCTTTCCTGATGCGTGTGCCAAGCCCCACTCTCTGTCTTGTCCTCCAAGCTGACATCACTTCCACTTGTGGGATGAGTTTCAGCTAGCATGAGCCGGCTCAGGAAGAGAGTATAATACAAACCTTAATAACACTGAGAAGTGGAGCTTGAATTAGCCTGGGGCATAGACTATGTCTTTGAGGGAATGGATGGAGCAGGGGTTAAAGCTGAGCCTTTGGAGCCTAAATTCTTTCATTTTCTTTCTTTATGCTGCCATGTTCAGGCTGTGTGTGACATGGGGCAAATTTTTTAACTTCCCTGAATCTTAAGTTCTTCATTTGTAGAAGGAGAATAATAAAATCTGCAGTTGGTTATGCCTTTAATGTAAATCTTGACATCAGATCAGCATGAGATGGGTGGTAGCTATGGTGAAACCCTGTGATGTGGCTCATGTACAAATGTTTGGTTAGGAGATTAGCAGTTCCCTTTGGATGGCTCACCCTCATCATTTCACTGACTTGATAATAGTGTGACCTGGATGTTTTGGGACCCACTTATAGATTTTGGTGGATTTTTACTGTGATGGGTTATTATCATTTATTGAGTTAAAATATTGCCACTCATGCAGAGAAAGACAAAAAATTTCAAGTCTGACATGTTTCTCCCCATCTTTGTTTTCCAAAGGAGGACCTTGCTGAATAGCATACATCAATATAATGTTTGTATTTTATTCCATCCTCCAAAACACCCTTTGAAACAAACATGCCTTCAAATCTTGGGTGCAGTTACAGGTCTCTACTGGCCAAGTGGAACTGATGGGAAGGGATTTTGGAAATGACTGCTTGGAATTGAGAAAACTTTTCTCAGTAGAAGATTGTTTATCTCCCCATGAAGTCAATAATAATGTTTCCCAAGAACACGCCAGCCAAATGATCTTGGTCTTAACCTTACATTAGTTCAGATTCCCAGAAGAACAAAGGGAAGAATGTGCTTTGTTAATGATTATAACAATTAATGCTGTTCTTGAAGTGAGACTTCTGGTTTCAGACAACATGGAGAAGACTCATTTCTTGCTCCATCTCTTGCTAAGTATAATCATAAAAGCTCTGGACTTAACAAACAAGCATAAGAAGACTTTGAAATGTGGAATGAAGAGGGTATACAGACCAGGGACCTTGGGACATTAACAACTTGAGGTGAGCTTCCTGTTCTTTCTTTTTGCCTTCCATACATCCCGGGTTTGGAGTTGGGCTTGGTGCAGGATTTTTGGAGAAGCCCTCAATTTAGAAGTGCCAAAAGACACAGACAAAAACAAAATCCCCCATAATCTGCCTTCTCCATCCAAAGGACCAGAAAGTGAATGATCCAGCAGGATGGCAATATTTATGACAATATCCAACTTACTCCGGACAAACATCATGGAGCAACCTTGCCCTCCCCCCTTACTCTCCTATGACATCCGCAGAGACAGAGTGGGACCTTGGACTTCCCATTCTGTCTGGATATAGTGTGTCAAGGGGGCAGGTAGCTCTGAGTCCCCTGCAGATGTCGGCAAAGATCTGCAGAAACCTGGAGTCCATGACTCCCCTACCCCCAATCCCCCGCCAAGCTATGGTGCTCTATCAATTTAGAGAGGGGGGCAGGACTTTGGAGAGAAAGGAGCTGGAGAAAAAAATTTCTTTAATGCTTTCTGTGGGCAGATCCCTTGTAATTCACATGTGAAACTGGTCAGAATTTAAGACAGAAATACTGTAGAACACTGCCCAAGAGTTCATGTTGGCCTCTAAGTAGACTGCACACAAAGCAGAGTAGATTATCACTGCATAGACTGTTAAAACTAAGGTGTCATTTAGAACCACGTCTCAAAAAACTAGGACAAGACCTGTATCAACAGACCTAAAGAAAGATTGACTAAAAGAAGATTAGGATCTGGAGTCTTAAAACCTGATACCCTAAATGTCCAGATACTGTTATTGCCATGAACGCCAGACTCTGTGATGGCTAGCATGTTCAGCACTGTCCCCACACTTCAGATCTTGCTCATTTGACATGACCTATAAGTTGGGGGTTTGTCTTTCTTTTCCGGCTTAAAGCTTGGAGCCCTGATTCTAACTACCTCCCCAACACCGCTACTGACACTGATCCCTGCGATTCTAAACACACGCCCCGCGCCCGCAACTCCTGACATGACTAACGTTTCCAACAGAGGGAACTGTTCTATGTGGTCCCAGCGGTGCACAGACTCTTGTGCATGGGTCAAGCGAATAGAAATATGATTCTGCCCCATTTTGTGGGGGTACTCTGCGTACATAATGCCCAAGGTTGCCCTAGGACTGAGTCAGTTTCCCTGACAGCACTCTTTGCCAACCCAGTCTGAGCTAGAATTACTTCTCCTCTCCAATAACCCAGGCTGTTGAGATCCAACCATGGTTTCTGTCAATACTCTTCTAACAAAATGTCCTGGTTTCTACCAGAAAAGAAACTTTAGCCCACCAAATCTTTTTTTTTTCATATCTAATTATGCCACAATTATATAAATTCCATCACTAAGGAGCCATATCTTTCCTACTAACTTCATTTCATGAAATATCCGTTTTAATAACTTCTTTTCTAAGAGTGAAACCGTGGGTGGCTAATGAGCTGTTTGAGGAGATTACAATATGTGAATAATGAAATAATAATAGTGATGTAAACAGAAAAGACATAATGGTTCCCTTATTCTAAAAAACCTCTCTTGCTTAGGAATACCACATGAATTGAATGTCAGACTACCTAGCAGGAAGCCTGCTATACAGTGGGAGCTAGCATGTATTTACTGAAATTAAAACCATAAGTTATGTTTTGAATGGTCTGTTCACACTAATGGATATTCCAAATGCTACTTTAATCGTGATGGTCAAAAGGAGTCTAGAAGTGAACTCTCATCTTGAGAAAGAAATTATCATTGTAGTTTGAGACAGTGACCTCTCGAGGAAGCAGATTCAATACCAGAGAGAATACATATCAGACACTTGAGACCACAGATTTGCAAAACCAGCCCAGTTCTCTCATCTCAGGATAACATTTACTTAAATATTTTTTTCACACCATTTGAAGCAGATTGGTAACAAGCACTGAATGCTTATCTAAAGGGAAAGTTGCTCATATGATACTATTGTAAACCATTATAAATGCAGTGCAAGATTCCTTAACATATTTACAATAAAGACAACAATCATATACTCAACCTATGATTAATATTAAATAAAGCTTTAAATATTTTAGTATTCTCTAATGTTAAAATGAAGCATTTGATTTGGAGGTCCGGATTTTAAAACTAAGAAAGTAGTTACTGTAAGTCAAGTGACAAATATTTTCGTTATCCTCAACTGTCTAATGATGATTTATTAACTTAGTTCAAACTCAGTCTCTATGCATTTTCTCTCTTTATTATTTCATCTCTGTGACTCTTTGAAGTGAGTCAATAATATTATCCCCCCTTTTTACAGATGAATAAACAAGCACTAACAACTAACTGATTGGGCCAAGAGGTTAACAATGGAGATGGAGATGAGTAATGGGACTCTAAATCTTACCCCTCCTGGGATCTGGTGTCTCTTGCCTTGCAACACTGGAGGCATTGCATAGGCATCACATTCGAACGAAAAAGCAGAAACTGTTCCTCAGAATATAAGGAGTGAGCCATCTGTCCTCATGGGGGACATGGCAGTGGGGGTGGTTCTCCTTCAGCATTCCCCCTCGACTAGGGAAAATCACTCTACTTCTTCGTGGCTAAGTGGATCTGAACTGGTCATTTAATTTTTCTGACCTTCAATTTTCACATCTTGAATTTGCACTGAGAGTTTCATAAGATCTCATCTAGTTTTCAATTCTCTGAAATAACATCAGAAGACAACAGCTTCCTTTGTATTTAGGGTCTCTTCTTTTTAATGGAGGGACCTGTTGAGACTTGACTGTGAAGCTAAAAGAGGAGTTGAAAGGTCAGGGTGACATCTGGTACACCGCACAGGCAAAGACACACACACACACACACACACATACACACATTCCATATTTTTTTTAGGCACTTGGAATTTAGTTGAGAGGCTAAAGGTATAATCTCTGTTTCGTGTAAAGGGACTATTTTGCCTTTTACGATCATCAGGTTGTTATTTATTCATCAAATACTTCTTCATCTTTCCATCAATCTATGTCTTTAGTTCGAAACTAGGTTTTGGAAGCTAGAATAAAGGAATCTAAACAGCACCTGGTTTTCTGATCTCAAATATTTGTGACATCTTTCTCTTTAGGATGGGCTGATCCATGATTGCCTCAGAAAGCAGCAAGAGCAAACAAATACAAACAGGCATGTGTGCTGACTCCTGGGTTCCTTGAATCAGAAACAACCCGAGTTGTCAGTAACAGGCTTAATCTCCCACCACTACAATGGCTGTGTTTAAAGACATCAGCATGAACAAGAATAGATACATGTGTATATGTCACTGAATCACTCTGTTGTACACGTGAAACTAACACAATGTTGCAGATCAACTCCAACATATGTTGCTCCAACATAAAATAAAAATGAAAAAAGATACCCTTTAGGACTTCATGGTGGTCCAGTGGTTAAGACTCTGTGTTTCCACTGCTGGGGCATGGGGATCCCTGCTTGCGGTTTCGAGGTGGAGGCAAAAAAACTTTCAAAAAAATAGGCAGAAGAGGAGTGACCACAGCCACTCTACCGCCCACACCATCAACCTACTGCTGATGGGGCTCAGGCATCTCAACCCCATTGTTTTCTTTCTCTATTCATCGAATTTCCTTTTGCAATCCATTTCATACTTCCCTCTCTTCCCAATTTTATTTTTTTTATTTTAACTTCTTTTTTTAGATTTCCTTGGTAAAGTTTGTCCTCCCTTTCTTCCTCCCCTCATGCCTCCCTTCCTTCCTTGTCTTCTATTTCATGACATTAGGACATCACATATTAATAATTACACATTAACTTGGCTGGGCTAAGGTGTGCCCAGATAGCTGGAAAAACATCATTTCTGGGTGTGTCCATGACGACCTCTCCAGAGGAGATTAGTATTTGAGATGGTGGACTGAGTGAAGATGATGCCCCTCACCAATGCAGGCATCCAGTCCACTGCTGACCAGACTAGAACTAAGAGGCGGGGGCAGGGAGACACATTTACTCTGTTGGTTTGCAAACTGGCCCCTGTACATGGAAGGCAGGGATAGACCAAAAGAAGAGCAGCTACTCCAGACTAAGAGTTGGCAGATTTAATAAGCAAGGAAACTTACATATGAGGTTTGTCTTGCAGTGAGTAATCTCCCCATTCGCCCATCAGAACCTTAAAAGTGTACAGCGAAGTCTTCACTGGGCTCAGTCACATATTCAGTCCAGAAAGTCTCACCAACACCTCACCTTCTCAAGGCTGCATCCTTGAAAAGGCTGCTAGTGTGGAATGCACATGCCAAGCACAGGGAGGGGCTCAGGAGTCTCCAATTGTTCAGATTTAGCTCAAGGGTCAACCAGTTGTCACAGCTTCTCAATGACCACCTCCAAGAGCTCTCTCTGAGCCAAGATATCCACTTTCTCCAGCCCTTGGACATGGGTGCTCCTGGTTCTCAGGCCTTCAGACTCAGACTGAGATTTACACCATAGGCCCCTTAGTTGGGGCCTTGGGACTTGGACTGAATTAGGCCACAGTTGGGGAGGGGGCTTTCCTGATTTTCTGGCTTGCAGAGAGCAAAATGTAGGCCACAGTCTCCATAATCACATGAAGCAATTCCTATATAGCAAATCATATATATATATATATATATATATATATATACACACATATGTATACACACACACACACACACACACACACACACACACTAGTGTTTCCTACTAATTCTGCATTGCTGGAGAATCCTGACTAATCCACATACCACAGGCCCTGGCTCTGGTCCAGCCCAAGAAATGTCAGGATCAGTATCTCAAGTTTATGTCTCTAATATTTTAAGGGGCAGTCTGAAATAAACTGCTATTGATATTTAAGTAACACTTTTGTATTCAGCTGCTTTTAGGAGCTCACTAATAACTAATCAATATTCATGACATCTGTCCAGTAGTGGTGAGCCCTGAGTGGGGGATAATTAAGATCTTGGCATGATTGTATTGGGTTTCCCTGGTGGCTCAGCAGTAAAGGATCTGCAGGCTAATGCAGGAAACATGTGTTCAATAGCTGGGTTGAGAAGATCCCCTGGAGAAGGAAATGGCAACCCACTTCAGTATTCTTGCCTGCGAAATCCCATGGGCAGAGGAACCTGGCAGGCTACAGTCATGGGATGGCAAAGAGTTGGACACGACTTAGCGACTAAAACAACATGCCTTTTTATTGAATGTATAAAGCACTTTGATTCTCTCTAGGACTTTCCTGGTTGCAGACATTAGTCTATGGATATTGCTTAGTTAGCTAATATTTTGGTGTTTTGCTTTGGCCATCTATTCACTTTATGACATTAAATGGGCCAGCAGACGAGGTGTTTACTTCCTGTTTCACCTACCTAAGATGCTTGCTCCTGTTAGAGCTACTCAAAGCACTCGCTCCAGAATCATGAATTAATCGGTTCAAACCCACGTTTGCCAGCCCTCTGTAGTGTGGACATTTACCGCACAGAGGCAGGACATACTGCTTGTGAATATTAATGCTCCTAAAAGCACAGCCTTAAGCTCATTTTTTGGGAATGTTTACTATCTTCTAATTTTTTGCTTAAATAAGCAAAAATCACATTTTTCCTTAATAAAACCCTTCAGAAAAAGCTTTCCAGTCTAATTTTCTCTTCCTATATGATTTCCATGTAAATAATAAAGAGAATGTGTTTGAAAAATATATTCTTTTAGCTGTGCCCCAAACTCTGATCCTCCAAATCAAGATAGCCCTTATGAGCAGCAAACTCATCCTGAATCTAAGCCTTTTCTACCTCCTGGTATGGCTTTATTCACAGCACTCTCTCCCAAGCCTTAGCAGCCCTTCCCTGCTGCTGCTGCTGCTAGGTCGCTTCAGTCGTGTCCGACTCTGTGCGACCCCAGAGACGGCCCCACCAGGTTCCCCCATCCCTGGGATTCTCCAGGCAAGAACACTGGAGTGGGTTGCCATTTCCTTCTCCAAGCCCTTCCCTAAATATTCCTTATTCTAAGAGATTTGTAGTCTTCTCTCTTGGTCAGAGATAATCATGGACTTCAAGATGTTAAGAGGTTTTGAAGAAAAATAAGACATTTATTAAGACTTTGGGTAGAAGGGCATGGTCTAAATATTTTGAGTTAAAATCACAATTGCCTCATTTGGTATAAGAATCTATTCAGATTGTATGTATGTATTCAGATTTTATGTATAAGAATCTATTAGAGGCTGTCATACAGAGTGAAGTAAGTCAGAAGGAGAAAATCTAATATCATATATTAAAGCTTATATGTGGAATCTAGAAAAATGCTACAGATGAACTTATTGCAAAGCAGAAATAGAGACATAGAGGACAAACTTATGGATACCAAGGGGGAAAGGGAGGTGGGATGAATTGGGAGGTTGGGATTGACATATATACACTGCTATATATAAAATAGATAACAAATGGGAGCCTACTGTATAACACATGAAACTCTACTCAATGCTCTCTGGTGATCCAAATGGGAAAGAATCTTAAAAAAGGGGGATATATGTACACGTATAGCTGATTCACTTTGCTGTAAGGCACTCCAATAAAAACTAATTGAAAAACCACGACCCCCTCATTGTGTATAAGAATCTATTAACAGTGCAGCATGTCAGGCACTGTTTTAGGCACCAGAGATGTAGGAGAAAACAAAGTTGATTAAATATACCTTTTTTGAAGCTTATGTTCTAATGGGGAAGACAGACATTGAACAAAGCAATAGCAGCAAGGACAAGTAACTGAGTACACCAGTCAAGTCAAGGGGTGGTCAGAACTTGTGACGATCACTTGCTCACTGCTCTTGGATCCATTCCTAGTCATTTTCCTGGAAATTACATTTCTGAGGGTTCCTTGCTCTCTGACTTCCAGCTAGGTTTGGCCAAAGGGAGACACTAACAGGAGACTGGAGGGCAAGGGGGAGGGAAAACCCAGGGCATTCTTCTCCTTTCTCCTGTCTCAGGCAGGGCATTGTTGAAAAGCGAGGTCCCCTCCATACAGGCTGCTTTGTGAATCCACCCCTCGTGCTTCCACCAAGGAATTGCATTTTGAAACAGTTCATATGGAAAAATGATTTGTTTAGATGCAGGCACTTGTTTACTAGACATCTGTGAATCCTTTGCCCAGGTTATACAGTTTGTAAAAATCCTAAAGGCACAGATAAGACTGTATCTTATCCCCAGCACTGGAAAACCACACTCCTTGCAGTTGCAAAAGCAGCTACCCTTGCCTGGCACGGTTGTGGAGCATAATATATACTCAACAGTGAGTTACTAAATTAACAACTGCAGGGAATTTTTCAATAAGTCTCAACTCCAAATTGACCAGTTATTCTAGAAGCAGAAGTTCTTGCATAAATCTCCCTCATTTAATCTTCCATTACATTAAGGATGAATAAAAAATTTCTTGTCTTTTTGCCATGTCTCTGTCTACCACTTGTTTTTATACTCTCATAACTTCTTGCCTGGAGAATCCCAGGGACAGGGGAGCCTGGTGGGCTGCCGTCTATGGGGTCGCACAGAGTCGGACACGACTGAATCGACTTAGCAGCAGCAGCAGCAGCAACTTGATTTCTTCCCCACATTGTACAAACAGAGTGACAGTCATCTGCTCCTTGCTCTCAACCCCCACTCCTTTGCATTCTACTGTGTGTTGTGTGTGTGTGTGTGGCGGGGTGGTGGTTGTCTGAAAATGTATTTTTTAAGGTCTCGTGCCAGCTGGCTTCCATAGATGGGCACTGGTACAAGAGCAGACAGCAGGAAGGGGAGAAGTGGTTTTCTTCTTCCTTGTGGTTTCTGGTGCACTTTCTGCCAGCAGTACAAGCGACAGTGGGGCTTCCCAGGTGGCTCGGTGGTAAAAGAATACGCCTGCCAATGCAAGATGACGCAGGAGATGCCAGTGCAATCCCTGGGTAGGGAAGGTCCCCTGGATGAGGAAATGGCAACCCACTCCAGTATTCTTGCCTGAAGAATCCCATGGACAGAAGAGACTGGCGGGCTACAGTCCATGCAGTCGCAAAGAATCAGACATGACTTAACGACTGAACAACAACAACAAAAGTCCTCCCTTCTGCTTTTGATTTTCTAGTTCTTCCAGCATCTTTGTAACTAGTCGCCTGAAGCAAAATCTCCATTTACATATTTATAGAGATTATATTAGAGGTGATACAAATCAGAAATAGCTCAAGTGCAATTTCGTTTCTATTTAGAGATTGTTACACATACAATGTGACTTACCTGAAATTTCTGGTCGTGGCCTTTGGTTATAATTAAACTCTCACTTTTTTCATCAGTTGCTATAATTTGGGATGCTTCTATCCTGCAGATTTTCAAAAGAAAGGCAAAGAGTCTTGTCCAGCAGTGAGCTAAAGCTCAGACTCAGAAAGCCCAGCTTTGCAAAATAGCGGCTTCTCCAGTAAGCAATAGTTAACTCAGCTCCTGCCTGTTTCAAGGAGTTTCCTTTGTTCTGCTTGGCACAAGTCGACTTTATTAGTGGTGGGGGATCCTGATGGTATGTGTTCTGTGGACTTCACTTTATGGTGGTCTCCACTGTTTCTTATGACTGTCTCCACCAAGAAAAATCTTAACTCATCCCCCTAACGCGGACAAGCATTTCACACTGTTTAGCTTTTCTTCAATCTGGGTGACCTGTAATTCCAATTCCATTTCCAAAACCTAAGGCAACGTTCTGCTCTTTCTTTGTTATAACTTTTTTTTTTTTCCAGTCTAGTGAAAAATCAGGGAAAGAGAAGAATTGGAATAAAGGGTTTTATGTTTTCATAAATATAAATAAATATAAATAAGTAAATATAAATCTGGTGCTTGAACAGATGAAATCATGATTCCTTAAGGGGAAAATGTAAACTCAGAAGAAGAAATTCCTTTGGAAAGCCATTTTTCCATTAGTGGTGGGGCTAGAGTTCAAAAACAAAGTCCTGACTCTTTCTCTCCACATTAGTTCCTATTTTTAAGCATTAGTTACTTCATATTTGCCTCAGATGGTAAAGATTCTGCCTGCAATGCAGGAGACTCAGGTTCAATCCCTGGGTAAGGAAGATCCCCTGGAGAAGGGAATGGCAACCCACTTCTGTTTTCTTGCCTGGGAACTCCCATATCCATGGGGTCAGAGAGTCAGACACAACTGAGCATATATCACTTTCACTTACTTCATTGTACTGCAAAGAAAGAGTCTGTAAGCAGAGATTCAAACTTGAGCATGTTTGAGATTTATGCTGCAGAGGTGTCAAATGTAGATTCTAAAACCCCTTCCCCAGACATTTTTCTGTAGATTGAGTTGGACTTCAGAAACTTGCTTCTTAAACAAAGACTTCTGATGCAGGCCATCTCTGATTAGATTTTAAAAATTCTCCCAGTCACTTAAGAAAACAAACTTATGGTTGCCAGGAGGAGGGGATGTTTGGGATGCATATGTATACACTGCTATATTTAAAATAGGTAACCAACAAGGACCTACTGTACAGAACAGAGAACTCTGCTCAGTGTTACGTGCCAGCCTGGATGGGAGGGGGATTGGGGGGAGAATGGATACACGTATATGTATGGCTGAGTCCCTTCGCTGTTCACCTGAATCTACCACAATATTGTTAATCAGCTATGATGCTGCTGCTGCTAAGTCGCTTCAGTCGTGTCCGACTCTGTGCGACCCCATAGACGGCAGCCCACCAGGCTCCCCTGTCCCTGGGATTCTCCAGGCAAGAACACTGGAGTGGGTTGCTATTTCCTTCTCCAATGTATGAAACTGAAAAATGAAAGTGAAGTTGCTCAGTCATGTCCGACTCTTAGCGACTCCATGGACCGCAGACTACCAGACTCTCCGTCCATGGGATTTTCCAGGCAAGAGTACTGGAGTGGAGAAAGCCATTGCCTTCTCCATAATCAGCTATAACCCATGACAAAATAAAAAGTTTAAAGTTTGAAAAAAAAAAGCCAATTAGAAAATAATAATATACTCCAGATCTAGAAGGCTGATCTGTGATTAATTCAGAATATGCCTTACTCACAAGTGTTAACAGGACACTGATTTTTTTTTCTTTTCTTTTATGTTGTTTACCCCACTGCTCTTTACCCAGGGGCCCTTTTCCAATAAAGTATTTTCCTTTGTCAGCACATGTGTCTCCTGGGCCAATTCATTTCTGAGTATTAAACAAAAGCCCACTCTTGGCCCCGGAAGGGGTTCCCCTTCCTGTAACAGAACTATGTGCTACAACCTCTCCTGGGTTTTCAGTTTGCAGATATATAATGGAACTTCTCAGCCTCCATAATCACATGAAACAGTTCCTTATTATTTCCTTATAAATATATTGGTTCTGTTTCTCTGTGAACCCTGACTAATACAGTTATGCCAATCAATAAAGGAAAGGAAAAAGGAATGAATCCTGCATAAGTCAGTCTAAAGAGAGCGTGAAAACAACACATTATTTATTATGAGGTTCTTTTTTCTCTCCACTTTCATCAGCTTTGTCAAAATTCCCCAAAGCTACTTCTTGAACCTTTATTAGAATTCATTTCAAATTTGGGGCAATAAAATATGTCTGCCTAAGGTAGTGATTAACCATCCATATTGAAAGGTCTACAAGGTAATTTCATGAAAAAGAAACCTAATTAAATGTCATGGACTTTTTACTATCTCTCTGCTTAAAAAAGCAGAGCCAGGAGGGGGGTTGCCTCAGGCTCCCCCAAATACTTGTCAATATGAATTGTAAAACCTGAATTTAAATCTTTAAGTTCTTATTTATTCAAAAAAACAATGTATTTAGTCTGCCAGTACATCTTTACATTACTAGGTGTGGGGATTTCTGTATTAGGTTCATATTGTAGTATTTCCCATTCCTGAGGCACAGTCAGAATTTAAGTACAAGTTAAAATAGAAAAAATTTTCTTTACAGATAATGACAACGTCTGGCTATGGAGAAGAGCCATCCATTGGTAATAAGCATTTCATGCTTACCTAAAGGGGAAATTGCTCATATTATACTATTGTAAACCATTATGAATTCAGTGCACCATTCCTGGACATATTTACATTAAGAACCACAGTCATATATTCAACATATTATTAATATTAAATAAGACTTTAATATTTTCCAGTGTTAAAAATGAAGTATTTGATTTGGAGGGCTGGATTTTAAAACTAATAGTTACTGTAAGCCAACTGACAAATGCTTTTGTTATCCTCAACTGTCTAATGATGATTTATGAGCTTATAGTTTGAGTTCAATCCCTATGCCATTTTCTCTCTTTATTATTTCATCTCTAGGACTCTTTGAAGCGAGTCAGTAATATTATTCCCCCTTTTTACAGATGAATAAACAAGCACTAACAGTTGACTGATTGGGCCAAGAGGTTAACAATGGAGATGGAGATGAGTAATTGGACTCTGCATCTTACCTGAACTAAAGTTGTGGAAAGTTTCCAGAAATTTCTGAGCTGGTAGAATAGACTCATGGGTAGTATAGGAGAGATTTTTTTTTTCACATAGAAGAAAACTGAAGTCAAAAGAAGAGTGAAATCTAGCTAAAAGTTGGGATACTGATAATGCCATTCTATTTGTGATAAATTTCATGATACATTATAGTGCTTGGTATTTATATTCACTATGTTTATTAGAAACAAAGACTGGGACTTTTCCCATTGCCTCAGAACTGCCCTGTCCTGGGACAGAGGAGCAGAAAGTATCCTGAGAAAATGCGTAACTCCACAAAATCAGTAACAGTCTGAAAGAGACCACTGAGTTAAGCATGAGAAAGAAAGTGAGGAATCTGGGGCAGAGAGAGGATGGTTGGTGGTAGCTGGCCGTGCTCTAAGCTTATTTTTTTCACATACCAGCTGTCAAGTTTCTGAGCTGCAAACTCTGAGGTCCATTTTAGCATTGTCACCTAGTGTATGGTGAGAAGTTTCTTGGGAGAGTGTGATGTGTGTGCATGCCTGGAAGTTGTGAGTGTGAACAGAGACTGTTGGTCGCCTCTGGGCTGCCAACTCCACAAAGTGCGGGAAAGCGGTTGGAGTTGCTGACATCAGCAGAATGACAGGGGACTGAAGTGTAGTGTGACTTGGGAGAAGAGGGTAGTGGTTTTCTCCTCTGGGGTCTCGTGGTTCTCCGAGAGGGTAGAAGAAGACCTTAGCAGTTCCTTTAGTTCCAGGAAGGTTAATATGGGAGCCTAGGTATAGGTAACCAAAGCATAAGCTGGCCAAGTGAGGTTATACTCCACATGGGAACCTATATGCTGTAGGACTGAAGGGAGACCCTGTTCCACGTCCATCACCCACGTGGAGACTACCACACCTGTGGATGCTGTCAGCAGCGCGTGGGACCATTGTGAGCCACAGCAGGAAGTCTTCTCCCCATCACCTACCTGTAGCCAGTTGCTTAAGATCTGCTCTCCCTAGTTTCCTCTTCTTCCAAATTACGGAAGAGCTAGATCTAGAAGAGAGGGCAGAAGCAGGTGTCTCTAAACCAAAGCTTCCCATTCACCATCCACCATAACCGCATACATACACGTTCCCTCCAAGGGGTTAGATGGGGAGAAGTATACCATGCTCCATCCTACAACTCGTGATGTTGGCTAATGAGACAGAAAGTTAAAGACTTAGAGTGAAACAGACTGAGTTGAAATACCTAAAACTGATCTGAAATTACAGAATCTGTCCAAAATCTGAAGGCTTATATCGAAGGCAATAATTAGAGAAAAATAAAACCACTTTGTACTTAAATCCTTCTGGTTGGCACTCCTCAATCTATCATTTAAAGAAATCTTTTGATTTTTAAAATATCTGAATTTAAATAAAATGCAGTTTTTGGTCTTCTAAAGACTCCTTCTCTGAGCTAAATTACAATATAATGTACAGTGAGCAGCTCTGCACTTAAAACACCATTATATCTTTCACAGTTCAATTTACACTAATAGTTTCAACACTACTATTTTGGATAAAACAAGCACTATGTTTTCAAAGAATCAGAAGAAAAGAATTGGTCCTTCCTTCTAAAATTCCAAAGCCACAAAGAAGGTAAATTGCTCAAGGTCATGTCTCAAGCTTAGTCTAGAACTGTATGCATCACCACTCAGCCTACTCCATTCAAATAACAAGTCAGGCTAAGGAAAGGCATCAGTGAAATGGACGAAGACTCTGATATACAGATGATGCATATTATCACGTAGGCGGATGCGTCAGAATACAGGAACTCCATAAATTGTGGTGTCCTGGGCTTGAAAGGTTTTCTTTTTAGCCTTCCTTTTTTAAGGATGCCATAACCCATTTAGATCATCTGCCAATACTGAGGAAAACACTTGATTTTTCTACATATATTCTTTAATAAATTTTCCCAAACTTAAATAAATTGAGATGCTGGAGGAAAGAGGTTTGAAGGCTTGCAGGTGCCAAATGAATACACTATATATATGTTTTGAATGTAGAGTTCCTGGAAGCTTGAAAGATTTATCTTCAGGGATCTCATCTTACTTTCTTGGAGATAAATATGCCTGAAAATTTATTTCTATCCTTATAGTGCTAAAGGCACTCATAAGGGAAAGAAAAAAGTAAATCCAAGTAGTTAGATGGTAAAAACAGTTGCAACCATTGAAAATGCATATGAAATAGAAAAAGTAAAACCCAAGCAGAACTTTTAATTTAACTAGTTGAAATGGTAAGGTCTAGTAGTGATTGGGGATGGGTGTGTGAGTGGAGCTATGGATATGATCTCTCATAAGGAGACGGGACGCTTTCACTGGAGAGAAGAGCTTCACAGTATTTTTTTTTTTTTTCTAGCCTAAACTCAAACTAGAATTGATCTTCTCTATGCAAACCCAGAAAGTCCTCTTAAACCCACCTCCAAGAGCAGTTGCAGAGGACATTTACAGGCTCTTGGAGCTGAGATTGATCATGTTTGTATCAGAAAGCCACCCTTTCAAAATTTTCATAGCCACCCTTTAAAATTTGGACTTCCCTTGTGTTTCAGCTGGTAAAAAATCCACTTGCAATGCGGAAGACCTGGGCTCTATCCCTGGGTTGGGAAGATCCCCTGGAGAAGGAAAAGCCTACCCACTCCAGTATTCTGGCCTGGAGAATTCCATGGACTGTATAGTCCTCGGGGTCGCAAAGAACTGGACATGACTGAGCGTCTTTCACTTCACTTTAAAATTTGCATAGATTAGGGCATTTCTAAGGAGAAAAAGAACTAACTAAAGGAATAGGAAGGTCATTGACAGAGTCAAAGTAATAAAGATGCAATGCCTTTCCATTAAATTTGAAATCGAGTTCTTTGCAATTAGTCCACTGGGCTCCGAACCAGGAAGAATCCAGATCAGCCTGGGGAAATAACACTGTGTGGGATGTAGGAGTGAGTAAGAGACTAGAGCCAGGGCCACTGAATGCCAGATGAGTTGAATCAGAGCTAATAAAGAGATTGTTCTATAGTAGGAATTTTGTGAAGATACTACAGATACTTAAATGAAAAGGGATTGGTAGCTAATGTTAGAATATTCGTACAGTATTTCTACTTGATTAGCTATTTAACAATCATAAATACTATAGAGGTCATTCCATATTGTAGGTTCAGTTATTAATGGTGTTTTTCCCCTTGTAAAGCGACTAACACTTTCACTTTTCCTTGTAAAATTCTAAATGGAAAAAAAATCATTGCAAATATTATGGCAGAGATTTTAGTTTTCTTCTAGTATATTTCCCCTCTGTAATAACAGAACCCCATTCACCTGCAGTTTTTATCTTGACACATAGCTATGTATACTGAAGTTTTCATCTACTGCTGCAACTAAGTATGACTACATGACTAAGTTCTGGGCAATGGAATACAAGAGGGAATGGTGTGTTCAACTTCTGAGTCTGGATATAAAAGCTTAACCCCACCTGCTCGCTGGGCGGTCTATGAGGTATGAGCCATGGTGGACTGGTGAGGATAGGAAAGCCCAGAAGAGAAACAAGGAAGAAGGGCTCTTGTACTTTGATTCTGTGAAGTTTAGGATGTTGAAACATGGCTTTTTATACCAGAACTGGGGCTTCCCAGGTGGCACTAATGGTAAAGAATCTGCCTGCCAATGCAAGAGACTTAAGAGATGCAGGTTCGATCCCTGGGTTGGGAAGATCTCCTGGAGGAGGGCAAAGCAACCCACCCCAGTGTTCTTGCCTAGAGAGTCCCATGGACAGAGGAGCCTGGCAAGCTACAGTCCATAGGGTCCCAGAGAGTTGGACATGACTGAAGTGACTTAGCATGCACACACTCATACTAAAATTATTAACTGGTAAGCAAAATAAGTTTTAATCATGTTTAAGCTGAACCCAAACTCACATCTAACTGAAAGGGTTATTTGCTCATTCATTCATCAAATTGATATTTTATGCATATTTTCTGCTAGTCATTATTGTAATGATACCAGCTTCTTGCTCTTGGGCTTCTCTCATAGCTCAGTTGGTAAGGAATCCACCAGCAATGCAAGAGACCCCGGTTTGATTCCTGGGTCAGGAAGACCCCCTGGAGAAGGGATAAGCTACCCACTCCAGTATTCTGGCCTGGAGAATTCCATGGACTGTATAGTCCATGGGGTCGCAAAGAATCCGACATGACTGAGTGACTTTCACTTTCACTTTCTTGCTCTTAATAGAGTAAAGGGGTTTCAGACAATAAATAAATAAAATAATATATAATTATAAATGTTGTAAACAGAAAAGCACATAGTAATCTAACCGAGAGTGAGATAGTAGGTGTGTATGGAGGCTACTTTTAATGAGTTAATTATGGACAACCTCTGTGAGGAGGTGACAATTAAGATGAGATCAGAATGATAAGAAGGAGCTACAGGCATATGTCAAAGATATTACAGGTCCAGTTCAGAACTACCATGATAGACAGAATATCACAATAAAGCAAGTGACACAAACTTTTTGGTTTCTCAGTGTAATATAAGAGCTATGTTTATATTAAACTAAGGTGTATTCAATATTAAGTATGAAACTGCATTATGTCTAAAAAAAGAGAAACTATTATGTACCTTAATTAAAAAACACTTTACTACCAAAAAGTGCTATCATCTGACAATGCAGGGTTGCCACAAACTTTCAATTTGTAAAACAAACAAACAAACAAAAAAACCCATAATATCTGCAAAGTGCAATAAAATAAGACTAGGAAGAGTGTTCCAGCAGAGGGGACAAGCAAGTGCCATAACCTCAAGTAGACCATGAGCTTAGAATTGCTGAGCGATGTCAGAAAACAGTGAACAAAAAGCAAGTGTAGAGGCATCCAAGGTCAGAGAGACTCACAGGTATCTAATCATGTAGAATTTCACAACAAGGGTGAGAAGCTTGTATTCTGATAGAATTGCAGTGGGCAGCTTTTGCGTGGCTTTTAAAAGGGCAGTGGCATACTCTGATTTTTAATCTATTTGAAAAGATGCTTTCACTGTTACAGAAGCAGGAAAAGGGTGTAACAAAAACAATGCTGTGGGCTCACCAAAACATATTTTATTTTCCTCCTGGCCGGATAGGAAGACTACATTACCCAGTCTCCCTTGCAGGTAGGCGGGGCCCTATGATTTCTGGCCAGTGGCATTTGGGTGGAAATGGTGTAGATCAGTTTAAGGCCTCAGTCCTGAAACTTCACCTGGGAATGCCTGCGAGTTCTTTTTTCTCCCATCTTCTGACTGGATGCTGTACTTTGAGGACGTAAGTGATGACAAAGTCTACTTGAAGGAACCTGGTCCTTGAATGACTGCATGGAGCAGAGTCTCCTTGCTAGAAATCATCCTTTATTGTGCTAAGCCACTGAAGTTTGGATATTCCTTGCTGAAGCAGTAGCTGAACCTGATTGCACAGACAGCTAGTGTGGTAGTCTAAGCCAGAAATGATACCGGCTTGGACCAAAGGTAACACTGGAGAGAGCATGCGGGGACTGGATTTGGGATATAATTTTAAAGTGGAGCAAACACAACTTAACTGATGAATGAGATGGAGATAAGAAAGATGAAAGAACAAAAACGCTAGGATTTTTACCAGAGCAATTCATTGTGTAGCTTGTAATTTCATTAACTGTGGGTGTTGGGTGGGGAGACATGGGAAGAGGCACCTGTATGTAGAGTGAGGGGGTCAAGCATTCTGCTCTGGTTAGGATACATTTTAGACACTTCTACAATGAAAGGGAAATGCTGGCTGTGTGCATCTGTATCCCAGAGGACAGGGAAGGGCTGAAGATCAATTTTGGAACCATCCAACGTGGACTAAATCAATGCCTGTATTCACAACACTTGTCCACTAACTAGGCTGTTTCTCCTGAATGTGCCCGCTTCTTACCACTGTTTTTGTTTGGGTTCACAACCGTTATAAAGGTACACAAGCGCAAGCGCACATGTTATTAGAGAGGAACATACGGAGATGTGAGCCGGGACAGGCAAGTAAAACACAGCGTGAAGAATTAGACCATGAATAGACACATTGGTTTTTAGTTAAACTTCTCTTCCCAGAAGAGTGAAAGCTACCACCCAAGTGTCAAAGAAAAGAACAGACAGGAAGACTGGGAATCTCTTGCTGTTGCTGCTAAGTCGCTTCAGTCGTGTCCGACTCTGTGTGACCCCATAGACGGCAGCCCACCAGGCTCCCCCGTCCCTGGGATTCTCCAGGGAAGAACACTGGAGTGGGTTGCCATTTCCTTCTCCAATGCATGAAAGTAAAAAGTGAAATTGAAGTCGCTCAGTCGTGTCTGACTCTTAGCAACCCCATGGACTGCAGCCTACCAGGCTCCTCCATCCATGGGATTTTCCAGGCAAGAGTACTGGAGTGGGGTGCCATCGCCTTCTGAAAAAAATTATTTGTAGTCCCACTGCTCTAAGATGACCACTGTCAACTATTACATTGTTCCATAAGCTACTCCCCAAATTTATTTATTTTTTCTTTAGGGGGGGTTAATTGGATAAGAAAAAGTGCCACCCTTCAATTTACATTCCTTTAAATATTAGCACATTAACAGATTTACCTCTCTATTTGCCACCTGGGAACATTTATCCTTTGTCAATTAACTGTTAATATCCTTAGACTTTTCCTACCCAAATATCCATCTTCCCATCTTTGAAGCCTTAGCTTTTAACTGTGTTTAAGGCCATTTGGGAAGATCCCCTGGAGGAGGGCATGACAACCCAAACTGGTATTCTTGCCTGGAGAATTCTATGGACAGAGGAGCCTCACAAAGAGTTGGACAAAACTGAAGTGACTTGGCATGCAAGGAAACTTGATATAAAACATTTCCCAGCCTCCTTCATAGAAAGGTGAAGCTATGTGACTAACTTCTAGCCTATGAAATGTTAGTGAAAATGCAGTATATCAGCTTACAGGAAATTTCCTTAAGAGGCAATGGCATGAATCCCTTATGTACATACTTCTTCCATCTTAATCCTGAAGACATGGCTATGATGGCTGAATCTCTATCTTGGATGCTGAGAACAAGGGCAGCCTCTATAGATGACTGCCAGGAAGTACACTGGGTTCCAGATCATGGGACAGTCACTACACTGGCCCTGGACTGTCCAAACTTCTATGTGAGAAAACAACAGATTTATATTTTGTTGAAGTTCCTATTTTATAGATTTCTGTTGCTCATAGCTAAGCCTACTCTTAACCAATATAGATATTGAATTCAACTTCTCATTTTCAAATAAATGTTAGCTTTGAGAGACTTCCTGAATGCCAGGTAGTTGTTGGAAGAAATCATGAAATACCTTTATTCTATAAAGTTCTCAGATTTTATATCTTAATTTGATCCCTTCCCTCTGACTGTTTCTTTTCCTTTTCTTTTCCCTTCTCCCTCTCCCTAGTCGTCTCTTTCTTCACCATCACATTCCTACTCTAGATGTGTGTGTCTCCTTTCCTTCACCAGGGCTTCCTCTGTCTCAGTTGGCCCCTTTCAGGCATTAGAGAGAGAGGCCGTGTTCAAGATGGTTGCAATGCCATTGGTTCATGACTTGGCAAAAGGATTAATCATGAGACCTGGGCTGGTTTTCAATCTCTACTTATTCCCTTGGCCGAGTGCCCTTGTGCAATAAACTGTATGTCCATGTTTACAACCAGCCAGTCCTTTATCTGCAGGTTCAGCTCATCTGCAATGTAACTCCAATAAAAATACATATATATGAACCTCTTAGTTTTTGGCCACCTCATGTGAAGAGTTGACTCACTGGAAAAGACTCTGATGCTGGGAGGGATTGGGGGCAGGAGGAGAAGGGGACGACAGAGGATGAGATGGCTGGATGGCATCATCAACTCGATAGACGTGAGTCTGAGTGAACTCTGGGTGTTGGTGATGGACAGGGAGGCCTGACATGCTGCAAATCATGGGGTCGCAAAGAGTCGGACATGACTGAGTGACTGAACTTAACTGAACTGAACTGAGTTTCAAAAAATAGTCATCTGGATTTAGCATCAAGTGTTACTATTTTTATTGGGTTTTCAGCTTAATGACTCTCTTTGCTTATCTTATTCCTGATTATAGTCAAGAATCCTACTGAGATTCATTTATTGTCTTCATATATCTACATGGTTGATACCATTTCTGGTAGCTTCTACTTGTGTTTGCCTATCTGGTTGTTTATTTTGCTTTTCTTAGCTCTTAGTATGTATTTGATTCTTATTGTCCCTATTCTCAGCTTCCTCTTGTGCTGATGTCTTTAAGACTGATGCAGGCTGGGGGACAGGAATGGATACAGAAATTAATTAACAGAAATGAATCAAACTTACTGAGTAGTCCCTGAGTCATGAATTAAATATTTTCATCATAGAAATGGTATTTTAAAATACTCTCCAAATTAGAGTGTAAGGGGGAAAATAAAAATATTCCATAGAGAGATTCCTCTATGTGCTTTCGGAAATAGTCTGATTTTCTTTATGCTCTTTCCTCTTAATTTCTGGGACTCAGTAATACATACTGTATTTTTTTCTTTTTTTTTTTTTAGAAATTCTAGTTGTCTTACTACTCTTTCCATCAATGTAACCAAAGATCTCTGTCCTTACACAAGTTATATAATTAAAAACATTTTTTTGTCCTGTTTTTCCAGAGTCCTCACACATAAATTCAACTTGCATGAGGCACAGTGTACAACAACCAGGACTAGCTCCATCTCGCCGTCACTTTCAACCAGATGCCCTTGGGGTTAAGAATGGAACTCCTACTACTGTTATTTTCCCCACTTGCCATAACCATACAGTGTGGTTCCTGTGCCCTTCATTTGATTCTTTTCCTTGCCCCAGTGCCAAGAGCAAAGATGAGTTCAAATTTGAGATTTATGTGTCATGGTCAAGATGATGTGCCTGTAAATCTGCTGTAAATGGTATAGGCTCCTTGTTAGGTTTTCCTGGTCTTAAATTTTATTTGTTGGATGGAAAAATGAGTTTGAACATGTAAGAAAGTTTGACTGCAAAGGTGAAGAGCTTCCATGGAATCAGCTCAGGGGATCACTGTCACCTCAGCCCTCTTGGGGCAAGCTTCCTGTCCTAGCCAAGGGTATGAATCCCTTGAAATCCCCTGATTTCTGAGTGGTAATTGGCAGTGCTGGGCTGAGAGCTATCACTAACAAAGTGTGAATGGAGGGCAAAATACTGTCTCAGATAGAGCTCCCCTTGACATTTCTGGGTCTTATTAACACGGCCATCAATATTTCTACCTGTGCAGGCTCTGTAGCGTGTCCGCTGAATCCTTTATTTTCTCACTGATTTCTACAAGAAATTCAATCTCATGGTCAATATCAACGGTCTCCTCTTCTGAGCCTTGCCCTCTCTTAAGCCACTGTCTCATTTGCTTAGCCAGATGGTTGGTCCAGGTCACTCCTGGTCAATACTGTCCCTCTGATGCCCAGCTTGGTGGAACCCTGACTATGTGGAAAGGCCCAGAGAGGGGAGACCCACTTCAGAATAAGCATGAGAGGAAGAGAAGGAGAAAGAGAAGGATGTCTAACAGGCTGCTTCAAATTTTTATCAACGTGAAGATTATGATGGCTTTGAAACTCAGTGGTACAGAGGCACTCTAAATGAGGGAAGATTTCGGAGGTGACATCATCAAGTGGATGGACCCAGGAGTGAATCTCAGCATGCCACTTGCTTTTAAGTATGCTGGGCAGGTTTCTTAATGCCACGAGTCTCAGTTACCCCATTTGAAAAGAAAAGATTATGGCATCTCCCTTAAAGTCATATGAAGATTATAGGAGATAAAATATGTGACCTGCTTAGCACAATATCTGGCCCATAAAGTGCATTGTGTAACTGGTATTTTGAAAGAGCAGGTCCCAGAATCCTGTAAGAATTTTTTACTGAGGCTTGTTGAAAAACAGCTGAGAGCTCAGGACTTCCCTATGGCTCCAGCGGTTAAGACTTTGTGTTTCCATTGCAGGGGCATGTGTTCCATCTCTGGTTAGGGAACTAAGATCCTGCATGCTGTGCATTGCTCAACCAAACAAACCAAAAAAACCCAAACAACAACAAAAAACAGCTGAGAGCAGATTGTAATGTTTTCAAGCAAAGAACACAAATACAAGCCTTTACCTCTAAGTTTTTCTTTCTTTCCTCTTACTCAATTCAAATCTCTACTCAAATGTTGCCTCCTAAGAGAAAATTCCTCCAACCATTCTATGTAAAATAGCACTACCCATCAGTTCAGTTTCTTTTCCTTATCTTGATTTGTTTTTCTGCACAGTACTTGTAACCAGACATCATATTATGTATGGTTTTTGTTACTGAGAGTGTGGTTTCCTTCCACAGCATCTAAGCTTCATAAGGCAAGAGACTTTGGTTTATTGCTGTATCCCTACTGCCAAGAAGAATATCTGGAACAAAGAAGGCATTAAATGAAGATTTGTTGGGTGAGTTATGATGAATCATTTTTCCTACTTCCTATTTATTAATATATTGCTTTTATGGTGAATATCTGCAGCTACATATAGACAGAAGTTTAGGTATGAGTGGCAGGGTATTTTCCTAGTATTCTCTGTTTTCTTGGTCATGAAAGTGTTAGTTGCTCAGTCGTGTCCGAGTCTTTGCAGCCCCATGGACTGAACCCGCCAGGCTCCTCTGTCATGGGATTTTCCAGGCAACAATCCTGGAGTGGCTTGCCATTTCCTTTTCCAGGGGATCTTCCTGACCCAAGGATCAGACCCAGTTCTCCTGCATTGCAGGCAGATGCTTTACCATCTTGAGCCACCAGGGAAAGTCCTTTAATTTATGGCAACAACTCATGTGGTGGAAACAGATTCTGCTCCCCAAGGACCTGACAAATCCCTTTTGGATTTACTGTAACCCTAAAAGAAAGCCAAAAGCATCGTGGCTCCTTAAAATTGTTCATGATCCTGTCTCTCAGAGCCCAGGACCTGTGTCAACCTCCACAAGATTCGGAATTCAAAAGCTTTTGTGACTTTCTCCGTCGCTTTTAGTCACTCTTTCCTTCTCAAGAAATCTGTCCAGTTTTTTTTGTTTTTTTTTTTCTTTTTCCTTCCTCTCAGACGCGGGACTGCTGCTTACTCTGTTTTCAGTCGCAGGGACAATTCATCATGGCTTGTTTCCCAACTCACTCCCGGTTGAACAGGCCTCTTTAATGTCGTTTCTTCTGTTGAGCAAAGAACAGGTTCTGGGGATTGATTATCTCAGCATCCTGCACTAATGAGCAGTTTGTTGCTCAGAAACCGCTTTTTATCTGGGTGCCGGCAGGAGGGGCTTCCAGGATCCCTGCCTTGGACTCTGGCTCATCTTCCTCCTTCTGTCAAGGCCAGCAGGCACAAAACACCATGCTGCATTCAAGGGGCCTGGGGCTTAACTCATTCTTGTTAGGAAAGGACATCTGAAGGACATCCTCCCTTCAATATTGTAACTGTGATAGTGTAGAATCCTTGACAGGGCATTGGTCAGAAAGTCACCACCGGAGGTGAGGAAGAAAGGTGAGTTCTGGGTCGACAGTGGCTAATGGGCCGATATCTCGCCTGAGGGTGGGAAACTTCAGTTTTTAAAATGAAGTCTATCAGTTAAATATGTGTATGTATATATATGGTATACAATATATTATGCTAAAGAGATATGACTATTTTTGAAAATAGCTACTTCTTTGGTAAAAAGTGAGATATAATTATCCTTTATTTCTATGTGACAAATCTCTGATTTTCTGTAACTTAAATCCCATATAAAGACTAGGTTATCTATAAGATAACTTATGCATTTCTGTTCAGGCTATGAGCTTTGAACAGATAGCATCAGCTTGACTTGGGATCTCTTTAGAAAGGCAGAGACTCAGGCCCCACGCAAGATCTGTTGGGTCAGAGCTTGCATTTTAACCCGCTCCCAAATGATTCACATGCCCTTACACATCGTGAAGCACTGATCATCAGCTCTAATATTTTGAGATTCTAAGATTATATTTCCTAGGTTAAATAATGTTATTATCTAAATGCAAATAATAGCATGCAGTGGAAAGAACATAGATCTCAATTTGAATTTCAGCTCCATCACTAACAATTTTTGGGAAAATATTCTACCTTCAGTTTTCTAATTTATAACGTGGAGAAAATAATATTGGCTTCAGGGTAGATGTGGGGTTAAAAGGGATACACATAAAGCACTAGCACATGCAATGTCTGGCACCCAAGTCTGATAACTAGTATAATTAGTTCATTAAAATCTATACAGTTATAGGATTCTTGAGACTCAAGTTCATTTGGTAGAAAGCCAGTGTGTGTGTGCTTAGTCGCTCAGTCACGTCCGACTCTTTGCAACCCCATGGACTGTAGCCCGCCAGGCTCCTCTGTCCATGGGATTCTCCAGGAACACTAGAGTGGGTAGCCATTCCCTTCTCAGGGGATCTTCTGGACCCAGGGATCGAACCAGTGTCTCTTGTATTACAGAAGGATTCTTTATCTTCTGAGCCACCAGGGAAGCCCAGAAAGCCAGTATCATTGTCCAATGGCAACTGGAACATGGGCAAGGATGTGGAGTAAAGGGAACCCTTGTGCATTGTTGGTGGGACTGTAAACTGGTGCAGTCACTCTGGGAAAAAATTATGGGGGTGCCTTAAAAAACTAAAAATAGAACTACCACATGATCCAGCAATTCTAGTCTTGGGTATATATCCAAAGAAAATGAAAACACAAGTTTGAAAAAATATATGTACCCAATATTCATAGCAGCATTATAGCCAACATGTGGAAACAACCTGAGTCTCCATCAACAGATGAATGGAGAAAGAAGGTAGGGTGTGTGCATACTGAGCCACAAAAAAGAACGAAATCATGCCATCTGAAACAACATGGATGGACTTGAAGGGTTATGCTAAGTGAAGTAAGTCAGAGGGAGAAAGACAAATACCGTATGATATAACTTATACATGGAATCTAAAAAATAAAGCAAACTAGTGAATGTAACAAAAAAGGAATAGACTCACTGGTATAGGGGACAAGCTAGTAGTTACCAGTGGGGAGATAGAAAGAGGGCAGGAGAAGATAGGGATATGGGATTAAGAGGTACAGAGTACTATGCAGAAAATGAGTAAGTCACAGGGATATATTATACAGCATAAGGAATATAACCAATATTATATAATAACTAGAAATGGCAGCATAACCTTCAAAGATTGTGAATCACAATGTACATCTGAAAATATTATAAAGCAACAACACCTCAATAAAAAATAAAAGATAAAAAGGAAGAACTATGAGAGGGCAGGAGCTCTCCGTGGGGATGAGCAGTCTCCCTGTGTTAGTCTCTTTCTGCAGGATGCTGAACTAGCAGGGTTCTCATTCACTGCTAGTCCTCTTGTCCATGGGTTCCGGCTCGCAACCAGTGATGCTACTCACGTCTACCTGAGTTCTTTGCCCAATAGTATCTGTGTCAAGAATAAAGAGTGACAGATAAAACAGCCACCTTTTAATCTACGTGGTATAAGATGCTATGATATAGAAGCCAGAACTGGATCTCATAAAAAAAAAAAAAAAAAAGGAGCAGGAGAAGAACATTCTACCAGGGCTGAGACTTGCAGTCTAATTACATGTAGACAAATATCTGACTCATCTTTTCTAGTACATTTCATAAATCTAAGCCTTGGAGTTTTCATTTTTCAAAGGAGAGAATACTGGATTAAATATCTTTACACTTTAAAAATGGATGATTTCTTCCTTTTTTATCTCACATGCACTGAGATGAAAAATCCATGGATTTTGGGGGAAAATTTATAAATTTTATTATCTTTCATATTATTTAATATCACCCTAAATAACTTAGACTAAAACATTTTTATGATTTTTTTTCTCTCCCTCTCTGTGTCCTCTGAGCCACCCCTCTCCCCCCACCAAGTACAAGTGGTTCAGTTCTTCCCGTAATGTTAAGTTTTCATAAAGAATGGAAGCACCGTCTTCAGATAACTTCTGCTTCAGTCTCTGACATGGACCACTCCTGCAGCAGGGGGAGGCAAAAGCCTGGCTCCCCCTGAGTGAGTGAGTGTTTCGTGCTCAATCCTGTCCCACTCTCTGTGATCCCATGGACTGTAGTCCACCAGACTCCTGTCCATGGGATCACCCGGGCAAGAATAATGTGGTGGGTTGCCATTTCCTTCTCCAAGGGCTCTTTCCCTCCCAGGGATGGAACCCCCTTCTCCTACGTCTCCTGCATTGGCAGGCACATTCTTTACTACTGAGCCACCTGGGAAGCTCTGGCTCCCCCGACAGGGACAGTACACAAGGGGAGCTGAGATTACCAGTATGTCTGGACTCCTTTGCAGAAGCTCTGCCACCAGTAGCTAAGGGCACTCAGGCTGCCAGGTAGCATCCGTGTCGTTGGTAGTGGGCGTGGGGAGCAACCTCTCTGCCATCCTTTTCTGCGCTCAGGAGCATGCGCTTTGTACTGATGCAAATCCACGCAGAGAGGAGTGCGAGGTTGTCTTGAGGACTAAACCCAGCCACTAAGTCAAGAACATGGATCTGGGCCTGTCAGCAAGAGCTGTCTTTCCTCGTGGAACAGGGAATTCACACAGCTCCTTTTGAACTGCCCCCCTCGGCTAAGGCCCCTTAACCTGAATGCACATCGGAATCAACTTAGGGATCCCTTTCTGGACCCTCCCTGGAAACTCCCTTGCTGGCTGAAATAGGGCTTCTGTATCAAGGGCCATTCAAATGATTAAAGAGTAACAAGTCTCAAAAAATGGATATGCCCAGTAGGCACCAACAATATAGGTGAGCATCCATTTGCCCCTACATTCCACCAAGACCAGGTATTACCATCTTAGATCTTCCCTTTTTCCCTGTGGACACAGAAGTTCAGAACTCTAGGATGAGAGCAGAGGTGAGTGATGGGGGCAGGGGTATGGAAGGACAGACACATGGCCAATCACCTCGCCAATCACCTCCTCCTCAGGACCATCTTTTCTGGAGAGGGAACAGAATGACTTACAGATTACGACCTGGCAATCTTGAGTTTCTAGACTGTTTTAAGAAGGGCTATGCTTCCCCTCAGCCATGCTCTACTCCACCCCCATGCCTTTGTCTGTAACGTCATTATGAACTCAAATCCCAAAGAGTTGGGGGGTTCCCTGGGACTGGGATTTTATCAAATATATGAACAACGTTCATGTGTAGAAAAACTATTGACTTGACCATGAGATTGCAAACCTACTTATTTATCTCTTTTCCTAAGTGTGGCTATTCTGAGGCCAGATTCCCTTTCAATCTGAAGTTTACTTTCCCAGAATGGCCTTCCTCTGAATCACCTAACCCAGTGTGTGTGTGTGTGTGTGTGCACGCGCATGCATGTGTGTTCAGTTGCTTCAGTCATGTCCGACTCTTTGTGACCCCAAGGACTGTAGCCTGCCAGGCTCCTCTGTCTATGGGATTTTCCAGGCTAGACTACTGGAGTGGGTTGCCATGCTCTCCTCCAGGGGATCTTCCCGACCTGGGATAGAACCTGCATCTCCTGTGTTGCCTGCATTGCAGGTGAATTCTTTACCAACTGGGCCACCTCGGAAGCCCACCTAACCTAGTACCCAGGTCTAATAAGGTAGTTCTGGGACCTTTCTGCACATAGATGAGGTCTCACCAGGAACACAATTCAAAGGTTTAACTTGTCTCAGGCTTGGTTTTGGGGAGAAATATTTTATTCCCATATGCAAATGAAAGTATGTAAACAATGCTGTTTGCTAAAGTGAAAAATGTGAGCACGGACTTTAAAATATGGTTTCTATTTCTATGTAAATTTTCCTGTAATATTATGGTTAAAGAGGAAATAATTTGAACTGGAATTTATAATTTGGTAACTTCCATCTTGCTACTAGGTTTGTGCACTAAAAAAACAAAAAACAATTGCCTCTTCTTTCCCTGCTCCTCCTCTCCTCCTTCTTATTTTAATTCTTAATTCTTATTCTTGCTCGGTAATACACTGCAAGGAGATCAAACCAGTTAATCCTAAAGGAAATTAATCCTGAATATTCACTGGAAGGACTGATGCTGAAGCTGAAGCTCAGATACTTTGGCCACCTGATGCGAAGAACTGACTCATTGGAGAAGACCCTGATGCTAGGAAAGATTGAAGGCAGGAGGAGAAGGGGATGACTAAGGATGAAATGGTTGAATGGCGTCACTGACTTGATGGACATGAGTTTGAGCAAGCTCTGGGAGTTGGTGATGGACAGGCGTGCTGCAGTCCATGGGGTAACAAAGAGTCAGACATGACTAAGCGATTGAACTGAACTGAATATACTGTATTAGTTTTTCAAAATAAAAGGCTTTTAATCTTTTGTTTTGTCTGTCATTCATGTAAACAATCTTGTAGTCCATGTGAGGTGAGGGGGGATTTCCTCATTCAGTAGCTCTGTTTTATCAGGATATTGGCTTACCTAAGCTCACATGGACAGCGAAGCCTGGCGTCCATGGGGTTGCAAAGAGTCAGACACACCTGAGTGACTGAACTGAACTGAATCACACATGCACTGGAAGATTTCCTAGCGACTGAGTTTTAAAAAACTGCTCCTCTGGCAGTTAAAAAAAAAAAAAAAAAGCTTATCCAAATAATTTTGAAAAGAGCATTACTTATCTAAGATGAGTGAAAAATTTTCATCTCAAGTTTAGCAAGGAATAGCTTCTAAAATTGGCACTGACAATTATTTCCATAAATAGGAAAGAGAAAAAAATAAATCTAAGGAATTTCTGAATTAAAGTGGATCTTATTTAAGGAAGGGACTTACTGCTTGGGATAAAATTCACAAAAGGCCTTTTTAAACTAATAGGGAAGAAAAATCTAAAGTTACTTTTGGCCTTTTCTATAGTCTTCATTGATCTGGATTATATTATACCAATGGATAACAGGTCTACCATTTAACCTCCCCTTTTTAGCATTTACCCCAAACAATGTTATCTCCCTGAGCATTCCCAGTCCTGAAAAAGCCGATGTCTTCTACCTTTGTTATACCACTATGTCTCGTGTATGCTGCTGATAAGTCACTTCAGTCATGTCTGACTCCGTGTGACCCCATAGACGGCAGCCCACCAGGCTCCCCCATCCCTGGGATTCTCCAGGCAAGAACACTGGAGTGGGTTGCCATTTCCTTCTCCAATGCATGAAAGTGCAAAGTGAAAGGGAAGTTGCTCAGTCGTGTCCGACTCTTGGTGACCCCATGGACTGCAGCCTACCAGGCTCCTCCGTCCATGGGATTTTCTAGGCAAGAGTACTGGAGTAGGGTGCCATCGCCTTCTCTGATGTCTTGTGTATAACCCTAAGCTATTGTATTACATAATGTTACACTATGTCACATTAGAGCATCTATCTTAGTGCATAGAAATTCCTAGACTTGACACATTTCTGCCCACTCTACTTGATGCTGTGTTCCTTGAGGACAGGGACCAAATTTTAATAATCTTTTTTCTCCCAAGAGCTAAGACAGTTCTTGGTACAGTTGATACCCAATAAATGTGTTTTTACTGTTGAATGAATGAATCAATGTGCAATGTCCTAATATAAGGAACTTATCATAATGGTAGTTGAGAGAAAAAGTATTATAACTAATCATGGCCTTCCCACTTTAGAATGGAAATTCATAAATGAAAACAAGATTTGAGTTGAATCTTGCCATATCTGGGATATAGAGAATGTTCTTGGATAGTAGTGCTCTAAATTTAGCTACATTTAGAAAGAAGCTGTTTTTAAAATTATGAATTGGTACCTAACACAATTCTAATAACTAGACAATTTTAAATATGAATTCATATCAAATGCTATGTAAGCAGCTTGATATGCAACATCTTTATGATCGGTACAAAATGAAAAAAACAGTGAAGCAAGTAAAGTAACCCACGTAAAAAAAAGACTATTTACATATTAAAATTAAAAGCTTATTTGAGCTAAGGATTTTAACTCCGGGAAGGAAGATATAAAAGTAAACAAAATTCAAATAGGTCACTGAATATCAAGAACCTACCTGCAGTTACCCTTCTTTACTCTTTACATTTATAATTAATACATCCATAATAAGGAAGAGAACCTGATAAGCCCAAAGAGATGCTTCTGTAGCAGTTCACTATAACCCTTACTCCCTGAGTCTTCCAAGTACTTTAAGTATCTACCTGTCTTGAAGAAAACATAAATAACTTTATCCCTTCCCTTCTTGCAGTCAGAAAAATGTTGTAAACAATGACAAATCACCGTTGCATTTTAGTTTATGACACCCTGATGCCATAAACGCTCATAGAGGTGGAATTGTGAATTTCCAGACAGGAACCCCAGGCTGCTAGAAGGGATTTGAATCATTGCCTGGGGAGTGGGTCCTGCTGGCTTTGGTGCTATTTTGTAGATGATTTATAGACATTCAGTGTGTGTACAACTGGATGCCAGCACTGGCCACCTTGATCCTAGTTCACATCTAAGTATCTGTTTGTGGTTCCATCCCTCATGTATTTTGTGTTTCACGCTAGTGGGAGCAGCCCGTCCTCTGTACAGATCGGTGAGTCAGAGGTCAGGCCAATGGGGCAATGCCTCCTGCTCTTTTTTTTTTCCTATAGCTTTTCTACAGCCACTTAGATTCACTTTTTCTGTGACAAAAATGTAATCTTAGGTAAGAAACTTGCTTTGACGCATTCTATCCACCTCCACGTCCTGTGGTTGAAGCTGGGTCAGCGTCCTTACATCAACTGTCAGAAAATAGCATGATTTTTCTAAAGTGTATGGAAAAGAAGGAAGAAGGAGAAAGAAGTGAGTGGGAGGAGAAGTAGCACATTGGGGTCAGCACAGAGGCACACTCTTTGAAAGGGCAACAAAGCCGGATGTTCTGCAGACACGACAATATTTTACACCTCAACATTCAGCTATACTAAATAATTCCAAGGATACATTTCCAGCATATCTGAGTAATTTCGCTTTGCACATAGATATTTGGGATCTGACAGAAAGTCAGTGATAGGGACATTGATTCCTAAAGTAGAATTTATCCAAGAGGTTTCTTCTTAGTCTCCACAACATCAAATCTTACAAAATTTTAGCTATCAGTGTCACTAGATCATCATATTTCTATGTATTCCCAGGGGTCTACAGCATACACTAAAGAAAATATTTTAGGAGACTTTCTTTGCAGAAAACCCAAAATGAAACATTCATGAGAGCTATGCATGCTTAGAAAGTATGTGGGGTGCTGTCAAAACTTACACTTTAAGTGACAGTTCTGCGTCAGCTCAGAGTAAGCTAGCAACTTCACATGCATAGGCAAGGTCTTGGAAATATTTGTGCTTTCATATTATAACTATTAGTATTATCAAGAAGTTCGTGTACTCATGAAGAGTAATGTTATACTCCAACTTTCCTTTTAGTTACCTATGAAGGAGTGTGGAGTATGCCTGCTCTAATACCTTGTTTGCCAAAAAACATCCCATGGAACTACATCTGAATATGAATTTCTATATTGGTTTTTACTCTGGTTGTTTAAAAACGGTTAAACATTCAGAGATGTAGGGAAGTACTTACTTGGATTCCTCAGGACACACTGTTTTGCATTTTTCAGAAAATTCAGACAAAAGTAAGAGTAATTTGACCCTTTTTTTCCTCTTAAGTGTAATAACATCAGGCTTCCTCTTTCTGCTTAATGGGACACATTGCTGACAATAACTAGCTAATACTTATTAACCTTGTGCCATGTTTGGTAGGGCTTCCTGGGTGGCGCTAGTGGTAAAGAACCCACCTGCCAAAGCAGAAAATGTAAGAGACATGGGTTCTATTCCTGGGTAGGGAAGATCCCCTGGAGAAGGGCATGGCAACCCACTCCAGTGTTCTTGCTTGGAAAATTCCATGGACTGAGGAGCCTGGTGGGCCACAATCCATAGGGTCACAAAGAGTTGGACATGACTGAAGCAGCTTAGCATGTACCCACGCATGTATGGTAAGGTAAGCTCATAAAACTTTCTTAAGGAAAGGAAACTTGCCTTTTATCCATCTGGGGACTCCCAAAGTGCTAGACACAACTGCTTGCTCAATATAAAAATAAGTATTCTTATAATACTCCTATTCAGCAAGGCAATACTCTTTTAGGAACACTCTTTCTTATCATAAACTTCCTTAAAATAGGTATGAAATATGGATACCAGGGCTTCCCTGGTGGCTCAGTGGTAAAGAATCTGCCTGCCAATGCAGGGGACTCAGGTTCAATCCTTGGTCTGGGAAGATCCCCTGGAGAAGGAAATGGCAAGCCATTCCAGTATTCTTGCCTGGGAAATCCTATGGACAGAGGAACCTGGTGTGCTACAGTCCATGGGGTCACAAAGAGTCGGACACGACTTAGCATCTCAACAGTGGCAGCAGAAGCATCGAATTTCTTATTATCAGAGAAGGAAAGCTCAATTCCAAAAACACAAAGATCAGTATGTTAGATATGCAAGGTTAAAGGCATTCATATCTGTGATGGAAAAGCTGACAGAGGGGAAGACAGATTAGGTTCAATGGTGCAATGAGGGAGGGGTTAAGTTTTTCTTCCGCATAAAAGCAGGGCCCCTGGGAAGCTGTGTGCCCATAGGACCATGGATAAAGCAGGATGTGGTTCTAAGAGGGGATGGTAAATGAACAGGACAGGCTTTTTGTCCTTAGCAATTACTTCTTCAAACAGTTATTCATCAGTTGGAGGAGGTTGGAAGGCAATTCCTGAAGATCACCTTGTCCTTCTCTACCGGTGGGGAGATTCCACACTATCGCCTTGAAGCCACCCCCCTCTGTTATCCATAAAGTGTCGGTCAGGTTTCCCTTGGTGGGAGGCCTTTAAGTGGTCTTCTCTGATCTCACTACAACTTCCTAAGACCTCTTATTTCTTTGCTGATACCTAGAAAAAAAATACCTTTAAGAAGGTGTATGTGTTTTCCAGAGAGACAGTTCATACGGGGTTTAACCTGAAGCCGAAATAACACTGTGGTGTGAATTGATTTTAGCCCAAACTTAATTGGGTCTGTCAGTCTGTAAATGCCGGGTCACCAGTTCTTCACAGTGTGGATTCAGGGAAGCTGGTTAGGCCTAGTGATTTCTGTCAAGGAGGAATGCTAAAAGACCCAGAAACAGAGAGGCTGGAGGGGGCAGTGAGGAAGAGAGAGAGAGCTTCGAATATCTGATGATTTTGCCCTAGAGAGCCCTTGTTTTCCTTCCATCAAGCAGGACAGACAGCTGACGTGCATTAAGGGGATTTTTGTCAGGCTACTGGAAATGGCAGCATCCTTACCTCACATGATTTATGAAGAGCACTTTGGTTTATATTTGACACTGACTTTCTATACTAATCAACTCCTGAGGTCCCGGAATGTGAGGTCTGGCCATGTCCTGCTGAGCACACCGTGTTCCCACTGAGCAGAAGCTGCACCCAGATCTCCCTGGAGTCGGCCTCCTTGTTCCCAGTCACTCCGCAGCTTGTTGGTCTTACCATGATGCATGCAAATATCACCAGGGTCCAGTGAAAGTTATAGATACACACTTGGGACTTTTCTCTTTAATAGAGTTTTTCCATCTTTGGAAAAAGAAGTCTTTTTTCAGATGGCCAAACACGGGATTGAAGGTGCACATTCAAAGCCAAGTGTTTTGTCGAATGGCAGCTGAAAAGCCACAAATTAAATGCATGAGTAAAGGAGTACACGTCTAGTGGTAATTTCAGATGGAAGTAAGCAGGTAATTGTATAAGCATGACTGTTTGAAGAGCAATGAAATGCTTCTTTTACTTCCTGTTAAAATGCTATTTGCTTTTTAAGCACATTCTCCAAGTAGGATGTGAAGAAACAATAAGTTCTCATTTTCATTTAGGTTGTGTACTCTTTGAATAAATGCACAGTTTCCTTTTTTGGCCTGAAGCTGATAAAAGGCATCATTAGCATAATCATGACATAACAATGGCAGGAATAGTAATAACGCTCCTCTGGAAGGGGCCAAGGAATTTTCCTAGGTAGTGGGTCATAAATCCTCCCAGTATCACGGTGATATTTTTAAGGATGTATGCTTAACCTTTATCTGCTTATTTATTAATTTAGGCTTCATTGGGTCTTAGTTGTAGCATGTAGATCTAGTTCTCTGGCCAGGGATTGAACCCAGGCCACCTGCAATGGAAGCATGGAGTGTTAACCACTGGACGCTGGTTATCAGGGAAGTTTCTATGGTGACTTTTGTTGAGGGGGAAATTGAGATCTGAAGGTGATGTGATGCAGGGACACTGAATACTGCAGAAGTCCACGTAGTGCCACAAAACCCGAGAGGGGCCTCAAATTCCATGCAGCATGGGAACCACTGCCACCTAACCCTTTGGCACTATTCTCCACACAGAATCTCCCTCCTTTGAGAAACATGTTCTTGGGTGCCTACTATTTCCCTCTTTCCTCCTAGCTCCTTGTTGCGGAAGCTGCAGGGTATGGTGGTTAAGAACATCAACTCTGGACCCAGACTGTCTGGGTGAGGAGGCCCATTCTGTCCGCTGCTGGCGGAGACTTCACACAACCTACCTCCCCTCCTTAAACTCCACTCCCTCCTCTGTAAAGAGGATTCTCGTCATTGCTGCTTCTGGGATTGCAAGGAGGATTCAGTGTTCCTTTATGGAGGATACTCAGGACAGTGTGGAGCCCAGGCTGAGCCTTGTTTGCTATGTGAATAAAAGTCTCTCCTCACTTCTGCTTTCCTCTCACATTTTATTCTCCAACAAAGGCAAACTGTGTGTACTTTTATAAACTTGCCTCGCAGAGAGTTTACCTGCATGCCTTTGCTCCTGATGTTTTTCCTTTCTGAAGGCCTTTCTGTCTCAGACGAGACCTCTTCCTTCCACGGCTCCCAGAGCTGAGGAGTCCGCTGTGTCCTCCGAGTGGTCCTCTGAGAGCCTCACATATGCTGCAGGGTCCTCCCAGGGAGGATGGAGCCAGGTCACAGATGACACACGCTGGTCCTTGACTTCCCGTATATCCCCACTGGTTTCTGTCTCTCTTTCTGGCCAGTTCATCTACCCCTCAGGGGTCTGTTCTGGATCTCTTTCTCCTCTACCTAAATGTCCGTCCACCCCTAGATGTTCTCTTTCACTCCCTTGAGAGCAAATCCTTAAACTGACCATTTCTAAACTTATTTCCAGAACACTCTTTGGTGTGTCTGCTGCATATAACCAGTTTCCAGTCTCTTTACTCACATGTTCCAAAGGCACCAAAAACTCAGTGGATCACAACTGCACTCAGTATTTCTCTCCTTTATCAACTCCTCCCTGTAAAGATGTCACTCACTCTAGTATTTCTCTGAAGGGCCCCATGCTTAAGATTACCTCTTGTTTCTCTTGTTTTCTCACTTTCATCCAAACTCTAATCCATTCAGCTAATGTCAGCAAGGTCTTAGGAAAGCTAACTAACTATATTAGTCAACAGGGTCACATAATAGAGGCCCTTCCCACTAAGAGTGTTTTCAGATTAGTTCAAAGGAATCTGCAATATTGGATTCTAGGTGCTGGGAGAGGCCCTTTGAAGGTATTTCTCTTAATGTATATAATTCAGTTGACTCTCAGAAAGCCCAGACTGGATGTCTTATTCCAGGAGTCGTTGGTTTATTATTAATTATAAATTGGAAACCAGAATATCACCTTTTTCTTTTGTCTCTATGTTTCCAGAGCTCCTCCTTACCTTTATGGTCTTGAAATGGGCTCTGTTCTTTTTCCATTTGTTTCTAAGCCAGATCTAGGGTTGACTCTCAAGTTTCTTCATCTCCCTTCAGTTTGTGGATGTAAGCCTGAAGTCTGAACACCTCTACTGAATAAGCAGAAACCTGAGTGGCTGTGAATTCAGAGGTGGAAGTATGTGGTGGTGGTGGTTTAGTTGCTAAGTCACGTCTGACTCTTGGGATCCCGTGGACTGTAGCCTGCCAGGCTCCTCTGTCCATGGGATTCTCCAGGCAAAAATATTGGAGTGGGTTGCCATTTCCTTCTCCAGGGCATCTTCCTGACCCAGGAATCAAACCTGGGTCTCCTGCATTGCAGGCAGATGATTTACCAACTGAGCTATGAGGTGGAAGTATAGTGAGCAGTTGTCTCTAGCTCTTGACCCTAAAATGCTTGCTAGGCAAATGTAGGTACTGGTGACATTTCACATGCACTGGAATAGCATACCTCTCTGTCAACATGCATATTCCATCTTTACTGGATCCATTTAGTAATAATGATAATTCATTTTCAGGCTTGCTCTTAAAACTGCATTTGAAGTGATTCAAAGAGGCACAAATAACAGCACAAGGAAGATAAATGCAGGGAAATAAGGCTGAATAGTAGGAGGGTCAGTGTACAAAATACAAAGAGGGCAAAGATGGGAGATAGAAGTGGAGTAAGAATTAGGTTTGGAGATTTCCAGGGGCTGGAATAAAGGGACAAATACAGTAAATTATGAGACTGGATTAACGTTCACATGATGAAAGCACAGCTTTTTTGATATGTTTGTTTTTGACACCTAAGAAATTCCTTTTCCTAAAGGGTAGTTGGTATGATGTAGTGCTCTATATCCAGAGCAGTATCTTTCAACATGTCCAATGCTAAGTTTTATAAAACTACTTCTTAAGATGACCATCAATACAATAGGTGTTTTGATGCCAAAGCAAAGCTAAACAAAGACACGGTTCTGAGGGACTTGCATATTTTGTTATAAGTGCCTGGCTAGTTGTGTATGGTATAGTGCAAAGATTAAGAGCATGGGCTTTGGAGACAAATTGGCTGAGTCTGGACCCCAACATTGCCACTTTCTGAATATGTATGATTGAACAAAGTGCTTTATCCCTCTGGCTCAGTGTAGTCGTCTATACATTAGGAGTAATGATATTATCCACCTCACAGATTTGTTCTTAGGATTAAATTAGTTTATACATGTGAAGGGTTTAGAATAGCACCGTGGCACAAAGCTTAAGCTATTATTCATCAGAGGGAAAAAGTATAAAGCATCTAGAAGAAAAACTTCACACTATTTAAGCCACACACAATAAATACCATTTCATTGCTGTACTCTTGATCAGAGTTAGGAGAGACAAGTTTGAGATTACACTTCTGACAAGACCCTAGCCTGCAGAAATTCTGTACGGCTGACAAAAGAAGAAACTATATGCTCATCATCAACCAAGTGGAAGGCTGTAAAGAAGACCAGAAGCCAAGTGAACACATGGTGAATGGAAGACCACCCCGCCACTATGAGCACCGCAGCACTATCTGAGGAGGAGTCCAAATGTTTCTCAAGAAGGAGTTCTGGATCCATTAAGATACACAGGGATCTTCAAGGGCCATAATTCTGTGTGACAGAGAGAGCTTGGCTAATACAATTTTAGTTTGGAGAGTTTTCAAAGCAAGTATCAACATTTATCCATCCTGACCATATCACTTCTTAAGAAACTAGAAAACATTTTAAGTTAAGCAAATTCCTAATGGATCCTGCAAGATGAACTGGATTCAGATATAGCTCTGGATAACTGAGTTTTAGCTTTGCTATAATACATAGGTCGATCAAATGTTGGAAAATCATGGTTTTATTAATTGCAGGAGGAGAAGAGGATGACAGAGGATGAGATGGTTGGATGGTATCACCGACTCAATGGACATGGGTTTGGGTGGACTCCGGGAGTTGGTGATAGACAGGGAGGCCTGGTATGCTGTGGTTCATGGGGTCGCAAAGAGTTGGACATGACTGAGAGACTGAACTGAACTGAACTGAGTTAACTAAAGTCCATTCTTTTAAAAGTCCTCAGTATCAGTTATACATTGAGGCTAGTCTTTATTATTGAGGGGAAAATGCCTTGCCACAAATACAATGACAAAGATGACTTATTTCCTCTCCATTTTGAACAACAGAAATTTACCTGATGATTATATTGATTTCCTGAACAGGCGATTACCATGCATTATAAAAAACTATGACTTATTGGTAAAATTTGGAAATTGAGTAAGTCGCTATGTTTGATTCGATTATTACACTAAACTTAGGGCAACTTGAGGTGTTGTCCTTATAAATGCTTTGGAGAATAGCTTGGTCATTTGCTAACAACTTAAAATACTCATGTATACCTATGTACATGTACATCCATGTCACCAAATTCCTCACAAAACTATTACATTGAAAGGTACTACAGATGAAAGCTTTCTGAATATAAACCCAAGAAAAAAGGAAAATTAACATGCTTGGTTTCTAGCACATTTTACAGGTTTAAATCTAATAACATAATTTAGTCACATAAAAATACATGTGTGTGACTTAACTTGCTGCTGCTGCTAAGTTGCTTCAGTTGTGTCCTACTCTGTGCAACCCCATAGATGGCAGCCCGCCAGGCTCCCCCGACCCTGGGATTCTCCAGGCAAGAACACTGGAGTGGGTTGCCATTTCCTTCTCCAATGCATGAAAGTGAAAAGTGAAAGTGAAGTCGCTCAGTTGTGTCCAACTCTTAGCGACCCCATGGACTGCAGCCCACCAGGCTCCTCCGTCCGTGGGATTTTCCAGGCAAGAGTACTGGAGTGGGGTGCCATTGCCTTCTCTGGACTTAACTTGCTAAAGCACATATAAACAGTTTAACTTGACCCCTGTGCTTTTTAGTCTACTTCTCAATATTCTTTCTTTTAAAATAGCCTCCTCAAACTTCTGAAACCATATCTTATTCAGAAATTTGGGATTACATTGAAGTGACATGTCTTTACTCCATCCACCACTATCCCAACCCCAAAATTTACATATTCACTCACTTTCTCTTTCACTCATTTTAATTCTGTCATCTTCATCTTTTGGTGAAGGGTATTGTTTGTATTTGACTGTAAAATCTATGTCAGTTTTGAAAAGGGAGATTTTAAATAAATTCTCATACTTCTAAATCTTATGAAACAATTGAAATGACTGGATATGCACAGTATTATTTAACTAAGTATTTAAGTATTTCATTCTTCCCAAATCTAAAATTAAACAAGGTCCATGTGCAAAGTGACTCCAGTGAAAAAGATATCATTTAACTGCTTTTTCAGTGTTATTTAAAGTGACTATTTCATTTTCAGTAAGCTGTTTTGTGTAATAGAGTCACAAATTTAGAAACCAGATCTTTTTAAGGAGCCTCTTGTCATAGAATTAAAGCCATTCCCCTTTATGTTGTTCTCATGTATTGCACATAATCTTTCTGTGGAAGGCTGCTCTTAGGTTAAATACCTAAATTAAACTATGAAATCAACCAAGAAGTATATCATCCCTATGCTACCTCTTCATTTGTGACTTTGCATTGTATTAAGAGATTTGTTCTTACGGTAGTCCAAATTAGAAGGAATTCATATGTTGGATTCTTTTAAAACAAGAATATGCCATGGGGCACTTTGCATTGTTCAAATGTCTGCATGAACTCAAGCGGAGTAACACCAGTTGGCACACCCTGTGCTTTCTGCCACCTCTCGTCTACATCACCACCATGGCTGTCTTAATAGTCTCTTCCCCACATACCAAATCACATCAATGGAGGCCTTACACTGTGGAAACATTTAGAGGGGAATTAATCAAGACCAATGCACCAGCATACCCTAGCTTGGCTGTGATTTCCTTATACAAGTTGACCCATATCTGACTTGCATTTAATTATGCTTTCAATTTCTTTCATCTATTCATTTATTCAGCAAATGTACAGATTCCTGATTAGGTGCTAGACATGGTTTTAGGTGCTGGGCTGTAGCAACAGAAAAAGCAGAGTTCTCACTCTTGGCTATTACATTCCAATGTGGAAGACAGATAATATGTAAGTATATAAAAAGCATATAAGGTTAGGTAATGATAGATGCTATGGAGGAAAAGAAAACTAGTGAAGCGATAAGGAGAGTAGAAAGTGCCGGTGGCATTGTGGATCAGAGAGAGGGCTTGTCATTTTATTATATGGGTGATAAAGTGGTGTTTAAGCAGGGAGGTGGGGGGGGGGGATGGAGACATGTGAATAGGCTGAGAAAGGACTTTCAGGCAGAGAAAATGGTAAGTGCAAAGGCCCTGAGGCAGGAGCATGCTTGCCATGTTGGAGAAATAGCCAGGAGCTCCGGTGGGCAAGAAGGAGAAGTAGTCACTGGAGGGAAGGTCAATGATAAAATGGATCATTTGGTCATGCTAAGTAGTTGAGGTCTTGAGGAGAGGCAAAGCCCCTGGACCATTTGAAGCAGAGGAGTGACCTGATCTGATTTATATTTAATGGCATGACTCAGAGTGAGCGGGTGAGGACACTTTATAGGGAACTAGAGAGACTGAGACGGAGGGCTATTGCAGTGACCAGGTGAAAAAAAGAGGAGGGCTTGGACTAAGGTAGTAGTGGTAGTGATGATGGAGATTATGAGATTCTAGGTGTTTATTTTGAAGGTGAATTCAAATGAATTTGATATATATAAGATGACCATGTCCTGATTTTTACTGGTCACTCTGGTTATAATTATTAAGAGTATCCTCTTCTACTCTCAAAAGTGTTCCAGTTTAGTTTATATGCCCCCCTATTTATAGAACACTTTGTTTTTCAAGCATTTTCTCAAACATTATCTAAAAAAAAAAACAACCTGAAAAAATAGATACAATTCTCCCTTGATAGACATGGAATCTGAAGCTGATAAAGTTTTGGTGACTTTTCCATGTTCACAGGTAGTAATGGTAAATCCAAAAGTGGCCTGGCTTCCAGGTAACACTCTTTTCCTCCTCTTTGGTGTTTTTTTCAAGTTGCATCTACAAGGCACAAACACACTATTCATCCTTTCAGTCAGCCACCCATTTATTCTTTAAATATCTATTCAGTTCAGTGCAGTTCAATTGCTCAGTTGTGTCCAACTCTTTGCGACCCCATGAATCGCAGCACACCAGGCCTTCCTGTCCATCACCAACTCCCGGAGTTCACTCAGACTCACGTCCATTGAGTCAGTGATGCCATCCAGCCATCTCATCCTCTGTCATCCCCTTCTCCTCCTGTCCCCAATCCCTCCCAGCATCAGAGTCTTTTCCAATGAGTCAACTCTTCGCATGAGGTGGCCAAAGTACTGGAGTTTCAGCTTTAGCATCATTCCTTCCAAAGAAATCCCAGGGCTGATCTCCTTCAGAATGGACTGGTTGGATCTCCTTGCAGTCCAAGGGACTCTCAAGAGTCTTCTCCAACACCATAGTTCAAAAGCATCAATTCTTCGGCGCTCAGCCTTCTTCACAGTCCAACTCTCATATCCATACATGACCACAGGAAAAACCATAGCCTTGACAAGACGGACAGTTGTTGGCAAAGTAATGTCTCTGCTTTTGAATATGCTATCTAGGTTGTTCATAACTTTCCTTCCAAGGAGTAAGCATCTTTTAATCTCATGGCTAGCATGTACCAAACACTGTTTGAAGCAGTTAGGACACAATAGTTAACCAAAAGTCCTTCTGCAGATTGTGTTCTAGCCAGACAGAAGGGATACTAAACACAAATATAAGAAATAAGTAAAGTAATTAGTATGTTAGAATATATGCATATGATGGAAACAAGTAGAAGATAGAGAGGATTTGCTCAAAGAGAGTCCAGTCTCAACCTGGAAGTAGTCAAGGTAAGTCTAAGGAGGTGAATGAATCAAGTAGAAAAGCGTTCCAGGCAGAGGGAACAGCTGGAACTGGAAGTCTCTAGACAAAGGCAAGTCTAGTGTGATTAAAAAACAATATAGCAAGAAAGCCCATATGACTGGGGCAGTGTGAGCAATAGGAATCATTGGAAGTCTCAGAGTAATCATGGAGCCAGGTCATGCAACACTTTGCAGCCACTGGGAGAATTTGAGATTTTCCTCTGAGTAGAATCAGAATCTAATGTAGGGTTTTAAGCCAAGGAAAAGCATGCTATGGCTGTTGTTTTAAAAGAATGCTATAGGTGCTGGGCTATAGCAACAACAAAAAGAGAAGAATTCTCACTCTTTGATGTTACATTGCAATGTGGAAGATAAACAATACGTAAGTATATACAAAGCATATAATGTTAGGTAGTGATAGACGTCATGGAGAAAATAAAACTAGTGAAGAGATAAGGAGGGTAGAAAGTACTGGCTGCTTTTTGATAATGGGCTGTAAAGGGGTGAGATAGAAGCAGGCAGACTCATTCAGAACCTACTAAAGTAGCACAATGAGAAATGAAGATGGCCTGGACCAGCATGGTAATAGTGGGTAGAGTGAGAAGCAGTGAGAGTCTAGACATATTTTGGAGATAACATTAACATTATTTCCTAATGGATTGTGTGAGGGAAAGATAGTTGTCAAGGGACTTTCCACAGATGGAGAATTTGTTGTTAGATAGGGAAGGCAGGAGGTAGAGCAGGTCTCTGGGGGATGGTCAGGCTTTTGTTCTATACCTGTTGGGTTTATGATGTCTGTCAGGCACCAAATGGCTATTAGGGACATGAGCATCACCACATGCTTGAGTTCAGGATAGACGTCTGGGCTGGAGATATACATCTGGGAGTTATCAGCACATGGCTTGTATTTAAATACAAGGACTGTATTAAATCACTGAGAGAAAAAGAATGTATATGGACAAGATGAGAAAGAACTGAGTCCAAGGCACTCAGTGCAAGAAGATGGGAAAAAGAAAAGAAACCTATAAAGGAGATTAAAAGCCAGCAATGGCACTGGAATAAAAACAAGAAAGAAAATTGATAGGCCAGTGGACAAAATACTTCAAAAAGAAGGAACTCAACTGCAAAATACTGCTGATTGGTGGAGAAAGATGAGGACTGAGAATTAACCACTGAGTTTGGCAGCATGGGGGTCATCGGAGACTGTATAAGAGTTATCTGGTGGAATGATGGTGCTTGGGATTCTGTATGACTCAGAAGCTTTCAGGGATGATATCACTAGTACTGGACCAGGGACCACTCTTTGAGTAGCAATAATCTAGTGAAGAAGCAGAGGGACTGACTCTAGAAACAAGTAGGGAGGGAGGGAAAGCATTGGCTACAGATGCTAAAAGGCAGATGATAAATCCAAGGAAGTTCCTGCTGTATGTTCCTAATTTCTCAGTGAAACATAAAGTGAGATCATGAGTTGAAAGTGAAAATGGGGTGAAGGTGTTAGATCTTTGAGGAGAGACGAGAAGGTGTGATTGTCATCTAGGTGAGTGGGGCAGAAAGTGGACTGGGGATGATGGCCAGGCAGCATCAGGACCAACTTCAGGTATGGCCACGAATTTAAAGAGAGAAGAGTCAGTTTGCTTTTGTATTTTTGTTCAAGCATGTTCTGGAACACAGGTGCAGAGTAGGCAGAATTAGATTAACCATGATTATAATTTCACCAGGGGAGGTCAACCACATGAGAAAGGACCAGGGAGTTGAGGGTCTTCCCGAGAGAGTGATTATAATAATTAATCATGGAATTTAAGCTACGTAAGGAAGGGTTTGGAGAAGGCAATGGCACCCCACTCCAGTACTCTTGCCTGGAAAATCCCATGGATGGAGGAGCCTGGTAGGCTGCAGTCCATGGTGTCACTGAGCGCCGGACACGATTGAGTGACTTCACTTTCACTTTTCACTTTCATGCATTGGAGAAGGAAATGGCAACCCACTCCAGTGTTCTTGCCTGGAGAATCCCAGGGACAGAGGAGCCTGTTGGGCTGCCATCTATGGGGGTCACACAGAGTTGGACATGACTGGTTACCCACTCTAGTATTCTTGGGCATCCCTGGTGGCTCAGCTGGTAAAGCTCATCTTCAGTGTGGGAGATCTGGGTTCGATCCCTGGGTTGGGAAGATCCCCTGGAGAAAGGAACAGCTACACACTCCAGTGTTCTGGCCTGGGGAATTCCATGGACTGCATAGTTCATGGGGTTGCAGAGTCGGACACGACGGAGTGACTTTCACTTTCACTTTCAGTCTGGAGTGGGGCCTGAGAATTAGGTGGCATTGATGTCACTGGTTGGAGAACTACGTTTGGGAACCTTGTCCTACAGGTGCATCAAAATCAAGAGTTAAATAAGAATAGCAGGGGAGAGAGTGACATTGAATCTGGAGCTAAAACAGTTGCCAAAACAAAAGGGAAAGGATTGACCCAGCTGGGTGACCAGCTTCTGTGAGCTGTAGTGGGGAGTATAGTCTGATTCAACTGCAGGGCAAACATCTGTTTCATTCTTCTGATTCTGCTTTTATCAAGAGACTCAACGCGAGGCATATGGAGTAAGGCTGGCCCTTTATCAGCTATGTGATCTTGGACCAGTTGTTTACCTCTTTTGTTTCTCTGCTTCCCCATCTCTAAAGCAGAGCTATAAATAAATGTACCTGCAGAGGTTGATGGGAGGATAAATGAGTTCACAAAGGCTCAAGTTCTCAGGGAAGTACATGGTGTTCAATAGACTCAACACAGTTGTACCTGTCATTTATTTATTTCTTCCTGTTCTGTTTAAATGAGCTCTCCTGAAATCTATCTCCCTCTGAAACTGATCTTTTGTCTCTGATTTGATGAGAAACTCTATACTTTTCTTAACCTCATTTGAAATTCTACAACCAATGGAACTTTATGTGATTTAGATACCATTCCTTTGGACTAGAAATGTTGTAAGGAACAGTGACATACACGAAAGCACTGTCATTTCACAGATGTAAACTATAATAATAACCATAATTGTTTTATTTCTGCAAAGGTCTCTCATCCAGCGGAGAGATGGATTTGACCACAGCTCTTTCAAGATCTTTCTGTCTTGAATCTCATGAGTGACCACAAAGAAAGTCATTAATGAAAATATAGAGAAATACATAGAAACATTTCAATTGCCTCTCTAATGTGATTATATAATCTCACTGGACATTGTAACAAATTGAAACTAGTCTGTATGTTGGATTTAAATTATTACCATGTCATGTTTCCTGCATTACAACCCATGCAATGTAATTTGGAAGAAGTATTAGGTGGGTGCTTAGCAAAACTTGGAGTCTAGGTTGCCGATATATGTATTTACCCATGAATGACTTTCCAAATAAAATCAGAGACAGAGTACAATTTAACAAATGAATTTTTCCATCTCCAAAGGGAGTTCCCCAGCTGAATATTCATTCAGCTGAATATTTTCAAACTTTATACCATGAAGCATTAGCCTTTCTAGGTCACTGTATTGCATCTGAGCCTAAAATTAAAACCATAAATACTTAAAGCTTTAATTTCCGTACTCTTTAAAAGCTGTTAAAAACAGGCATTTCCCTTTGCCACTTTCCTGTGCTTTTAAATATGAGAAATAGCACTTTGAAAAATGTGGCTTGAAAGCAGTCACACAGAGAATAAGAGAAGAGAAAAACCAATTTACATGTTTCCATTTTTCTTTCCGTTCTATTTATTCACTCCTGCTTAAGATTAGGACTCACACACTTTTGTATTGAATTTAAAGAGGGAGGAATTGGCCATCCCAGACTTATAGTCAAATCAATATTAAAATATGGAAGGTGGTTGTAAATCTAACATCTCCCATGGCACCTGTTCCATTGCTGGTCCAGGACAAATAACTAATAAATATTGATTCTCTGACACTGAGGCTAACGTATAGACCTTTCATTATCTGGCCTGCTTAGTGAGCCATAATATCGATTGTTTTAGAACAAACTTTCCCTGACTTCCAGCAGGCCTGTCTGTCAGCAACGAGCATCACTGCTCCCTTCTATGTCCTCCCTTGTCAGGCAGGAGCTATATACATGGGAGCTACATTTTCCAGAATGTTTACTAGCAGGACTGCTGGTTAGAAGTCCTCCAATCAGACCTTGGAGAATATACTTGTGTGTATCTTTGTGTTCTTCCAGTTGATGCAAAAATCACGTGTGCTTTGGCAGATGTGCTGTGTGGAGGCAGCCACAGACTTCTGGAGTGTCTGCAGGTTCCCAGTTTCCTGACGACTTCCAGAGCCCTTTCTGTTCGGCATTTATAGGCTCTTCTAATGGTTTGGAAGCTCCTGATTCTCTATATTAAATCTCTTCTGGCTTGAAGTACCCATTTTCTTGATGGAACTTGTCTAATATACCCAGATTTGGGTAAGAGCATGAATTGGGAGGCAGGGGTTCACCCTAGGAATTCATGCTGCATAGGAGGCATAGCCATAAAACAGTAAAATCAATGCCACACAGAAGCATATTAAATGCTCTGGAGCTGAACTTGAGTGGGAGATCACTGAAACACAATGCTTGTTGTTTGACCTTGAATAAGTTATTTGACCTCAGTTTTCTGATCTGTAAAATGGAGTTAATGACAGTATAGACTTCCTAGAGTTATGTAGCTTAATGAACTAATATTGGTGAAATTTGTAGAATAAGGAATGGTTAGTACTATTTGATTTTTGCTTAAAAAAGATTAATTAAAAAGGCACACATGAACATTCCCTTAAAAGCATTCTTCATGGTAAGTTAGACACTGATTTCAATGCTGCAAACATTCCTGGATTGTGGACATTTTTGAAATTGTGTTGACACCCCGTCTAGCAGTCACATTAGAAAACTGCAATTTCTGGGACTTTCCTGGCACCCCAGTGGTTAGGATGCTTTCACTGCTGAGATTCCAGGTTTGATCCCTGGTTGGGGAACTAAGAGGGCTTCCCTAGTGGCTCAGGGGTAAAGAATCTGATTGCAATGCAGGAGACCTGGGTTCAGTCTCTAGCTCAAGAAGATCCCCTGGAGAAGGAATTGGCAACCCACTCCAGTATTCTTGCCTGGAGAATTTCATTGATGGAGAATCCTGGTGGGCTATACAGTCCATGGTATTGCAAAGAATCAGGCATGATTGAGTGATTAACACTGGGGAACTAAAGATTCCACAAGCCATGCATCTTGGAAAATAAAAGAAAGAAAACTGCAATTTCAGACCCACTTCTATTCTGCTTCCCTTTCTGGTGTAGAAAGCTCCCAAGACCCAGAACATATCTCTCCCCAGCAGTCCGTCTCAGCTTTGGATGAAAAACTGTTATGCAACTTGGCCACTCACCTGGTTCATGTCCTTTAGTTCTGAATGACTTGGGACTGTTTATACCAAATCAAACACACTCTCAAAGGATAAAACATTGCTACCCTCAAAAAGGTTCAAAACAGTGTTGCAGAGAATCTGAAAAGATTCCCACTGGGCAGCTGCAAATGCACCCTGGACAATGGCACCATCACCAGCATAAGCTCATAGCCGCTCAGAATAACTTGAAAAAGACAGAACTCTTTGGTTGATATATTTAAAGAAAAATAATTTTTCTACCTTATAATAATTTATGAGTATGCAGTGGTTGTCCTTCATAAGTTTTCAAGGGTTGCAGTGAGAGTAGAAAATAGCAAAACACAACACCATTAAAAAACAAAACAAAACACCTCAAAGCAATACACAAAATAGATTCCAGGACAGAAAATATAAGCTGCAGGGTCATGATGATCTTTCTCTGTCACTTCTGTCATAGCTGGCGAACTTGGCAAGGTGGCCCTAACCTCTAGGTACAGACATATCTGCAAGTTCTAGTTTGGAAGAATGCAGGCTTCATTATTTCCTAGCAAACCAACATTTACCCTTCTGTGCTTTTCCTTGTAGACACTGCTCAGTTTTGCAAAGTGAGATACACTTTTTGTTACTTGGCAGATGTCACCCAGGGGAGAAAGAGGAAAAAAACAAACAAACAAACTCTGTCTTGTTTTTTCTCTCAGGTGTAAAAAAAATTAGCTCTGGTTTCTTCCTGTCTCAGTCATCAGTTGAGAAATTCAGCATATGTCAGATAACCTGAAAAATATTTTTCACGTGTTATATTAACATAAATGAAACATTCTCTAGATGTCTTGAAGCTTGTGACAACAGTTGGCAACTTGGTTGTGGATTAATTTTTTTATGCAGAGTTTCTCAAGAGAAATGATTTGGTTATTAGTGCTGTTTCAACCCAGCTGAATGCAGATATCAGTAATTTATTAAGAAGAGTCTTTAGGATATGCCTAATTTGCTAATACTATCCATTTGAGGAAAATCTCTGATTGAGGATTGCAAAAGTCTCATTTTGTTTTGTAAATTTAAAATATTTACAAATGCAAATCAGAGATTTACATATGTAAACATGTATACTCTTGTGCATGCTTAATGTAAAGATTGTAAATAAAGGCCTTTAGATATCTTTATTCTTTGATGATTGTGCACAAAATTTACTTATTTTCATGATTTTTCTGGAGTTTTCCAAAGCATACATTCATTCATTCATTTGACTAACATTTAATAAATGACTAGAAAAGGCAGAGGAACCAGAGATCAAATTGCCAACATATACTGGATCATAGAAAAAGCAAAGAGAATTCCAGAAAAACATCTACTTCTGCTTCAATGACTACACTATGCTAAAGCCTTTGAGTGTGTGGATCACAATAAACTGGAAAATTCTTAAAAGAGATGGGAATACCAGACGACCTCACATGCTTCCTGAGAAATCTGTATGCAAGTCAAGAAGCAGACGTTAGAACCAGACATAGAGCAACAGACTGGTTCCAAATTGGGAAAGAAGTATGTCAGTCAGAAGAGCTTCGTGATGAAGTTGAAAGAGGAGAGTGAAAAAGTTGGCTAAAAACTCAACACTCAAAAAACTAAAATCATGGCATCCAGTCCCACCACTTCAAGGCAAATAGATGGGGAAACAATGGAAACAGTGACGGACTATGTTTTCTTGGGCTCCCAAATCACTGCAGATGGTGATTGCAGCCATGAAATTAAAAGATGCTTTTTCCTTGGAAGAAAATCTATCACCAACCTAGACAGCATATTAAAAAGCAGAGACATTACTTTGCCAACAAAGGTTCATATAGTCAAAGGTACTGTTTTTCCAGTAGTCAGGTATGGATGTGAGAGTTGGACTATAAAGAAAGCTGAGTGCTGAAGAATTGATGCTTTGAACTGTGGTGTTGGAGAAGACTCTTAAGAGTCCCTAGGACTGCAAGGAGATCCAACCAGTCCATCCTAAAGGAAATCAGTCCTGAATAGTCACTGGAAGGACTAATGCTGAAGCTGAAACTCCAATACTTTGGCTACCTGATGCGAAGAGCTGACTCATCTGAAAAGGCCCATATGCTGGAAAAGACTGAAGGCAGGAGGAGAAGGGGAATGACAGAGGATGAGAGGGATGGATGGCATCACGGACTCGATGGACATGAGTTTGAGCAAGCTCTGGGAGTTGGTGATGGACAGGGAATCCTGGCGTGCTGCAACCCATGGGGTTGCAAAGAGTTGGACACTACTGAGCGACTGAATTGAACTGAACTGCTATGTCTTGGTGCTGTGTGCTAGGACCTGCAGATTTGTAAATCTAATCTGGAGGAACTCAAAATCTGGGGCATTAAATGTATTAATTATCTGCTGCTGTTTAATCACCCAGTTGTGTCCGACTATTTTGGGACCCCACAGACTGTAGCCAGGCTCTTCTGTTCATGGGACTTCCTAGGCAAGAATACTGGAGTGGGTTGCCATTTCCTTCTCCAGGTGATCTTCCCAACCCAGGGATTGAAACTGTATCCCCACATCTCTTGCATTGGCAGGTGGATTCTTTACCAATATCTCATACCTCTATATTTCTACAATAATAACTGCAAAGGCTAAAATGAAAAGGTAGGCCTGCAGCTGGAGCAAGCACACACCACAGTTTTACAAAAATCAATTAAGGACTGAGACAAGCTTGACTATAATTTTACCATTAAAAATCCAAGTTTCTCAAATTTTATTTTGCAAAAATAAGGATTAAATCCTAATCAATAACACATTATTTAAAGAACTTTCAAAAAACAGCTACGAAAAAACATGCAGAATTCACAACCCATCTCTGACACATATTAATTCTAGCAGGTGAATATGACATGAAAAAAATGCCCTTGAATAATAAAACACAAAAAAAGAAATTAACAGAAGACTTGATGGCAATAATTATTTCTCCTAAATTACCTAGTCTTGATGAACCATAAAGACACATGATAAAAACTTTAATGTGAGCTTTTAATCTGAGAATGGGCTGGACACATATTAATTATACTCTGAGTACTGTAAAATATTGATGAAAGAGATTGAAGATGCAAAGAAATGGAAAGATACCGCATGTTCTTGGATTGGAAGACTTACTATTGTTTAAATGGCCATACTACCCAAAGCAATCTACAGACTTAATGTAATCTCTATTAAAATACCCAGGACATTTTTCACAAAACTAGAAGAAATAATCCTAAAATTTATATGCAACTACAAAAGACCCAAATTGCCAAAGCAATACTGAAACAAAAGAACAAAGCTGGAAGAACAACCCTCTCAGACATCAGAAAATACTACAAAGCTACAGTAATCAAAACAGGGTGGTATTGGCACAAAAATGGACAAATTGATCAACGGCACAGAATACAGAGCCTGAAAATAAGCCCAGGTGCACCTATGGTCAATTTATCTATGAAAAAGGAGATAAGAATATACAATGGAGAAAAGGCAGCCTCTTCAACAAGTGGTGCTGGAAAACTGGGCAGCTACAAATAAAACAATGACATTAGAATATTTGTCACACCACATACTGAAGTTTTCATTCCAATCCCAAAGAAAGGCAATGTCAAAGAATGCTCAAACTACCGCACAATTGCAGTCATCTCACACGCTATTAAAGTAATGCTTAAAATTCTCCAAGCCAGGCTTCAGTAATACATGAACTGTGAACTTCCAGTTGTTCAAGCTGGTTTTAGAGAGGGAGGAGGAACCAGAGATCAAATTGCCAACATCCGCTGGATCATCGAAAAAGCAAGAGAGTTCCAGAAAAACAACTATATCTACTTTATTGACTATGCCAAATGCTTTGGCTGTGTGGATCACAATAAACTGGAAAATTCTGAAAGAGATGGGAATATCAGACCACCTGACCTGCCTCTTGAGAAACCTGTATGCAGGTCAGGAAGCAACAGTTAGAACTGGACATAGAACAACAGACTGGTTTCAATTAGGGAAAGGAGTACGTCAAGGCTGTATATTGTCACCCTACTTATGTAACTTATATGCAGAGTACATCATGAGAAATGCTGGGCTGGAAAAAGCACAAGCTGGAATCAAGATTGCCAGGAGAAATATCAATAACCTCAGATATACAGATGACACCACCCTTATGGCAAAAAGTGAAGAAGAACTAAAAAGCCTCTTGATGAAAGTGAAAGAGGAGAGTGAAAAAGTTGGCTTAAAGCTCAACATTCAGAAAACTAAGATCATGGCATCCGGCCCCATCACTTCATGGCATATAGATGGGGAAACAGTGGAAACAGTGGCTGGCTTTATTTTTCTGGGCTCCCAAATCACTGCAGATGGTGATTGCGGCCATGAAATTATAAGACGCTTAATCCTTGGAAGGAAAGTTATGACCAACCCCGACAGCATATTAAAAAGCAGAGATTACTTTCTCAACAAAGGTCCGCCTAGTCAAGGCTATGGTTTTTCCAGTGGTCATTTATGGATGTGAGAGTTGGACTATAAAGAAAGCTGATTGCTGAAGAATTGATGCTTTTGAACTGTGGTGTTGGAAAAGACTCTTGAGAGTCCCTTGGACTGCAAGGAGATCCAACCAGTCCATCCTAAAGGAGATCAGTCCTGGGTGTTCATTGGAAGAACTGATGTTGAAGCTGAAACTCCAGTACTTTGGCCACCTGATGCGAAGAGCTGACTCATTTGAAAAGACCCTGATGATGGGAAGGATTGGGGGCAGGAGGAGAAGGGGACACCAGAGGATGCGATGGTTGGATGGCATCACCGACTCAATGGACATGGGTTTAGGTGGACTCTGGAAGTTGGTGATGGACAGGGAGGCCTGGCGTGCTGCAGTTCATGGGGTTGCAAAGAGTCGGACACAGCTGAGTGACTGAACTGATACAAAAGTAAACTCAAAATGATTTAGACCTATGTGTAAGACTTAAAGCCATACAACTCTGAAAAGAGAACATAGGCAGAATGCTTTGGGACATAAACTGCAGTAATATTTTTTTAGAACAGTCTCCTGATCCAATGTCAAAGAAAAGCAAAAATCAGTAAATGGGATCTAATTAAATTTAAAGACTTTTGCACAGCAAAGGAAACCATAAATAAAATTAAAAGACAACCTATGGGATAAAATATTTGCAAATGATGCAACTGACGAGGGGTTAATATCCAAAATATACAGCAGCACTTACAACCCAAAACAATCTTAAAACCTAAACAATTCAATTAAAAAATGGGCAGAAGACTTGAATAGACATTTTTCCAAAGAAGACATACAAATGACCAATAGGCACATGAAAAGATGCTCACCATCACTAATTATTAGAGAAAGGAAAATCAAAACCACAAGGAAGTATCATCTCACACCTATTAGAATGGCTACCGCAAAAAAGTCTACAAATAACAAATGTTGGAGAGGGTGTGGAAAGAAGGGAACCCAGTATACTGTTGGGAGAAAAGTGAATCTATCACACTGTTGGTTGGAATGTAAGTTAGGGCAGCCACTGAAAACAGTTTGGAGGTTCCTTGAAAAACTAAAAATGGAGCTACCATATGATTCAGCAATTCTATTTCTGGGTATATATGTGGAAAAAATAAAGATGCTAATATGAAAGATACATGTACCCCAATGTTCACAGCAGCACTGTTTACAATATTCCAAGATATGAAAACAACCTAAGTGCCCATTAACACACGATTGACTTTAGAAGTTGTAATACACATAAACCAGTCAATCTTAAGGGAATTCAATGCTGAGTACTCATTGGAAGGCCTGAGGCTGAAGATGAAGCTCCAGTAATTTGGTCACCTGATGCCAACAGCCAATTCATTGGAAAAGTCCCTGATGCTGGGAAAGACTGAGGGCAGAAGGAGAAGAGGGCAAGAGGATGAGATGGCTGTATGGCATCACTGATGCAATGGACATGAACTTGGGACAATTCCAAGAGATGGTGAGGTCCAGGGAGGCCTGGTGTGCTGTAGTCCATGGGGTCCCAAAGAGACAGACATGACTGGGCAACTGAACAATGAACAACAGACAATACACAGACAATACACAAACACACATGTGCATGCAGAAGAATATTAGCCACACAAAGAATGAAATATTTCCATTTGCAACATTGTGGATGGGTCTAGAGAATACTATGCTTGGTGAAATAAGTTGGATAGAGAAAGCCAGTATATGCTACCACTTACTGTGGAATCGAAAATATAACATAAATGAGTGTATATACACAATAGAAACAGACTCAGAGATATATAAAGCAAATTTGTGGTTGCCAGTGGGGAGAGGGAAGGGGGAAGGGACATATTGGGGTTATGGGGTTAACAGATCCAAACTACTATGTATAAAATTGATAAGCAACAAGGATAGACTGTACTGCACAGAGAATTATAGCCATTATCTTATAGTAACCCAGAATGGAATAAAATCTGAAAAAACATCAAATTATAATGCTGTACACCTGAAACTAACAGGATATTATAAATCAACTGCACTTCAATTAAAAACAAACCCTTTTGGAAGACTTCCATTTAACTAACAAGTATAGCACTAAGAGCAGAGAAGAAGGAGGGGAAGCAAAGGACCGGGGCCCTTGTGTTCTTCTGAGGCTGCTGTAATGATGTATATACTTGCTAATGAAGCTTGGGAGCATCTCTCTTGTCCATTCATTCATTCAACAAATATGTATTGAAGACCCGCTCTTTGCCAAACCCTGAACGAGGCACTGGGAATACAATGCAGAATGAGGCAAAGTTGCTCCTCACTTCACTGTGCAGGTGGTTTAATGGGTGAAGAGAGGCACTGGGTGATGATAATAAAATATGATGTGCCAGTGTGGGTAGGGGAATGTGGAATCCTACAAGGACATGCCAGGAAAATCTGACTTGGTCTAAGCTATGGGGTCAGAGTCTTCCCTGACTGTCACCTCAGACACGAAGGAAGAGAAGAAGTGGGAACCCACGGGCTTTCCCTTGTTCCTACTCTTCCCTTCTTTGTATAGCTCCTCTTTCCATCTTTTCTTATTTCCAGCTGCTTAAAATCTGAAAAAGGAAACTGACCCAAGAGCCATTTGAAAACGTGGATAAATGAGTCATGTGTTCAGTAGAAATCATGAGAGAGAGAGACAAGTAGATGCTAAGCAGGTGAGAAAAACAAAATGACCAATCTAAAGGTGACAGGATCCATTCTCTTCTGCAAGGTGATGATACAAAAAAGGCAATACCTGTGGCAGATTCATTTTGATATTTGGCAAAACTAATACAATTATGTAAAGTTTAAAAAAAAAAAAAAGGCAATAGGAAAAGAAGACTGTCTTCCATGGAAACCGAGCAGCAATATTTTATTACAATCATGAGGTACAGGACTCATTAGCTGGATTATGGGAACCTGTTTTAAACATTTTATGTAAAATTGATATCTTAAGAATTCTATTTTTAGGATGAAGGTTTATACTTCCCAAAATGGGACGTATAATTTTCTTTAAACATGTTTCTGGCATTTTAAGAAAACAAAACCTAACATCTGTATACATCCCACCCAGCCTAAGAGATACAATATTACAAAATGTGTACATGCATGCATGTGTGCTCAGCCATGTCCAACTCTGTGTGACCCTATGTACTGTAGCCTGCCAGGCTCCTCTGTCCATGGCATTCTCCAGGCAAAAATACTGGGGAGGGGTTGCCATTTCCTTCTCCAGGGGATCTTCCTGACCCAGGTATCGAACCTGCGTCTCCTGAGTCTCCTGCCTTGGCAAGCATGTTCTTTACCACTGCGCCATCTGAAAAATCTCAGTACTACAAAGACTCTTTCTCAAATTTTCCCTCTTCTCTCTCTTCCCTCAGGTAGCTTTTCTCTTAACTTTTATATTAATCACTTTATTCTTTAAAACATTACCTCATATGTATGTATTCCGAAACAATATTTTGTTTATTTTGCCCACTTATAAAATAAATCTAATCATCCTGTATATCTTTTTCTAAGATTAGCTTTTCTTTCTTTTCTTCTTCTTTTTTTTTCACACAGCATACATTTGAAATTAACCCACATTGAGTCATGGAACTGAAGTTCATTTACCTTCATTTATTTTACTGCTTGTATGGGGATCAATTTGGAAAAACAGATGCCTCTATGACATGGTGCTGTCCTACCCATGAAAATCACAAGTTTCTTCATTTAATTTGGTCCCCTTTACTATCTTTAAATATAAATCTTTAGCGTTTTCTTCAATAAAAGCCTTAAACATCTTTTGTTAGGATATTCCTAACATATTTTAGCTGCTATTCTAAATATTACCACATTAGATTCATTGTACACATTCTCTTAAGTTGTAACCATTATTCAATTATATGTACTTTAAAATTTTAGTTATTAATTTTCTGTAATATGTACTTATTTTGCAGTATACCTTTAATTTACAAACAAATTAGATTTTGGATATTTTTTTCCTTACTGATTTCTAATCAATAGCATTGATGTCAGGATGTGGTAAATATACTGATTTTTTGCAATTTGTTGAATCTTGCTATACCATTAGGAGAAGGCAATGGCACCCACTCCAGTACTGTTGCCCGGAAAATCCCATGGATGGAGGAGCCTGGTAGGCTGCAGTCCACGGGCTCGCTAAGAGTCAGACACGACTGAGCGACTTCACTTTCACTTTCCACTTTCATGCATTGGAGAAGGAAATGGCAAACCCACTCCAGTGTTCTTGCCTGGAGAATCCCATGGACGGAGAAGCCTGGTAGGCTGCAGTCCATGGGGTCGCACAGAGTCGGACACGACTGAAGCAACTTAGCAGCAGTAGCAGCATACCATTAGGATCCTGGTCAATTTCTATTATTGCTTCATTTATACTTAAAAATATGTGCATCCTCCCATTCTTGGTGCATTATGGCTATTAAAATAAATTTGTTCTTTGTATTGTTCAAATATTCTGTATTATTACCAATGCTTTCTGCTAGATTTATTAATTATTGAGAGAAGAATGTTAAAAATTTTCACTATACAATTATATTTTCAATTTATTTCTGTATTTCTGCTAAGTTTTGCTTTATATATTTTGAAGCTATGTTATTAGGAATATATAAAGTTAGAATTCTCATCTTTCTGATAGCTAGAGCCTTTCTGTCAATATACAGTGATCTCCATCTCTAGTGAAGTCTTTTTGGCCTTTATGCCTTTTTCACTTGATATTAATACAAAGGAAAGTTGCTCAGTCGTGTCCGACTCTTTGTGACCCCATGGACTATAGTCCATGGAATTCTCCAGGCCAGAATACTGGAGCGGGTAGGCACTCTCTTCTCCAGGGGATCTTCCCAACCCAGGGATTGAACCCAGGTCTCCCACATTGCAGGCGGATTCTTTACCAGCTAAGCCACCAGGATATTAATATAGTTTAACTGTTTCTGTTTGGTTTCCATTGGCCAATATGTATTTTCCTATTATTTTACATTCATCTTTACTCTACATTAGGGTATATATATTTTTAAATGTAATCTGAAAAATTTAAACAGGACAGTTTAGTTAATTTGCCTTGACCATGACTCCTAACACATTTGGATTATTTCTATCCTCTTATTTATACTGATTTTTATGCTTCCTTTTCGTTACTCTTTCTTCCCTTGCTTTGTATTGAGCTTTCCCCAAATAATTTGCTTTTCCCTCTTAATTTTGAAATCATGTGCACAACTTCTATTCTATTTCTTTATTTTTAATGAGTACTCTAGAAATGTTCAGTTGTCTATTTAACTCAAGAAAATCTGAGGTTTATCGATATCTTTACTTTTTCACCAAGGCAGCAAAAACATTTTATAATAGTACTCTTCACACATATACTATTTTTTTGCCCAGTCATTTCTTTCTTTTTTTAAAAAAATTTTTAATTGAAGGATAATTGCTTTACACAGTTTTGTGGTTTTCTGTCATACATCAACAAGAATCAGCAATAAGTATACCTGTGTTTCCTCCCTCCCGGACATTTGTTTCCATCTTGATACCTTTATCCATCCTGCCTCTGTCCTCCCCCAAAAGAAAAAAATAATAATTTTCTTTAAAAATGTTACTGGTTATATGTTTGTTATCAGATATTATTATTGGTGTATATAATATTTACCAAAAGTTTACATTTTCTTTTTCACATTTCTTCTTGGAGCTCACATCTTCTTTCTGAGGTCATTTTTTTCTTCTTGAATAACATTCATTAGCTGTTCCTTTAGTGTTAATTCATTTTTAACTGTTTCTTTTTTGTCTGAAAATGTCATTATTTTACCCTTTACTCATAGGAGATATTTTTTGCTAGACATAGAATTCCATGTTGATGGTCATTTTTTCTCAGTACATTAAAGAGAATGATGTTCTACTTTTCATAGTTGTCAAAATGTCAGTTTAATTTTTGTTCCATGATGTCTTCCTTTTCATTCCAGTTAATTTTTTTGCTTTTAAAATCTTCCTTTCATCCTTAGTATTCTGCAATTTCAGTATAATGTAGTTGGTTGGGTATGGATATGTTTTTATTTAGACTGCTTAAGTTCTTTTGAACTTTCTGATCTGAGAAATGGAGTCTTTTCATAAATTCTGAAATATTCTAACTCATTATTTCTTCAGATACAAATTTTATGCTATTCTGTCTGTTCTTTCTTTCTGGGACTATGAACTAATGTTCATTAAACCTTCTCATTCTATCCTGCATGTTCCTTAGCCTTTCTTTCATAATTTAGGTCTCTAGGCCCAGTATTTTATCAATTCTGCAGCTCTTATTTTCCAGTTTACCTTTTCTTTGTCTCATCCACTGAGTTTTTAATTATTATATTTATTATTTAATTTCTAGAATTCGATTTTGTTCTTTTAGAAATATGCTTCATTAGTTTTGAAAATCTTGAAATCCCCTTATCAATCTTTTAATGCCCTCTTTAAAAATTTTAAACATATGTAACACTCCTAGTTTGTTTATTATACTGGACAATTCAAAGACCTGCAACCTCTAAGCTCTGATTCTGCAATTTGTTTTTTCTGTTGACCCTTGCCCATTGTTATATGTGAGCATGTGCTCTTTTGATACTGAAATTATTTGAAGATGTGACTTAAAGTATATTTTTCAAAAAAGCATCTATGTTTGCTTCTGAATGTAGAATTTATAGATAAGAATTCTCAATTTTTTGTTTGTTTTCATTTCACCCAGCACCAGGGGCTAAAGAGACATGCATTGCCCACTGTTTCCTCTGCAGAATCAATTTTTCCAAATTCAACAGAAAAAGGTACTGTGCTCTGAAGCTCCTGGTCAGGTGTGAGAGCCCAATCCTGCCCCTTCTCTCCTTAGGGGACAGGCTTTTTCTCCCATCTTGCTCAGGCATCATGGAAACCCAAGCCTTAGGCCTTGGGGTCAGCAGTTCCCTTAGGGCAAACGCTGACTTCAAGACACAATTACAAGTCCAGATTTATGCTCCCTTGTCATCTGTAACCTCTGATCTTTCTCTTCCTTCACTGCCAGATTAGCTTTGCTATATAAAAAAAGATTTTCACAAAATGTTCTATGTAGCATTTTTAGGTGTTGGTCCTGGTTGAAACTTTTTTGGATATCTCATCACTGTGGCCTGGATTCAATTTCTGGTCAGGGTACAGGTTACTCTTTGGGGTTTCCCTGGTAGGTCATTGGGTCAAGAATCATTCCAACCTTGTGTCGGGAAGATCCCCAGAGAAGGGAATGGCTACACATTCCAGTATTCTTGACTGGAGAATTCCATGGACAGAGGAGCCTGATAAGCTACAGTCCATGAGGTCACAAAAAGTCCGACATGACTGAGCGACTAACACTTTCACTTTTTCATACTGCCATATTTCTGAAAAGAAGAATGGATTAGTCTAGTTTTCTTTCTTATTTACCATAAGGCAATATTGGAAGGAAATTACAATGATGTTTCCATCAGTTATTCCTTGATGATTGGACTTTTTCCTTTTTCTTACCGATGTTTCTTATCTACATGTCTTGAACAGTGAGAATTTTCAGAATACACTTTGGGAGAGAAAATAATGTGAAAAGTTGGCATTTGGGGATTTGGAAATGAGCAAAAGCCTGTCTTTGCAGATTTGATGCCAATTTTTCTAAAACCCTGATGGAACAATCTGTCTGGGGATCTAAAGAGTGACAGGGCAGGTCACACATATGCCACCAGAGCCAACAGTGTGAAGAATGATTCATAAAGTAGTGTTCTATAATTTAATATTTTGCTTTTCAACATTGAGAAGACAGAAGACAGTACTCGGTGAAGAAACACATCTCAGGTTGAAAGTTAGTGAGATGGGGTGAACAAAGAAAGGGATGTTCATAGGGATGTTGTCTTTCAATTGCAATGGACTAGAGTTCAACAAGATCTTCCTGGACCTGATAAAAATGGCTCTTCTCTAGGAAATACTGTAACTGCTCATGTGTGTACATAGAGCCAGATTCTCAGGGTTCTCTGCCAGGTGTCCCTACAGTACAACTTTGGACCTCAGATACTAGATCCCAGGAACTTGCTGAAGCTTATTCTTTTAATTATCCATCAAATATTTTAAATACATGCATTTTTGAGGGACTACTCCTCCTGTGCTAAGCCTAAAGATACAATGGAGAAAAAAAAAGAAAGACACATCCCCACTATTCCCTGGTATTAATGAGTTTAAAGTCTATTTAGGAGAGATAGGAGTCAAGCAAATACTTGAAAACTTACTTTACAGCACTTCCCTGGTGGTCCAGTGGCTAAGACTCCATGTTCCCAATGCAGGGGACACAGGTTGGATCACTGGTCAGGGAACTAGACCCCACATACCACAGCTAAGAGTTCACCGGCTACAATTAAGACTCAGTGCAGCCAAAGAAATAAAAATAAATATTAAAAAAGAAAATAATCCAAGGACTTCCCTGGTAGTCCAGGGGTTACGAATCTGCCTGCCCTGAGAGTTCTCATGCTGCAGCTAAAGATCTCACATGCTGCAACTAACACCCAGAGCGGCCAAACAAATATATATATAACATTTTTTTTAAAAAAGGAAATTTACATTATTATAATTATGACTACTTGTAAATAATATAAAAGAAAGCAAACTCCAAACCCAAGGGTACAGACATCAGACCTTTGCTGGCAATTTACTGTTATAATTCACAGGGTCCTGCCCAGCTCTGAGAAGCTGTAGTTTTCATGTTTAGTCTCTACGGTCTTTTCTTTCTTACTTTTTTCCTATGTCATACTAATTATCTATTGCTGAGTAGATACATAACAACAAAAGTAGAGGCTTAAAACAAGGCATGATGTATCATGGTTTCTGTGGGGCACAAGTCTGGATATGGAATGACTGGGTCCTCTGCTTCAGAGTCTCCCAAAGCCACAATAAAATGCTGTGTGAAGCTGAGGTCTCATCTCAAGGTTGAACCAAGAAAGGATCCACCTTCAAGCTCATGTGGTTGTTGGCCAGATTCAGTTCCTTGTGGTTGTAGAACTGGGGCCTTGACTGGCAAGGTAGCTAGTCTCTGTGCATGGCAGAGGGCACAATGCTATGAAGCATAATCATGGCCCAAACATCCGTTACCCTTGCCTAATTCTACTGATTTAAAGTAAGCCACAGGTCTGGGTCTTGGCCTAAACGAGAGGGGACTCACACAGGGTATGAATATCAAGAGCTGGGAATCACAGGGGTTACTGTAGAGTTTTGCCACAGACACATAGTCTTCCAGCTTACTTTATTTTTTTACTGCTACTTGTCTCATCTTGTAAATTTTGTCTTTTTATGATTTTTAGATTTTTAATTTAGGTATAGTTGATTTCCAGTAGTCATGTATGGATGTGAGAGTTGGACTATAAAGAAAGCTGAGCACTGAAGAATTGATGCTTTTGAACTGTGGTGTTGGAGAAGATTCTTTAGAGTCCCTTGGACTGCAAGGAGATCCAACCAGTCTATCCTAAGGGAGATCAGTCCTGGGTGTTCATTGGAAGGGCTGATGTTGAAGCTGAAACTCCAATACTTTGGCCACCTGATGTGAAGAGCTGACTCATTTGAAAAGACCCTGATGCTGGGAAAGATCGAAGGCAGGAGGAGAAGGGGATGACAGAGAATGAGATGGTTGGATGGCATTATCAACTCAATGGACATGAGTTTGAGTAGGCTCCGGGAGTTGGTGATGGACAGGAAGGCCTGGCATGCTGCAATCCATGGGGTCGCAAAGAGTCGGATACAACTGCGCAACTGAACTGAACTGATAATTGATTTACAATTATAAATTTTATCTTTAAAGCGAGAAATAGAAAGGATCAACATGAGAGAAGGAGCTGGAACCTGTCGTATTTTCTTATTCCTTTGTCTTTTATGGAGATTTCTATAATATTCTCCTAACTAGTACTTTGGGGCTTCCCAGGTGGCTCAGTGGTTAAAAAAAAAAATCCCACTGGCCAGTGCTGTAGCTGCAGGTGATGTGGATTTGATCCTTGGCTCAAGAAGATTCCCTGGAGGAGGAAATGGCAACCCACTCCAGTATTCTTCCTGGAAAATTCCATGGACAGAGGAACCTGGCTAGCTATAGTCCATGAGGTCACATAGAGTTGGATACCACTGAGCAACTGAGAAACGTGTTTTTCTTTAATCTAGCTCTCTTGTGACTCTTACAAGGACACTAATCCCATTACTGAAGACCCCACTCTCACAACCTCCTCTAGAATTGATTACCTCCCAAAGGCCCTGCCTCCTAACATCATCATATTGAATTGTAGGGTTCTGGCTTGTGAATTTGCGGAGGGTGGGGGGACAAAAATATTCAGTTTACAACAGGCAGGGATCATCCAGTTTAGAACATAGAAAGGAAAAGAAAAGAAATACATCTCCTAACTTTATCTATGTATTGATTAATTTCCTTTTGGAACTTTAGTGAAAGTCTTCAATATATATCTAAACTGGTTTCTAGGCGATGAAATTGTGGTTCTATAGATTATGATGCTGTGTTGATTCATTGGTTCTAAATTAGTATAGCAATTGTGTGTTTACCTGTCTGTTTTCCCTGGGAAACAGTGGTCTTTTCCTAGTTTTCTTGGTTGTCTGGACACTTACTGTGGTAGGCACATAGTATACATTAAGAGAGGGCCCTCTTCATGGGAATGTGACATGTACAATTTCAACAAGCTCCATGCAGAGAAGAGCCCCACACTTGGTTTGGTATTCTGCTGCTGCATCTTGAAATTCTTAATTTTTGGACAAGAGTCCCAGATCTTTGACACTAAGTCCTGCAATGTGTATAGCCATCCTTCACTCAGTAATTATTGCTTGAATAACCGAGGATAGTCTGAACTCAAAACGAGGAAGGTTAGACACTTTTTCATATTTCGATGCTTAAGTGACCTTTCCACCTAAGAAGATCCTTTTTTACATCCTAGGAAAAAATAGTTGGTCAGGTATCAGTCTACCAGAAAACAGAATAGAAGATTATTGAGGAGATAAATGTTAACAGCACAAAATTAAAATGGATTAATTTGTATATGAATATATTACTATGATGGGCTTCCCTGGTACCTCAGCTGGTAAAGAATCCACCTTCAATGCAGGAGACCCTGGTTCAATTCCTGGGTCAGGAAGGTCCCCTGGAGAAGGGATAGGCTACCCCCTCCATTATTCTTGGGCTTCCCTGATGGTGGCTCAGATGGTAAAGAATCTGCCTGCAATGCAGGAGACCGGGTTTGATCCCTGGGTTGGGAAGATCCCCTGGAGAAGGGAATAGCTACCCATTCCAGTATTCTGGCCTGGAGAAATCCACGGACTGTATAGTCCATGGGGTTGCAAAAGAGTCAGACATGACTGACCGACTGTTTGCAATGCATGAGACCTGGGTTTGTCCCTTGTTGAAGAAGAACCCCTGGAGAAGGAAATGGCAACCCACTCCAGTATTCTTGCCTGGAGAATCCCATGGACAGAGGAGCTTGATGGGCTACAGTCCAAAGGGTCGCAAAAAGCTGTCCAAGTTAGAGAAGAAAAAAAAAACAAAACCAAGATAGAGATGTTGTATGACATACAAAGATAATACACCAATGATTCAGGGTATGAGAAAATTTCAGAGGAAAAGATATACTGCATGTCCAAGAAAACCATTTGGAATAGAGACAAAGCAACATTTAGTCCCTGATTATGCTATTACAAAAAAATTTTAATTTTTTTGACAAGTATCTGAGGGGGTGTGTCAGGGAGGCTGGGTATGTGCATATACTAGAAAAAAATTGAAAAAAAAAGGGCATAAATACATTTTCCAGAGTAGCAGACAATGAAATAAATGATAATGGTGGTAGAAGTCATTTGAGTTTATTTTATTGATAAAATATTGATATTCCACATCTGTTGGAATGTAAGCTTTGGTGATGGAGTTCCTCCAGGAAGGAATTAGTTGTCTTCTGGGCTATGCTGTGCAGCATTTACTTATCTATCTCTGCCACAGCTCGCTTGTCTTTGTACTCCAATTACTCTGTAATTATTTGTTGTCAGTCTATCAACACTAAGAGATATGAACTCCTTCAGAAGACATTTTTATTCTTAGCTTCTAAAAGAGTGTCTGTCACAAAGAAAATACTCACCGAATGTTGACTAAAGTAACAGTAAAATAAGTATGTATACACTTATGCATGCTCGTGCTCAGCCATGTCTGACTCTTTGTGACCCCATGGACTGTAGCCCACCAGACTCCTCTAGCCATGGGTTTCTCCACGTAAGAATACTGGAGTGGGTTGCCATTTCCTCCTCAAGGGGATCTTCCTGACCCAGGTATCAAATCCATGCTTCCTGTATCTCCTGTATTGGCAGGCAAGTTCTTTACCACTGAGCCACTTGGGAAGCCCTATACACATGTATACACACACACACACACACACACACACACACAATTTGTCTTTGAAATTAAGCAGTATAGATTCAGGAACAATGAAAATTCTAAACTACTATAGAAACAACACCTAATGATTGTGGTGATAATGATGAGGATGATAATGATGGTGATGAGGGTTAGGGTTAAAATACACCCTCCAGAACAAGGAGTTCACCCTTAACTTTGGATTATAACTTGGATAATAAATGTTCTTTGGGGAGCTTGGATGGCTTTGGCAATCGTATGCAAAACAACAACAATAAAAATGTTTGACTCTGTGCATGTGTGTGTTTGTTTTTACTCCTGAGGGTGAGGTCCTTATCTTTCATCAGCATTTCCAATGGTCTGGATTATAAAAAACAAAGTTAAGAATTCTACTTTGAGGGGAAAACCGTTTTGAGAAAATCCACTACTTGCAAACTAGTGGGAGTTCTACTTCTGAGTTTGCTTGAGATTTTTAACCAAGAAGTAATCTTTGGGGAGACAAAAAAAAAGAAGTAATCTTTGTGCTCTTTCATATCTTATTTAGAATATAAGTAAAATCACACTATATATCTTAGAAAGAATCCCATTAGGTTAAATGATCTAAGGTATCCCTACAGAAAAGATTCTGATGTGAACACAAAATATTACATTGGTTTAGATTAAAATCACAGGAGTATTTTAAAAATTGGAATCAGTCTGTAAAGCATAAAGCATATAAACTGCATTAATGGCAAGTAGAATGAGACCAAGTATATCTTGTTCAAAGCACTTTGCACATTCAAAAATATTCCATTAAGAAAAAGTATTTGGGTGATGTATTGATGTAAGTAAGGACTATGAAGTAATTTCCCAAGAAAACACTGACTGTTTAAATGATAATATCACATAAAACACTATCTGGAATAAATTGGAAACTTCCTTCAGTTTTGAATGCTGTCTGCCAAAATGGATTGCAGGAGCAGAAGCTAAACATCATAGTATCTTCCAAATGTATAATTTTCCCCTAGCATTTCCTGTGGGAAAGACTACATCCTAACTCAATAGTTTACCTTTTTAACTCCTTCTGTGTTTCTTCTTTTGACATCTTCTTTTTCCACTTTGCCATTAAATATTTTTGATCCAAGGTTGGTTGAACCTCCGTGCACGTGGAACTCACTGACACCAACTGTAGAAGGATTTGGGTATTTGCAGATTTTGGTATCAGGGGACCCTGCAACCAATACCCCATGGACATCGGGGGATGATTGTATATTCAGCTCAGTTCAGTTCAGTTCAGTCGCTCAGTCATGTCCAATTCTTTGCAATCCCATGAACCACAGCACGCCAGACCTGCCTGTCCATCACCAACTCCCAGAGTTGACCCAAACTCATGTCCACTGAGTCGGTGATGCCATCCAACCATCTCATCCTCTGTCGTCCCCTTCTCCTCCTGCCCTCAATCTTTCCCAGCATCGGGGTCTTTTCAAATGAGTCAGCTTTTCGCATCGGTTTTATTACTTGTGATGATTCATACTTTTGACCCATACAACAAACATGTATTAAGTGCCTATTCTGCACTAAGCCTTCTGCGAGGTTTTGAAATACAATATAACCAGGGTATAAACCCTGTTCTCAGGGAACCTGTGTCCGGTAAAAGAGATGGCCATAAAATCCAAAAAGTTCACTAAGGTGGGGCAGTTACCACAGAGGTATGTGGTAAGGATTGCAGTACTAGTATTAATAATATGTTTTAATATATGGCATTGCCAGCCATAGTATTAGTATTAACTTGTTTTTCTTCAGTGGCTAAGTATGTTTGACTGTTTGTGACCCCATAGATTACAGCACACCACACTCCTCTGTCCACTACTATCTCCCAGAGTTTGCTCAAATTCATGTCCATTGAGTCACTGATGCTATCTAACCACCTCATCCTCTGTCGCCACCTTCTCCTTTTGCCTTCAGTCTTTCCCAGAATCAGGGTCTTCCCCAGTAGGCTCTTGGCATCAGGTGGCCAAAGTATTGGAGCTTCAGCTTCAGTGTCAGTCCTTCCAATGAATATTCAGGGTTGATTTCCCTTTGGATTGACTGGTTTGATCTCCCTGCAGTCCAAGGAACTCTCTAGAGTCTTCTCCAGCATCACAGTTGAAAGCATCAAGGCTTTGGTGCTCAGCCTTCTTTATGGACAGACTCTAACACGTGTACATGACTACTAGAAAAAGCATAGCTTGGACTATATGGACCTTTGTTGGCAAAATGATGTCTCTGCTTTTTGATACAGTGTCTAGGTTTGTCACAGCTTTCCTTCCAAGGAGCAAGCATCTTTTAATTTCATTTGTATTAATTAACTTAGTACTAACACTATAGTTTTAATACATGGAATTATCAGTATTTTGTGGCACTCGTAGTGCGGCTCAAGTGTTAGTGAGGTAGATACACAAATGTGGCCACAGCAGTACTTCTGCTCTTCCAGAACCTTCTACAACAGTTTTAGATGCATCTCCCCCTCTTTCACACGTTTTACCTAAATTGGACTTTTATTTAAATAGTTTATGAAGCACTCTTCTGCTTGAGGGGAGACTTTTAATGACTATGTAATGAAGTTTTTATTATATACTAGTTTCATTATATATTAATTTTTGATGTCTGAGAATGCATATCTATATTTTTTATTTTACTTCGATTCCCATTCATGTTATTTCTGCATAAATAAGTATTGCACTGGGATATACGATTTTCATCGAGATATATTATTATATATGGGTGGAGAGAAAGCTTATCAAGCTATAAGTATTTAAGGATTTAAAATTTTGAAGTGATTTTCAGTCTACTTCTGCTTTAGGTTGATTATGAAAGAAATATCAATTCATTTTTTAAAATAATTAATCCAAGAAACCAATTATATATTGGTACAGCCCTTTTGGAAAAGCATCACTTACAAAACATTTTACATAATAAGCCCACTCTGAAACATAATTCAACAGAATCAGAGATACGTTTATGAAGATTTCCTTGTATCATGACATTTAGAAATAATTTGAATAAATATTAGAAGTTAATTCAGTAAATTACAGACCCTTAAGATGTTAGAATGTAGTCAAAATATAAATAATTATGAAAATTCTATAGAAACACATATCTGTAACAATTGCAGCACTAACTGTGTATTACATGCTTGCCTGTTTTAAGTATTTTACAAATATTATTCCATTAGCTTGTCAAGCTGTCCTCATGCAGTAGGTAATATGTTCTCCATGTTATACAGATATACCCGGATAAATAACTTGTCCAGGATCAAAGAGCTAAGCAATGACAAGGTAAGGATTTCAAATCAGAGTGTACAGTACAGAATCCAAGTTCTTAAACACTGTGCTATGGCTTAAACTGTTCACACACACACACACAGATAAGGACTGGAAGATAACAAAAACACTTACAAACGATTATCTTAAGGTAGTGGGAACATGAATGTTTTTCATCATTTTTTAAATTGCCTATAATGTATTAAATACTTTTTAAACAGAAGAGAAGGAAACGATGTAAAGAATTTGATAGTTAAGAGAAAAAAAAACCAGTCTAGTTTCATTCAATAAAGACTGAAGTGGACTGTGTAGCATATGAATTTTGACATCCCATTTTGAGACTTATTACCTAAGATACATCTGTTATTGCAGGTCATATTTCCATGATTTGTTAAGACTACACAAAAATACTATTGCTAAAGCTGTGCATTCTATTCCTGTTATGAATTTTCAGACCAAGTAACATATGGTGCATCTCTTATAAAGTTTAATCTGAATTAGTTATTCTATGCTTCTACCCCACCCCCTCCAACCAAAGGAATACTGTAAATGTATTTCTACTATTCAAATTTAAGAGTAGACCCACATCAGTTCAGTTCAGTCACTCAGTTGTATCCGACTCTTTGAGACCCCATGAATTGCAGCACACCAGGCCTCGCTGTCCATCACCAGCTCCTGGAGTTTACCCAAACGCATGTCCATTGAGTCGGTGATGCCATCCAGCCATCTCATCTTCTGTCGTACCCTTCTCCTCCTGCCCTCAATCCCTCCCAGCATCAGGGTCTTTTCCAATGAGTCAACTCTTCGCATGAGGTGGCCAAAGTATTGGAATTTCAGCTTCAGCATCAGTTCTTCCAATGAACACCCAGGACTGATCTCCTTTACGATAGACTGGTTGGATCTCCTTGCAGTCCAAGGGACTCTCAAGAGTCTTCTCCAACACCACAGTTCAAAAGCATCAATTCTTTGGTGCTCAGCTTTCTTCACAGTCCAACTCTCACATCCATAAATGACCACTGGAAAAACCATAGCCTTGACTAGATGGACATAATTCAATGCTAATAAGCAGGACTGTTACACTGGAGGCTGAAGGCAATCAAATCCACTTTAGTTTTCAAAAATATATTGTGTAGAATCCTCAGTATTTGAGACAGCCCTTTTACTACTAATAGAAAGTCTCATAACTTTAACACGAAAATCCTTAAAATTAATAATAAAAAGGAATAGAAAATCAAAGTTGTCTTAAACCACTGTGGATTCTGTTTTTATTTCAAATATTCAAAACAGATGCTGTGCTCATAATCTTAATGATTTAAGGATAATATATGTGTATTAGTCAGGATAGACTAGATTTTGTAGTACTAGCATATTAATCTCAAATGCCCTTTGGCTTGGACTTGCACTTCTGGCCAAGATAGAATCACAGGGGCCAGATCAACCATCCCCACCTACCTGAAACAACAAATATTAGGATTAGCAGACAAGAACATTAAAACAGTTATTATAACTGCTTTAAAAAAAACCCAACTGGACAGATGATATGAAACGATGGTATTCGAGGAAGTATATAGGCATCAGACAATTAACAATAGTAATCCCTGAGAAATGGGAAACAAATGACATGACCCTTACTAACACTCCCAGAAGTGACACACACATCCTTTATGGGATTTAGTTGGCCAGAACTATTTACTTAGCTTAACTCTTTGGGGCCTGGAAATTGCATGATGAGCACAAACATCTCTGCCATAGACTGACAATAATGTATCTAATGTTACTACTTGGAAGACTATTTTCCTCTTGGGGAAAAAATGTAGATTGACAATTCCAAATACCTTGAATGCATTTCTAGATTTATGCAGAGATTATTTAATTATTGGTATCTACAACAAACCTTTTACATAAAGTAGTTTTATCTTGGGAATGAATGGCTCAATCGTATCACAATAGGTCTGTCTCCGTTTCATAGCTATTTGATTATTCGAGGGCTGTGATAACTCTCAGCGGTTAGCAGCATAAACTTTAGTCCAACACTAACGTTTAGTTTGAAATAATATTTTTCTTATGCCATATTCCACATACTGTGAAGATTTGAAAATAGCACAGGAAAGTGGCTCTTTTTTGCAACTGAACTACCTTCTGGAGTATGACACTACAATATTGATAACTATATTGCACATTTTTCTTTCTTTTTTAAAAAATCTTTTGGAGCATAGTTGCTTTGCAATGTTGTGCTAGTTTCTGCTGCACAGCACAGTGAATCAGCTATATATATGTATGCATATTTATATATACATATATATCCCCTTTTTTGGGGTTTCCTTCCCATTTAGGTAACTGCAGAGCATGGAGTAAGGTTCCCTGTACTATATTAGGCTCCCATTAGTTATCTGTTTTACACATAGCAGTATATATATGTCAATCCTAATCTCCCAACCCATCACACCCTGCTTCCCACCTGGTATCCGTATGTTGGTTCTCTACATCTGTGTCTCTATTTCTGCTTTGCAGATAAATTCATCTGTATCACTTTTCTAGATCAGACAATTAACAATAGTCATCTCTGAGAAACAGGAAACAAACGATATGACCCTTACTATTACTCCCCGAAGTGACACACAGATCCTTTGTGGGATTTAATTGGCTAGAACTGTTTACTTAGCTTAACTACTTGGGGCCTGGAAATTGCATGATGAGCATAAATACCTCTGCTATAGACTGACAATAATATATCTAATGTAACTACTCGGAAGACATTTAAGCAATATAATAACACAGTTAAGTGATATTATACGATGTTTGTTTTTCTCTTTCTGACTTACTTCACTCTGTATGACAGTATCTATGTCTATCTCTGTCTCTGCAAATTGCACACTCTTGTTCCTTTTTATGGCTGAGAACTAAAAAGCCTCTTGATGAAAGTGAAAGAGGAGAGTGAAAAACTTGGCTTAAAACTCAACATTCAGAAGACTAAGATCATGGCATCTGGTCCCATCACTTCATGGGAAATAGATGGGGAAACAATTACAGACTTCATTTTCTTGGGCTCCAAAATGACTGCAGATGGTGACTGCAGCCATGCAATTAAAAGATGCTTGCTCCTTGGAAGAAAAGTTATGGCCAACCTAGACAGCATATTAAAAAGCAGAGACATTACTTTACTTTGCCAACAAAGGTCCATCTAGTCGAAGCTATGGTTTTTCCAGTAGTCATGTATGGATGTGAGAGTTGGACTATAAAGAAAGTTCAGCACCAAAGAGTTGATGCTTTTGAACTGTGGTGTTGGAGAAGACTCTTGAGAGTCCCTTGGACTGCAAAGAAATCCAACCAGTCAATCTTAAATGAAATCAGTTCTCAATATTCATTGGAAGGACTGATGCTGAAGCTGAAACTCCAGTACTTTGGCCACCTGATGTGAAGAACTGACTCATTTGAAAAGACCCTGATACTGGGAAAGATTGAAGGCAGGAGAAGGGGACGACAGAGGATGAGATGGTTGGATGGCATTACTGACTCAATCGACATGAGTTTGAGTAAACTCCGGGAGTTGGTGATGGACAGGGAGGCCTGGCGTGCTGCAGTCCACGGGGTCTCAAAGAGTCGGACATGACTGAGCGACTGAACTGATACTGACTGATATATGTATCATATTTTATTTACCCATTCTTCTGTGGATGGACATTTAGGTTGCTTGCACATTTCTCTTTTTAACAGAGTTCCTGCCAGATTTAGTTGGGACTTCATTATTGTTCATGTTTCTCATGAGCTGCATTTACTCATCATTATTCTTATTATTCTGTGCCTTTTTGATGGGATACTAATGAGAAAATGTTTTTAAATAAAAAATATCTGTATAATTTCACGTCAGTCTGAGTGCTTTAATAAATGAATTCGAATGCTATGAACACGTGTTAAATTAGGTTGACTTTTAACTTAAACATATTAGAATATATTTGAAGATAGATAATTTTTCAAGAAAAAACAGTTACAAAGCAAGATATCACTTGTAGGTATGCAAGCTTAAAAGTGTACTTTATAGCACTGTTGTTCTTGAAGTATTAAAAGCAGCATTGTATCTTTTAAATGATCTGGTGAAATAAGCATTTCAATATTACTCTCCTTTAAATAGGTCTTGGAATAACCCAAAATATTACAACAGTGTGAGTCACTTATTCTAAAAGAAGCTTAATAATTTTAATTAATGATGTAAGAAATTCAAAGGAAAAAGAAGCAACCTTTACTCGGGGCCTGTCATCTATAAATCATGGTGTAGATGTTAGTGTGCGTGTGCGTGCTCAGTCACTAAGTCATGTCCAACTCTTTGTGACCTATGGACTGCAGTCCACCAGCTCCTCTGTCCATTGAGTTCTCCAGGCAAGAATACTGGAGCGGATTACCATGCCCTCCTCTAGGGGATATTCCCAACCCAGGGAATAGAACCCATATCTCTTATGTCTCCTGCACTGGCAGACAGGTTCTTTACCACTAGGGTCACCTGGGAAGCACCCAGGGTAAGTGTAATAATGATTAAAAAAGTGAAATCTATTATTTCTTAGGAAAATCAAAACTGTTGGTCTGAAGGAACTCAATACTGTGCTAAGTTCCCATCCTTGAATTAATGCATTTTGGGGAATAAAAATGGAGAAAACATAGGTTTATATGACATAATTCAGGATAAATGACAATATTGCTTCTTGCTTTAAAGACAGTTTAGCATCTAGAATTGAGTAATGACAAACGTATGGCTCTGTGTACACAAAGAAACAGAAAAGATTCAACTGGTCATATTTGGAAGTATACTCTCTGTGAGCCTGTAGCCTAATGAAAAGGGTATTTCTCTGAATCTTTTACTTTTTTTCATACAGCAGCTTTAGTGCTATATGGAAAACACCTCAAATAGTATCTTATTGATATGTTTGAGAAGGCAGGAAGGTGGACAGGAAAAGATGTCTTGGAAACCTGAACTCCTCTATAAATACACACTAGACTCTAAGACCTAGTCAAGGAAAATATTATGAAGAATATATATGAGAAAATGAGAGAAAGAAAAGAAAATGATATAATATGACACATTTTATATTAAGTGCCCAACAAATTCATTCCTAATAATGTGCTGTATGGACTTCATCAATATCTCTAGTTATTGTTCTAAATCCCTAGTGATTCGATTTATTTTGAATCATGTTAGAGTCATGTTCATTTTACTGATTAACCTGCAAAATTCCTATAGTAAAAAGATATGTACAGTTTCTGATATATTGCATACATTTTATAATAATCAATAAATGTTTATAATCTCTAATGGTTTGAATTGCCTATGATATTGGTAAAACTTCTTGCTTCATAAAACTTCATTGGCTCTTGAGGTAAACAAAATAAAAAAAAGACAGGACTGCACATTAAATTAAGACAAAATAAAAGAAATTAGGGCTATTGAACATGTAAGGCCTTTAACTTTAGGATCTCAGAAGTACAGAGGGAGCTATTGCTTTCATATAGCTGTGTTTTCCTCTTGAATACCCCGACCAGTGGCAGGCTTACATTGATGGAACCAAAAACAGGGCATGAAATCTGACAAGCATGCCTATATTTGATGGGAGCACTTTTTTGCCCTCTGCATTTTTGCACTCATTGGTTCAGATAATATATTTGAACATCTAATAATCTTAGGAATCACACCAGAAAATCTGAAAAATATATTTGTTATATCATTTTTGGCTCATCCTTAAAAGATTTTTTTCTTAAAAATTCACACTCACTGCTTTTCACAGATAATATATTCTATGTAAAGTTGGAAAATTCTATTTAAACTGAAAGATTAGTAAACTTAAATATTAAAGTTATACATGAAATAGATTTAATTTTTCTAAAATAAATTTTTTAATAAAGGAAAGAAATGAAATAAAATTGTGCAGCTATTGTAAAGAGGATTTTTTTCAGGGAGCTTAAAGAATTTCCGAGTGGGTAATTTTCATTTTACCTCAAGCTAGGTTACATAAAAATTCAGGGCATTTAAAATTCTCATAAATCATAACTTCAACTGAAAATGGGAGAATGCAATTTTCTAATCCAGTCTTCTTCCTTGAAATTTACCAATATAAACCGAAAATAAAAATTATAGAAAAAGTTGTCCTTAATGAAACAGGGGCATATCCACAACTCAAATAGTAAACTGTGATCACAATACTGTCAAGTACAGACCAAAATAATGAAGGAGCTGAGAAAGTTGACACATAACTCCATCCAAAACCTTGGGTAGTTCACACTGGCCCTACAAGTTAGAACACAGCCTGAGCTCATGAGTATATCATAGGATAAGACAGGACTGTTATCATAAAGGAGAAACCATATACCTATGACTGTGTCCATCATCTATAACTTTGTTTTGTTCTAGAAAAAAGAAACTATGAAATGAGGTAGGGTGAAGGCAAAGAAGAAAAGAGAGATTTTTAATAAAACAGTAGATTGAACACATGTTTCCTCCTGGAGCCATATTAAATGAAATAATTATTTTCATATTCATTTTTTATTGTATTAGTTTCAGGTGTAGAGCACTGTGATTCAGTATTTTTACAGATTATACTCCATCAACAGTTATTACAAGGTAATGGCTATAATTTCCATTAAATAGTTTTCTTTTAAGAAGGTATATACCTTATTAAAAAAAAAAGAAATTGGGAATAGAGACAATAATGAAATGTTAACAAGTGGGAGGAAAATGGAAAGCAGGTGAAAGAAGAATAATTAACTAAGCGTGGGGAAAATGAAATGTGTGTGCCTGAACAGAAGGATGCCAGGCAGGCTTAAGATGCACAGAGCTCAGAAGGATTCAGGAATTGGAGGCAAGTGGTACTTTGTCGTTGTTTAGTGGCTCAGCTGTGTCTGACTCTTTTGTGACCTCATGGATTGTAGCCTGCCAGTTTCCTCTGTCCATGGGTTTCTCAGGCAAGAATACTGGTTTCTACAAAATGAACCAGCCATTATGCTAAGACACTTCAGTCATGTCTGACTCTGTGTGAGCCTATGGACTATAGCCTACCAGGTTCCTCTGTCCATGGGATTTTCCAGGCAAGAATACTGAAGTGGTTGCCATTTCCTCCTCCAAGGGATCTTCCTGACCCAGGGATCGAACTGGGGTTACCTGCATTGGCAGGTATATTCCTTACCCCTGAGCCATCAGGGAACTCTAAGTGGTACTTTGGGAGGCAGGAAATGGGAGGTTGTGCTAAAAAGACGAAGCCTAGTTGAACTCTTTAAAGAAATAGCTAGACTGTCAAATACGGAGAAGCCAATGGCACCCCACTCTAGTACTTTTGCCTGGAAAATCCCATGGATGGAGGAGCCTGGTAGGCTGCAGTCCATGGGGTCGCTAGAGTCAGACACGACTGAGCGACTTCACTTTCACTTTTCACTTTCATGCATTGGAGAAGGAAATGGCAACCCACTACAGTGTTCTTGCCTGGAGAATCCCAGGGTTGGGGAAGCCTGATGGGCTGCCATCTATGGGGTCACACAGAGTCAGACACGACTGAAGTGACTTAGCAGCAGCAGCAGACCGTCAAATAGGGTGAAGTTTATTTTCTGATTAAATTATCAGAGGGACTGTAATTTATAAGATACTAGGTACAAAAAAAGCTCTGGAATGAGAACTTTCTAAAACTGAAGGTTTTAGAGAAAGCTCAGTACTGAAGAATGACATTCCCAGTCTGATTCCTTTGCTCTGCTTCCAGTAGCAGAGGCAATCCCATTAGGCAGGAAATTGAATTGAGCTTTCTCTAGACCAATGCTTTTTAAACTGTGGCTACAGGATCAGCAATACCACCATCACCGGCAAACTTCTTACAAACGCAAATTCTCAGGTTCTATCTGCCAACTAAAGATTTACACTTGCCATCTGCCTCTGCAAGGATGAAGTGACCAGCCATTGCAACCGCTGGCCTTCAACACACCCTGGAAGGGGTTCAGAGTGAAGATGGGGAACGAGGCACTTCAGGGAAAAACTGGCAGAAAACGCCTTCAGATAGTTAGATATTTTCAGGAGGTTTTTATGAGCCCAAATTCTTGCATCTTCTCATATTTAAAAAAGCACTAAAATCGTTAACAGTAAAGTCTGCTCCTCACGGCTAGCAGCAAACCTCTGGCAAAATATGTGCTTGGTTGCACATACTCTCCTCTACTAAAATCACATATAATACTGACCTTTCCTCCACCTCTTTGGAGCAGTCTGAAATGTGGTCTTCTGAGCTATAGTCCTCATTTTACCCCCCAAAAAACTTAACTCACAAGTCTCACATTGTGCTTTTCTTTCCAGCACCACATCTACTGAATAAAAATCTGAGGGTAATGCCTAGCTTTAGCACTTTGTGTTTCAGCAAGCCTTAAAGGTATGTCTGAGATGTTCAGGTTTGAATTTCAAACCCAGATTTGAGCACCACTGCTCTTGCCTGGAAAATCCCTTGGATGGAGGAGCCTGGTGGGCTGCAGTCCATGGGGTCGCTAAGAGTTGGACACGACTGAGCGATCACTTTCACTTTTCACTTTCATGCATTGGAGAAGGAAATGGCAACCCACTCCAGTGTTCTTGCCTGGAGAATCCCAGGGACGGGGGAGCCTGGTGGGCTGCCATCTATGGGGTCACACAGAGTCAGACACGACTGAAGTGACTTAGCAGCAGCAGCAGCAGCTCAAGAGTACTCTGATGCCAACCGGAGTACTCGGCCATGAAGCGTGCCAGTTGGCTCTACCCAAGCGTGTACACAGGATTCCTAACATGTTTTTAAAAAACTGACATGGAAGAGATCACAAGACAGTTTGAGGAGACAATTGCATATAGGCAGTATAGAAACTCAAACGGGAAAAAGAACATTGGGAGAAATGTGATACTGAAGAGAGCAGAAGAAGCTTCACAAATTATAAACGATATCTTCAAAAGTTAAGAGGCTGAATTCACAAAACCCGATAGGATGTTTTAAAAAAAGGAACAGTAGGAAAATAAAAAAGAGCTCTTTGGAAATTGAAAGCATGATTGCTGAAATTAAAAAAGAAAAAACCCTCTGGGAGACTTATAAGTGAAGGTCATTCAAACTAAAATTACCTTCTGTGTATTCAGTGTAAAAATGAAAAAAATACCCGCACCAATTCAGAACCCCACATTTCAGAACAATAGAGTTTAAGGGAGGTGAAAGCAAGTTACTTATAAGGCCTGGGGAATTAAACTGGCATATGGTAACTGTAGCAACCACATTATGGAACCTCGGACATAATGGGAAAATGCCTCCAAATTTCAGAAAGAAGTTTCTAACTAACACCCAGCCAAACTATTTTTAAGATGTAAGGATAGAAAAAGATCTCAAAAATTTACCTGCTAAGCTGCCTTTCTTGGAATGTACTCCGTGTGATGACATATTGAAATCATAATGAAGTAATCATAATCTAGTCATACAAAATGGAGCTGGAGGCCACTAAGGATCTGGTCCCTACACCCTACCCTACTGCACCACTGAGAATTTGAACTTTCTATGAACTATACCAAACCCAAGTACACCAGTTGCTTTTAAAACACCTGCCAGCTGCAACCTTGTGTCTTAAGGTTGTTCCCCCTTGTAACTACTAACCATTTCCAAGCCCAACCAACCCTTGCTTAACAAGCACCCTTACTTCTTGCCAGCTCCAATTATAATTCTTGACCAAGTCACGTAACTAACTGTAGCTTTGCAGTTTTGCCTTTAAAAGATTCCTCCATTTTGTAATCTGGTTGGACACAAAGCAAGTGCTTTCTTGAATCTGTATCTCCTGTGTTGCAGTCTAATAAATCCCAAATAAATCCCTATGTCTACTGACTCTCCATTTCTGAAATGAAGCCTAGTGATGTAAAGAAGAAGACAGAAGATTTGGGAAGTAGGGTTACCATCACAGGACATAGAAAAAGGGGATCCTCAAGATCAAATTCAGCCAAAGGTGACAAGAGTGCAGCAGACTTGGAGAGTAATCAGTTGACTGGTTCTGGAGATACTGTTCAGAAGCGACATCTCCAAGAGGGAAAACGACCTAACCAACTACCTAAAGCATTTTGACATGTGGGAAATAACACTGAATTTGGGAAGAATTAGCAACATTAATCTAGAAAAGCAAGGCAATGACTAATTTGAGGAAAAAGTCTGAACAGGGTAGAAATGGAATCATGGCTCAGTTCTGAAAAACATTTAGTCATATTAATGTAATCATTAACTACCGACTTAATCAATGTGATGATACAGCCATAATGAAAAGATGTCAGGAGTGAAGCATGCGCGTCTGAGGTGCTTTAAACAGGCTAAATGCTCACATTCCATGACTGGAAGTCAGTAGATAATGGACAATTATTAAATAAATTACAAAACAGCAGAATAATTGTGTATGGATTCAGACAAAAGGCTATAGATGAGCCTGGACTCTATTTAACAGTAGAACGCAAACTAAACAATTGGGAGGATAAAGGCTATGTTAGAAAAAAAAAAAAAATATATATATATATATATTTTTATATATATATAAAGCTATGTTAGAAATATAAATATATATTTCTATGAGAGAGCTATAAGGAAATAAACTATGCTGAGTTAAAAATGTTTCATAATATGGAACAGATGGGGGGCCTTAAAAAGGGAAACAAATATTTTAAAAATGCAATTCCTAATATTTTGCATAGGCCTTTTCTCTTGTAGAAATTCTAGAAACGAATTTTTTGTGTGTTTTTTGAATATTGTGCAAAGTTTAGCAAACTTTAGCTCCAAAAATTCTTTTGCTTCTTACAAATTTAAGTAAATAAAACATAATCTTTTATGATAAAATACAGCATGTCATAATTTTATTTTCCAATCTGTCATCAATCTAAACTTTCATCCATCCATCTATTCATCCTTATGTCTACATAAGTGCATTGGGTAACATCCAGATTGAGGCTCACCAGTTGTTAATGATGACTATTCTGAGTGGTGAGACTTGAAATTATTTTTTACTCTTGTCTTTGTATTTTTTGTTTTGATTGGACTTTAAAAAAATAATGATGATATCACTATTAAAACATCTTTAATTTTGAAATTAAAGGGATCTTCTTTTAATAAATTTTAGTGCTTGAAATTTGAATGAAGTCATTCCCTTTTTATTATGCTTCTATATTATAATCTTTCATATGCTTTTAGCACTCTGATAATTTAAATTAGTTGTTTCTTATAGCTCATTTTCTTCATTTACTATTTTTCTCCAAGTAAATATAATTACATTGTACTTTTTATCCCTATGAGTCAGAAAATTGTGTTTAACATATACTGTTATTTATAATTCTCTTTCACATTTGAAATGGTTACAAACAGAATGGAAATATTTTTGCCATGGATATTTTTTACCATAATTAATTTTCCTGCAGAAAGATACAAATATATACTTTTGGAGCTTTAAGAAAGATATTGTGGCAGATCAAGTTTTGGTTCCTATCTGAGGTTTTCTATATTTCTTGAAAATATTCAAACAAGTATCCAAATATCAAGAAAAGGAAGCTTTCCACCTACTCTTCTTGGGATCTAGGAAGATAAGAACCACCCCTATCAAAAATAATGATAGAATAGCTTGACAACAATTACAGCTGTAATCAAAACACTATTTAAACAATTTAACAACCTGGTGTGTGTGTGTGTGTGTGTGTGTGTGAATTGAAATCAGAGCAGAAGCTGTTAAGAGCTGAAGGCACCCACTTGGGCAATTATTAACCCTGAAGTTGCTGAACAGGGGGGAGATGGAGAAGGTTCTCAGTGGGGTTGGGTCATTGGGGATGATAATGGAGATTTATGAGGCTTAGAGAAGGAGCTACATAGCTATCCGTGTGGAAATATTTTAGTAGTTTAACCACTATCGATGGCTAACTATAGTTAGTACTATAGCCAAGGATGATGTCCAATCTTTATAGATTCTTACGCTTACAGAGTTAAGAGTTTACATACAAATTCAATCCTAAAGAACAAAGACAAAGTTGAAACTTGGCTTTAAAGAGTACCTTTGAATAAGTCACTGCTTGAAACCTCACCATCATGGATCAATAACTTTGGATTAAGTTTTACTGTCTTTCTTAAAAGCCTGAAAATGTAAGTTATCAAGCGTGTACATCAAAGCATGATGTACCCTAACACTGATTCAGGGCCCCATCAGGTGATTGAGAACAGGACACCAAGACAAGGGCAATTTGGGGAGAGTGAGGGACATATATATTTACAATTAGGGGACCCTTATATAAACAATAAGATCCTTTATGAGTGAGGTGACAACACACAAAGAGAAGACATAAAGACGTGGAGGAGGGTGAGTACCAGTAACGATAAGAGTAAGTTACGAGAAATGCCAAAGACATTCCCTACTTGTTAATTTTCCCCAGGCTCCCTTCTGGAAAGAAAACAAGTAAAAGTTGGCTTCAATATTTCATCTCATTTTAGCAGCAGGCAAATGGCTAACTCTTCAGAGCATACTTCGTTCAAGAGCCAAAATTCATTTTCTCCTCCCTACTTCCTAATGTATTTCATTTTATTAAGGAACCAACTATATTCATTGCAATAAATATACAGATTTTGAGAGCTAAAAGAGTTCAAAGATAAAACCATCTCTTGATGATCTGCACCAAATAAACAGATCCTGATTCAAAAAATCCAGGGTTTCTCGACCTTAACATTACTGTCATTTTTAGGCTGGATATTTCTTTGTTGTAGTGGCCATCCTGTGCACCAAAGTATATTTATCAGTATCCTGAGGCCAGTAAAATCCCTTCCATCTTCACAATGAAAACTATCTCCAGACATTGCAGAATATCCCCTGGGGGCTGGGTGGGGAGCAGGGGAAATTGCCTCTGGTTGAGAACATTGCAATACTCTAAGAAAAAGACTTGATTTTGGAAAGCACAGTAGTTTTACTTCTTGCAGACTTTCCTTTCTAATTGTGTCTAAAGTAGGCTAATATTAACACTGGTTTTTATTTGCTGACCACAAATTATCGGCAAACAGGGAAACTGGCCAAAAAATGTAAAAATAGCTGCCAGAAATCAATCTGGAATTTAAAACATTTCATACTAAGCTTACATTTTTATAATCAAGCTGTGGCATCATCATTCATTTTCACTTTCCTTTAACAAATATTTATTTACTGGGCACCATTCCAGATACTGGGGATTTGATGGTGAAAGAAATAGTTTTGTCTGGTCCCTCACAGAACTTACATGTCTGCGTCTGCACGCACGTATTACAGTAAAATGCAAATTCTCAGTCTGTTCTAGCTGATCGTTGACTCACACGTCTCCTTGAACCCATAGCAATTCTAAAATAACATTCAGGAAATGTGGTTGTTTTAGGTCATGCCACTAAGAATATGACTAGTGGTCAAACGTTTTTTGAAAGTGAAAGTGAAATTTGCTCAGTCATGTCCAACTCACAGTCCATGGAATTCTCCAGGCCAGAATACTGGAGTCAGTAACCTATCCCTTCTCCAGGGGATCTTCCCAACCCAGGAATCGAACTGGGGTCTCCTGCATTGGAGGCAGATTCTTTACCAACTGAGCTATTAAATCCAAGCAATTATGTATGCCTGTTTCTATTATAGGTTCCAGGTTGTATTTACACCAAAATACAAGAGGTTCCCTGAGTGCTCCAAGCTCCTTCTCAACTTCATATTTTAGTGCATTCTGCTGCCCCTTTTAGGAACTTAAAGTCACCCCTTGGTATCCATGGGGGATTGGTTCCAGGATCCTCACAGATACCAAAATCAGTGGATGCTCAAGTCCCTTATAGAAAATGGCACAATATTTGCACATAATCTATGTATAGCTTTCATGTACTTTCAACCATTTCTAGATTACTTACAATGCCTAATACAATGTGCTATGACAATAGGTGTAAATACAATGTAAGTAATATGTAAATAGTTGCCAGCACTACACAAATTGAAGTTTTATTTTTTGGAACTTTCTGAATTTTTTTCAAATATTTTTAGTCTGCATTTGTTTGAATTCTTGGACGTGGAACCTGCAGATTCTGAGGAACTGACGGTACTCTCCAACTCTCCTGCAGCTCAACCAGTGAATTCTGAATTGTCAGTCATCACAATCATCTCTATTTGCCTCATCTCTTCTGGGAAGCCTTCATCACCCCCAAGGCTGAGTTAGGCTTCCCCAGTGAGACTCCTTTAGAACTCTCCTTATTCCATCAAGACTTTGACTCTCTGCAGTAATTGTTTGCTTCTTGAAGTTACAGGAAGTACCTTGTTCACCGAAACATACCTAGTAAGTAGCATATTCAGTCACGTTGTGGGTGCTCAATGTATAGCTATTAAGTAAGTAAATCACTAATTTACTTGGAAGATGCTTAATGTTATAGTATCTATTAAATATATATAACTATCCTGGCTGAAGCAGGTGTTTTTTCCAATATCAAGACATCCCTTTGTTGTTTCCTTTTATGTCTGCCCTTAGACGCTCAGTCATGTCGGACTCTTTGCAACCCCATGGACTGTAGCCTGCCAGGCTCCTCTGTCCGTGGGGATTCTCCAGGCAAGAATACTGGAGTAGGTTGCCATGCCAGGGGATCTTCCCAACCCAGGGATCGAACCCAGGTCTCCCGCATTGCAGGCAGATTCTTTACTGTATGAGCCACCAGGGAAGCCCTTGTTTCCTAATATCTGTATTCCCGACCAGTTCTTGGTTTCCATTAATATCTCAATTCCTGACAGTTTGCCTAACTAATCTTGTCTTTTTTTTTAAATAATTTATTTTAAATTGGAGGCTAATAACCACCACAATATTGTAAAGTAATCTTGCCTTGTCTTTAGTGTTTCTTTTTTTACTTCATGAGGTTGATTTTGATAACCACACCCCACCTCCAATCATTCTTCTCAGTACCTCCCTTCCTCCAAGCGTCCATGTATTACTGTTACACCCACTTTTGCCTTTTCCTAACTGTGCTACAACAGCCATTCTTTAGTTAGAGCAATAATACTTTTAAAGTACCTATTATGAGTTTGGCACTGTGCTTAGCATTCTGCATACAAAGATAAACACAGAAACTCTTGCTTTTGGAAAGTGTATAATGTGCCATTCGCTTTTCCTACTTTACACACACATCCCTGGTCCTTTGTATACAAGACGGGGGCCAGAAGAGATGGGTCACTTTTTGAGACTGGTCCCCCAGCAAGACTTCAATTCTTCTATGTTCCCCTGTGTCTCATGTCTCCCCTGTTTTGGCTCTCAGATGCCTTGTCTGTCCTCTTCTTCTAGGTTGGTCATATCATTTGAGGACTTTTACAGACCACATCACTCCAACTTTTTATTTTTTTAACTTTGATAAAGCACTTACTGAAATGGGTATTCCATTTGATATACCACATTCAGCTTGTTGCTGAAGCCCTCAAAACCTTAAAAAGCACTTACTAGATATGATACAGCACAGATGGAATGAACATGCTCCTGACTGTCTTTGGAGTCTGCTCAAACTCATCATTCTACCTTCCCAGAGACAGAGGATGAGTTCCTTAGAGCCTTAACAACCTGCTTCCAAAAGGGAAGTGAATTCTAACCAGCCAAAAGCCTGCCAAAATCTCAATTCATCAATATTTCAGAGGCGTTTATGTTCTGAAAGTAGAAATGACAAATTAATAATTCAAATAATATATCCCACTTGAAAATGGACAAAGAATATGAATTGTAATTCACAAAAGAAGAAATTTATACTTCCAATAAGGAGATTAAAAAGTTCAGCCTCTGATCTAGCAATTCCACTTCTGGTTAGTCATCCAGAGAAAACACCAGGTGACAACATGAATGGACCTTGAGGGCATTATGCTAAGTGAAATAAGTCACACAGAGAAAGACAAATACTACATAATCTCATTTATATATGAAATAAAAATAAAGCCAAGTTCATAGATACATGGTATCTATTCATAGATACATGGTTCATAGGTAACAGATCTGTGCTTGTCAGAGGTGGGAGTGGAGTGGTAGGCAAATGGATGAAGGAAGTAAAAAAGTTACAGATTTCCAGTTATAACATAAGTAAGTCATGGGGATGTTCAGTGCATCATGGTGACTATAGCTAAGTATTGCATATTTGAAAATTGCTAATAGATTAAATCTTTAAAGTTCTCATGACAAGAAAAAAGTTCTGTACCTATTATGGTGATGGGTGCTAACTAGACTTAGTGTGGTGAACATTTTGTAATATATACAAATACCAAATCATTATGTTGTACGCCTGAAATTAATACAATGTTATATGTCAGTTATACCTCCACAAAAAATGGAAAAAGAATTTAGGGTCAATGATAAGGATATACAAATTAAAATGAAAATGCAATAGACTTTCTTGCTTTTCAAGTCATCAGAACTGGTGAGAGTGTGAGGAAACAGACATTGTCATGTTCTGCTAAGAAGGTAAATTACCATAAACTTGTTGAAAACTAACTTGACAATGAATGGTATATATCCTTTTGCCTAGCAGTTTCATTTTTTAGGAATTTATCATAAGGAAATAATTAGAGAAATGAATACAATTGCATGTTCAGTGATGATCACAGCAGCATTTTAACCACTGGAATAATAGCAATAATGATGATGGTAACATTCAATGAGAGCTTACTATGTGTCAGGCACTGTTCTTAACTCTTTGAAATAGGTATTAAGATTTGCTCCATTTTGCCAATGAAAAAATGAAGCTATAAAGAAGTTAAGTAACTCTTCAAGGCTTCACAAATACTAAATGGGGGAACCAAGATTCCAACCCAGGCAAAACATCTCTATATTCTGTTCATAATTACTAAGAATATAGGGCTGACAGTATTATCACACATCCATATGATGGAATGGTATGCTGACTTTTAAATAATTTAAAACATGCATTGCATTGGAAAATATTTACAATATATTGATGGGTGAATGAACAGAATTTGGGCACAGCAATAGTAGTAAAGAGACTTCTAAGGTGACTTCCAGTCACCCCCATCTCCTGCTATTTTCACTCTTCTATAATCTTTCACCCTTGAGCATGAGCTAGACTTAGCACTTGGACCGCAGCCTACCAGGCTCCTCCGTCCATGGGATTTTCCAGGCAAGGGTACTGGAGTGGGTTGCCATTGCCTTCTCCTTTTAAAACATAGACTAGAGCAAAAGTGATGAATGTCCTTTCTGTGATTAACTTGCAAAAGGTTATGGCTTCCATCCTGCTCACAGATCTATTGTGCTTCCATGAAACATGTTCTCATTTTGGAGAATTTCATGTGATAAGTAACTGAGGACAGTCCTTAGCCAATAGCCACTGATGAAATGATACCATCCATCCTACAGTATTTGAGGAACTAAATCCAATGAGCAATCACTGAATGAGTTTGGAAGGGATCCTGCCCTAGTTGAAAGTTAATTCCAGCCTTATAAGTGATCCTGAAACAGAGGATCCAGCTAAGCCATACCCAGATTCCTGACTCCCAGAAATGGTAGATAGTAATTCTCATTGTTGTAAGCTGATAGGTCTTAGGGTAATTTGTTATGCAGCAACAGATAACTAAAACATATATTTACAGAATTTTACAGCATTATCTTTGAACACCACAACTATAATATAAGAATTGGTAACTTTGGTTCCATAGTTTTATCATGGTTTCTCCTTTTTTGAGTTTTTATTCTGATTCCCTTTTTAGTGACATAAAGGAATTTCTTTTTAAAGAAAGGGTCATGTGTGCTGTATTTCCTGAGCTATTATGCAAAGGAGATAATTTACCTTTAATCTTGAAGCTTGAAAGACAGTTGGGATAATTATGAATATTTCATTTCTGTTCCATATTTCTATATTTTCACTCAGAATCATAGCTTGTCATTATGTTGAAGCCTTTGTCTCCCTCTCAATCAGCTTCACTCTATTTTCCTATTTTTGTCCTTTCTTATTTAATTTTATGTGATTTCCTCACTTCTGTGTTCTATGTTTCTAAACGTGTTTTCACTTGTTTTGTTGCTTTCAAAGTAGCTCTTCTCTCTAATAATTGTTTTATTTTTTCCTTCCCTTTTCTGCCCGAGTTCTACCAACTTATTTTTCCTTTTTTTTTTTTTTTTTTTACTGTCTCTGCAGTTTTTCTGTTTCCTTCCATGTCTATTCTTCACATGTTCTTAGTTCCTAGTGAGGTCATGGTGTTCGTATCCTCCACGGAGCATGTTATTTTCTGGGATAAATTGTTCTTCTGGTAGAATTTCATTATCTGTATTTTGCTTATATTCTTTTCTCCTTCATGTTGTGTTCTGGCACCTGCCTGGTTATGAAATGGGAGCAATTCTATCTGGAGCAGTTATTGTTGAACGCTGAGGGGACGGTAGCAGAAGTGAGGAGGGCTCGCCCTTCACACCTCAGTGTGGACTTGGCCATCCGAGTCCTCCCTCACTAAATCCTCTCTGTCCTCTATCCACCTCGCCCATTTCCTTTTACCTTTTGCTCTTCAGGAAGTCTGGATGGCTGGAGGAGACCCTCCTGAAATGACAGGTTCTCTGAAATTAAGAGGTATCCACACTGCTCCCTCTCTAGCCCTCACCCAGGCTTACCTACATCAGTGAAGACCACTTTTTCCTCTGCTCCATTTTTGCTAACTTTACAGTATTAGGCTGAGTTCCTACCGGACATTGCTCCAACTCTTTCAAGGTTTGCCTTGGCTTCTACGTCTCACTGGGGCTCCCCAGGTGGCACTAGTGGTAAACAATCCACCTGTCAATGCAGGAGATCTGAGAGACCCAGGTTCAATCCCTGAGTCAGAAAGATCCCCTGGAAAAAGGCATGGCAACCCACTCCAGTATTCTTATCTGCAAAGTCCCAAGGAAAGAGGAGCCTGGTAGGTTACAGTCCATGGGTCACAAAGAGTCGGACATGGCTGAGCGACTGAGCATACATTCAACGTCTCATTCTGCTATTAGAAAGATAGTCTGAACTCTTCTCAGAATTCTGCCATTTAACTGTTAAGAAATCTGCAGTCTGCTACAAGACCAAGGAGATGGATACATGTTGACTTTATATCTTCTCTCAGTTCAGTTCAGTTCAGTTGCTCAGTCGTGTCCTACTCTTTGCGACCCCATGGACTACAACACGCCAGGCCTTCCTGTCCATCGCCAATTCCTGGAGTTGACTCAAACTCATGTCCAAGTTGATGATGCCATCCAACCATCTCATCCTCTGTCATCCCCTTCTCCTCCCACCTTCAATCTTTCCCAGCATCAGGGTCTTTTCAAATAAGTCAGTTCTTATCAGGCGGCCAAAGTATTGGAGTTTCAGCTTCAGCATCAGTCCTTCCAATGAACACCCAGGACTGATCTCCTTTAGGATGGAGTGGTTGGATCTCATTGCAGCCCAAGGGACTCTCAAGAGTCTTCTCCAACACCACAGTTCAAAAGCATCAATTCTTTGGTGCTCAGCTTTTCTTTATAGTCCAACTCTCACATCCATACATGACTACTGGATAAACCATAGCCTTGACTAGACAGACCTTTGTTGGCAAAGTAATGTCTCTGCTTTTTAATATGCTGTCTAGGTTGATCATAACTTTTCTTCCAAGGAGCAAGTGTCTTTTAATTTCATGGCTGCAATCACCATCTGCAGTGATTTTGGAGCCCCCCAAAATAAAGTCTGTCACTGTTTCCACTCATCTTGGTCCAAAAGTGCAGATATTCTTCACAATTTATAGTGTAGATCGTAGGTTTGCTTTCAGTGGTTTGGAGGTAATGTATGCTATTAAAAATGTCTGTAGCAACATCTCTAATTAAAAGAATTGCCTATGTATGAAGCTGACATCAAATTGTATTTTCCCTTGAATTTTCTTCAACTAATCAACTACAACCTGATCTCTTTTTTTTATAGCCCTTTCATACTATTTACCTCTCAGATTATATCCTAAATTAGTCCTTATTTTTTAAAATGTGTAAAAATTAGAAATTAATCTCCATGAATGATGGAACCACATCAGACTGACTTACCTTCCCCCCCCCCCCACTACCTAGCATAGTGCCTGGAAGACAATAGGTGTTCAATAAGAATTTTGAATGAAGTAACAAAATAACCCACAAATGTAACATAAACTAAATTGCAAACCAAATTACATTTTTTGAGGGCATCTGGGTCGCAAAGAGTTGGACACAACTGAGCGACTGAACCGAACTGAACTGAACTGAGTACATATCAGGGCTTCCCCAGTGGCTCAGTGGTAAAGAATCTGCGTGTAATACAGGAGACCCAGGTTCAATCCCTGGGTCAGGAGCCTGGCAGGCTACATTTCATAGGGTTGCAACGAGTTAGGCATGAATAAGGAAACTTAGCATGCATGCATGCAATGTATATCGAGATAAATAACTCTGAAAAAAATTTAAAAGGGCTAACAAAATAATATATATGATATATATGGCAAAGCACAGAATAGGCATGCCCTTAATGCCTTCAGGGGCTTCCCTGATAAACTCAGTTGGTAAAGAATCTGTCTGCAATGCAGGAGACCTGGGTTCAATCCCTGGGATGGAAAGATCCCCTGGAGAAGGGAAAGGCTACCCACTCCAGTATTCTGGCCTGGAGGACTCCATGGACTCTATAGTCCATGGGGTCGCAAAGAGTCAAACAAGACTGAGTGACTTTCACTTCACTAATTTCTTCAGAAAGGAATTGAATTTAAAAATTAATTAAATATTTGTTGTTTTTGTTGCTAAGTTGCTTAGTTGCTAAGCCGTGTCTGACTCTTTTGGGATCCCATGGACTGTAGCCCACCAGGCTCCTCCGTCCATGGGATTTCCCAGGCAAGAATGTTGGAATGGGTTGCCATTTCCTTCTCCAGGTGATCTTCCTGACCCAGGGATCGAACCCATGTCACTTTCATTGACAGGCAGATTCCTTGCCACTGAGCCACCAGGGAAGCAATAAATTTAAGAAAATAAATCAAATATAAAAATACATTTTGGAAGATACTTAGAATACACATTTCTAAAAGTTAGAGTAAAATAAAAAAGTAGACATCAAAAGTTGAATAAATGACAAAGGCAAGAAAACTGTGTTTGAGGTAATATGGAGGACAGAAAGAGAATTGTGCGGTTACTGGTGTGCAAAGTATTTTTGCTTGCTTTTTTGGTTTGAATTTAAGCATGTTAAAAGACTTTGACTACAGAAAGTTTTGATGATGCCTTATAATGCCAATGTTGGATTTATTCATGATTCAAAATAAGTTTTTGAATCTCAAAACAGGAAGATTTAGTTCTCAGTGGTATATGTAGCTTTCTTACAGTTCAGGCAGACATTCTGAAAGCAATTTAAAAGCATGACATTAAAACAGTTTTGAAAATATATATATATATTTCTATTTAGGAAAGCACATTTGCTATTTCAAGATTTGAAGGGCAAATAACTGAGATTTCCAGGTTTAGTCTTTTGTAGTGCAACCATATGCAACAATAAGTCTTTGTGTGTAATCGAATAAAATTTTGACAAATGCCTGAAGTTAATTTAGCATATTAAGGAAAAATAAAGAAGACAGTAAATTACCAATAAACTCAGCAAATGCTATGCTAAAGGTTCAAAAGCTTATGAAGTTCAAAATTTAAAACTTTAAATGTGATGGTAATCTATGTTAACCTGTCATTATAACCTTAGAACCTAGAAAACAAAATAATCCTAGTTTTGCATTTAAAAAATTCTATAAATCGTAAATAGCAAACATGTCAGTAAACAGAATGATCTTTTAACCCAGTATCTATGTAACTTCATGGTCATATCACATATGTAATTTTTAAACAAAAACAATGACATAGTTCCTTCACCTTGTATTACGGTATATTTAAATAGAAATGAGAGGCTGTGTATGAATAGCAACATTAATAGTCAATAAGTCTTTTATTATGAATATCTTTTCACTAGTAATATTTCTACATAACTATATAACTTGACAATTATAATTGACTTCATAATTACTAAAACCTACAAAAAGGATTCCCTACTTTGTCATATATTAAATCTTCAGAACCATGATTAAAGGGTAAAAATGATTCTTTTAAATAGAAAGCTACTATTTCATATAGAGTTTCAGTGCAAATCAATAGATACTTAAAAAAATACTGAAGGTACATATATGGGTAAGCACATCATATGAAATGCGGGGCTTGATGAGTTACAAGCTGGAATCAAGATTGCCGGGAGAAACACGAACAACCTCAGATATGTGGATGATACCACTCTAATGGCAGAAAGCAGAGAGGAACTAAAGAACCTCTTGATGAGGGTGAAGGAAGAGAGTGGAAAAGCCAGCTTAAAAGTCAATATTAAAAAAAACTAAGATCATGGCATTTGGTCCCATGACTTCATGGCAAACAGAAGGGGAAAAGGTGGAAGCAGTGACAGATTTCTTCTTTTTGGGCTCTAAAAATCACTGCGGATGGTGACTGTAGCCATGAAATCAGAAGACAATTGCTTCTTGGAAGGAAAGCTATGATAAACAGTCTGTTAAAAAGCAAAGACATCGCTTTGCTGACAAGGGTCCGAATAGTCAAGGGTATCGTCTTTCCTGTAGTCATGTACAGATATGAGAGCTGGACAATAAGGGTCAGAGCGCTGAAGAATTGATGCTTTCGAATTGTAGGGCTGGAGAAAACCCTTGAGAGTCCCCTGGAAAGCAAGGAGATCAAACCAGTCAATCTTAAAAGAAATCAACCCTGAATACTCTGCGGAATGACTAATGCTGAAGCTGAAGCTCCAGTGATAATTTGGCTATTTGATAAGAAGAGCTGACTCATTGGAAAAGACCCTGATTCTGGGAAAGACTGAGGGCAAGAGGAGAAGAGGGCAACAAAGTCTGAGATGGTTGGATGGCATTACCGATTTAGTGGACATGAACTTGGGCAAACTTTGGGAGGTGGATAAGGAGGCCTGTTGTGCTGCAGTCCATGGGGTCACAAAGAGTCGGACATGACCTGGTGACTGAACAGCATATATGGGTACAGTTTCAGAAGATATTTACAAATGATTATGCATCAGAAAGGAAAATAACTATTAATGCCTTACGAGTATGTTTTAATTAACAATTTAATGCACATGTAGTATGTCACAATTGCACCCATCAGGGAAGGAAAATTTTTCCCTCTACCTCAGTCTGTGGCTGGACTAATAAATAAAATTGACACACACTGATTAACAGGAGAAAAGGAAACAAATTTTAATTTGTGCTCATGGAGCTCTCATAGAAATAAGGACTTAAGAAATGGCCAAAGCAGGCAGCTACTGTGCTTTTTAGAGAAAGAAAAAGATAAATTTGTGAGAGATTGACAAGAAAAAGAAACTTAGGTTTTAAGTATTTAATTGTTGAAAAATCTAAACAGAGTTTCAGTTCAATCGCTCAGTTGTGTCCGACTCTTTGCAACCCCACGGTCTGCAGCATGCCAGGCTTCCCTGTCCATCACCAGCTCCCGGAGCTTGCTCAAATTCATGTCCATCCAGTCAGTGATGCCATACAACCATCACATCCTCTGTTGTCCCCTTCTCCTGACTTCAACCTTTCCCAGCATCAGGGTCTTTTCCAATGAGCCAGTTCTTCACATCCTATGTCCAAAGTAGGGAGCTTCAGCTTCAGCATCAGTCCTTCCAGTGAATATTTAGGACTGATTTCCTTTAGGTGAGATAGTAAATTAAAGAAGTAATGAGGTTTGTTTACACAGGCATCTCAGCCCAATTCCCAATCTCTGGCAATAGGGTGTCCTTCTAATTTCAGATATAGCTAGGGCATCTTTCATATGGGAGATTTATTTCCTTCTTTCAGGGAGACAGAGGATGGTCAGAGTTTCCTTCATCAGCTGCTTCTTAAGCAGCTTCAGTTCAAAATAATCAATATGCCACTGTGGCCTAGTGTGGGGAATCCTGCCCGGAACCCAGAATAATAGATATGAGATATAAGATAGATTGGAGGAATTTCAAAGATAAGGAAAGTAATTAAATAATGTATAATTTAAGATTTTCTTTAAGTTTGTGGTTAAAGACAAATTTTCCCATTTTCAATTGTGTTATGATTGTCCCTATAACTTTAACATGAGTATAGGGTTAATTCAGTTCTCTGCAGTGAAATGAATAATACAGGAATTTCTAATTTAAATTGTGACCATTCTAACACATTTCCACTTACTTTTCAAAACTGATTTTTAGTCATAAAACATAATATATCTCTTCATGTGATTCCTGGGAATTATTCTCAGGCCCTATCTTCTTACCGAGTCCTGCCTTCCTTGTACATAGCTGCCATTCTTGCTGCTCCTTTAGGCTGACACAGTTGAATAAAAATTATCATAGTGATGGGATTGGTTCTCTATGCCTTAAGTAAATATTCGAAAAAGCCACATGGCATAAAATGAAGCTCATGCTAAAAATGTACAAGTGGTACAAAGACAAGAGCTTCCCAAGTGGCTCAGTGGTAAAGAATTCTCCTGCCAATGCAGGAGACACAAGGTTGATCCCTGGGTCAGGAAGATCCTCTGGAGGATAAAATGGCAACCCACTCCAGTATTCTTGCCTGGAGAATTCCATGGACAGAGGAGCCTGGTAGGCTATGGTCCATGGGGTCACAAAGAGTCAGACACAACTTAGCGACTGAGCATAGCAGGGTACAAAGACAGACATGAGGACACATGGAATTCTGTGAAGCAACTAGCTAGAATGGTCGGATATTTTTGAACAGCAATGACATTATTTGTAGTAACAAAGGACTTGCCAATGTAGTGATAAGTTGTTTGAAAGCCATTTACTTAGTCAAAATATTTTTAGTACTATGAAGTTAGAAATATATAAAAAGTGGAGGAAGAGAAATTCATGATATAGACTATGTATATATTCTGTATACATATATATTCTATATATATATATATTCTCTATTCCCATTTAATATTTTTTTCTTAGAAGAAATCTTTCATTTAATGGAAGGTGAAAAATCTAGTTTTAAGTAAATAAAATTAATGCTGATTCAATTATTATTTATGTTGGATATCCATATTTAGAAAACTTTTTATTACTCTGCCTTATTTTTACCACTCATTGCAGGTATAGGAAGCTTAACATTTCAACATAAAATTTTTCATTCAAACACACTGATATTTTTAGCAATATTTTAGCAAATACCCAATTTTTAGCAAGGAGTCTAAATGGTGAGAAAAACTTATGGTGATATTCTTTTATATTGAGGTGAGTTTTTTCCTTTTAAAATTTTGTTTGCAATTTTTGGCTTGTTTGATTTTTCAATATCCAAATTGTTTTTGAGTAGAGACCAAAGCAGACCTACATCATGCTAAAATTTTAAACTATACTTAACTGAGTAATTATGTGTATGTGTATTCAATTAATATATTAATATAGCATATTATATTAATATTATGTACATTTTTTCATTTTATCAGATGGGAAATACATCTGAATTTTGAGAGAATCTGGTAGACAGTATTAATTTTGTTTCTAGAATATTAATTTGTCTAATAATTAGACACTTATCAAGTCTTGGAGAGACCAATGGTTAGTGACAGAGCGTGTGGATGGAGCCAGAACTCCTGTGTTTGTGCCCTGGCTCCACCACATCCTATCTAATATGACCTTCAGCCAATTATTAAAATTCTGTCTCAGTGTTCTGATCTATAACAAAATTCATATATTGATATGATGGATTATTGTGAGGATTAGGTAAATCAATACCTATAAATGTTATTATTGAGACATACCAAGTGTTGGATACATATTAGTTACTATTAAATCTCTACTGTCAGTTTTCCTGACTGCTTGAACATACAATCTTGTCTGCAGAAGTATCTCATATACATAGTTGAGTTCAGTTCAGTTGCTTAGTCGTGTCCAACTCTTTGAGACCCCATAAACCGCAGCACGCCAGGCCTCCCTGTCCATCACCAACTCCTGGAGTTTACCCAAACTCATGTCCATTGAGTTGGTGATGCCACCTAACCATCTCATCCTCTGTCATCCCCTTTTCCTCCCACCTTCAATCTTTCCCAGCATCAGGGTCTTTTCAAATGAGTTATTAGCTCTTCACACCAGGTGGCCAAAATATTGGAGCTTAAGCTTCCATATCAGTCCTTCCAAAGAACATCTTGGACTGATTTCCCTTAGGATGGACTGGTTGGATCTCCTTGCAGTCCAAGGGACTCTCAAGAGTCTTCTCCAACAACACAGTTCAAAAGCATCAATTCTTCAGTGCTCAGCTTTCTTTATAGTCCAACTCTCACATCCATACATGACTACTGGAAAAACCATAGCCTTGACTAGACATATACATACAGGATTTTAAAAAAATTAAATTTCAAGGAGCTTGGTTGCCTATATATACTCTCATGCACCAATCCCCAGCATTCTTTATTGTCCTATAGTAGTCTATTGCACCCATCTGTGTAAACATAGGAGAAGGAAATGGCAATCCACTGCAGTATTCTTGCCTGGGAAACCTCACAGACAGCCTGGTGGGCTACAGTCTATGGGGTCACAAAGAGTTGCACACAACTCAGTGACTGAACAACAACTATGGTGTAAACACATCAGTATTAGCAAGTTGTCCCCTGAGGAATTTAAGTTCAGAACCTTTTGATAAAGAGGTATATGTATCTGTTAACTGTCTTCACAGGCTTTAAATGAGATGCTTTCTATGTTTGTTGTCATCAAGTCACTGGATCTGTTTTGACTAGTAGAGATGAATTGTGTTTTCTGTCAATCTGGTCTAATGAAACTTGAACCCAGAGCATGTCAAAGACTGATATTTTTTTAACTGTAAGCTCAACGATCTTCACTCACACGTGTGCATGCACACACACACACACACACACACAGATAAGAGAGACAGACAAACAGATAGAAATCTATACGGGAAGTATGAAAAGGAAGCACAAAATAAAATGGTAAATGTAAACTTCCAAATACATAAAATTATATTAAAAGAACTCAAGGGACTAAGTTCTTCAGCTGAAAGACAAAAATCATTAAACAGGAAAAATCTCCACAACCAACTATATGCAACTTACAAGACACATACAGAAAATTTAAGAAAACAAAAGGCTGATACTTAAATAATGGAAAAATACATATTTTCAAAGTATAAATAAAATATTCTGATGAAGCTATATTAATACAAGAAAACAGACTTTAAAGTGAAAGTTTTTAGATATAGAAAGTTAGTTTGCATTGATAAAGCATTTAGTTTACATTGATAAAGTATTTAGTTTGCCAAGAAGAGATAATAATACATATCTGTATGTATGTTATAACACAGGTTGTGAAACTATAAAGAAAAGGTAAGAGCTGATTATCTTAAAAGTCAGGATAATGATTACAGAATCGCAAGGCAGATGACGTGATTAGAAGGAGGCTTCTGGAATGATGGTAATGTTCCCTGTTTTAATCTGAGCAGTATTCAAACATGTGTTAACATATAACTACTAGTGAAAATAGTATACATTCAGGTTGCATACCTTTTTGCACATATGGAAATTGTTCAGTTATTGAATTAAGATAAGCAGGCCGTATAATAGTATGTATAAAAGTCATCTCATTTTGTTTAATACATTGACATATTTATCTATCTCTAGGCTACCCACTCCAGTATTCTTGAGCTTCTCTTGTGGCTCAGTTGGTAAAGAATCTGCCTAAAATACTGGAGACCTGGGTTCAAAAGATCCCCTGGAGAAGGAAAAGGCTACCCACTCCTTTTTGCACATATGGAAATTTTCAGATACTGATTTAAGATAAATAGGCAGCATAATAGTGTATATAAAAAGTCATCTCATTTCGTTTTATACACTGACATATTTATTTATGTCTGGATATAGTTAAAAGATATACATGAAATTTTTATCAACAATTATTTCTGGATGACAGTTTTAGACTCTCTTTGCCTTTCTGTATTTTCCAAAAATGTATTGTTTTTGTAATAATGGAAACAAATCAATTAAAAAAACCTTTCTACCCAGGAATAGGGAAAATAGGGTTTCTAGCGAGAAGAGAGGTTGGTATAAGGATGTGTATCAACCTCAAAACTGGAAAATGAATAGCTTTGTAGAAAGTGAGACACAGATAGGCAATGGGAAGGAAATACTTGGAAAGCAGCAGTGCTGAAAAGGACTTTGGAGTGAGTGTGGACAGCAAATTAGGTAGAAGCTTGCAGTAAAATGTGCCAAGAATGAGTGCCGATGCTATTTTCAGCTGCAAAAGCACAGGCCCCATGGCACAAAACAAGGACACGCAGCCTCTTTTTATATATATTTTGGAAAATCTGACTGTAAGGCAACAATTTTATCTCAAACTACTTTTAGCTTAAACTAGGTACAAGGAAGAAAATAGCCACCATGACCTTAAAATGACTATGGTATAGAATTCTTCAACAAGATAATTTGTTATTCTTGCTTTGTAGAGGGCATAACCTCTGTTAATGACAGCCTGAAATTTTACCAAGGGTGATGGTAAAAACATGTATGTTTAATTTTTTTCTGAAGAATCTTTCTCAAAAGAGACATATCATAATAGCCATGAAAGAAACAAAAATATAGGAAGCTTACATTCCCTCAAGACTTCAGCTCACTGGAGAAAGCAAAGTATAGGAATTATAAAGTAGGAGAAAGGAATCCTCACACAAGACTCACCTTTAAAAGGAGATACACTGCCCAGTGTCCAAGGGACATTGGGAACTTGAGAGGTCCAAAATGGCAGGCAGAACATGATGGTAGATATCCAGATGTCAACTGGAAATCAAACTCAGGTAGGCAAGGCAGACTACTTCTTAGGTAGGTCTACTGATGGCCAGGAGTTAGAATGGTAGAGAGTAGTAGTCAGTGCCCTTAAAGAAGGTTGCTTGGCAAGAATTAAGCAGAGAATTAAGGCAGACAGATGGACTTGAGGGCAGGATATCAGATCCAACAAGGTACTGGGATGCTGTATATCTTGCAAGGGACTAAAAGGCTTGGCAGGACATGTAGAAATCCCTCTGATGGTATAAATAAGAAGGCCTCAATTGAAAGACTACTTACAGAGATACGGGCAAGGTCAGTGGAAAAAACAAAAACAAAAACAAAGTATGTTGAGCTAACAAAAGACTATCAAGGTCAGAAAGCTGTTGTTACCACTTTTAAATCTAAAGGAATCAAGGAAGGAAATAATATTTCCAGGGTCCAGTAAGAGCTACAGATACAGAGGAATGGCTGTCTGTCAGAGACTGCAGCTGTTGCCAGAGAAACAGAGCCAATGCAGAGAGGGAGGGAGCAGGGAAGAAAGACCTTGACCTCTTTCTCCTTCTGTCCTACCGTCTCCTGGTGATGCCTCTTATTGGCCAAAGCCGGAGAATAACAGAGCCTAGATGACACAGTCCATAGGAATCAGCCTTCCAGAACAGAGACCAGGGAAGAGAAGGGCAGAGAAGAAAATCCGTTGATGATGATGATAAGTGCAAACAAAATTATAGGCACAAGTGCTTTTCGAAGAATCCAAGGTGAAGACCAGTTAGGCACAGTGGACCAGTATGGCAGATCAGTCCAAAAATAGCTCACAAATACTTCCTGTATTGTGCTGCTGTGCTGTGCTCAGTCGTGTCCTACTTTTTGTGACCCACAAGGACTGTAGCCCACCAGACTCCTTTTTTCATGGGATTCTCCAGGCAAGAATACTGGAGTGGGTTGCCATTTCTTCCTCCAGGGGATCTTCCTAACCCAGGGATTGAATCTGCATCTCTTGTTTCTCTCACACCGGCAGACAGATTCTTTACCAGTGCGCCACTTGCAAAGTCCTTTGTCTTGTGCTGGACCCACTATTAGTTGCTAAGGATAAAAAGCAGTAAATCGATTCTTTCTAATGAAAGCTTTGCAACCTAACATGAAAGCGATGATAGGCATGTAAACAAGGATAAGCAAAAAAGGAAATCAGTTATTTGGAGGTTTGGAAATCATTAAAAATTCCCATAGAGCAAGAGATACTTAAGCTACGAAAATCAGAACAAAGCAGAGAAAGAAGAGAATCTCTAGGAAAAGGAACATCAGGAGACAAGAAGCAGCCTTGTATATGTGGGCATACAGCAGTTTTGTCTTGGTCTGAGCAAAGAATGTGAAGGAAATTGGAATTAGAAGCTGCAAAGAGATGAAGCCCATGGGTCTCCTTTGGCAGACAAGTCCCCCTTGGCCAGACTCGTATAGACACACAGCAGTGCTAAGCTGAGTGAGTAGATGGGGTGTTGGTAACCATGTTTGGAGAAGTTGGGGAAATACAGGGACTCACCTAACCTGCTACTCCTTTACAGTTCTCATCTTTCAGGATAAGGTGAAGAAGAATGAACAGAATGGGCAAAGGGATAAACAGACTGAAATAAATAGCACAACCGAAAAGAAATAGTAAAAATAAAATTTAAAAAAATATGCAAATAAAAAAAAATAAAACCAAAAAGAAAGTTTACAGGGGGAACAGAAAGGAGGAGCTTCAAACACTTGGAAATCATAGAAAGATGGTCCTTCTCTGAGGATTAAACTCATTTCATCAATAATCAAAGGAGAAAGAATGTCTCCTACTCCCAACAGAACCACTATTTACTTACTTCATTTACTATCATAGTCAGCAATATTGAGTCATCTTAGAGAGAAAGCTTATCATTGGTGGTGGCCAACATAGAATGGTAAGGTCTAGCAATGTGAGTTCTGTATACACAGAACTTCCCAGGGGAGAATGACATTGAATCTGGGAGGCACAGGTGGGCATTTTGGCAGTATTCTTTGTGGGGAACAAGAAAATTCATTAGACATCACTGAGTTTAAATTTATGCTCATCATACAGCCTTCTGAGCAATAGTTGGTCTTTTTAGTACATTTTGAGAAAGGGAAGCCTTGCCAGTGTAAATCACTTTTTGAAAAGGTTATCAGAGCAGAGATTCTGGCTAACATATTACCCTTGTCAGCTTAGTTAATGGGATTCTTTCCCTGAGAATCTAGTTTTGCCACTGTGTTTTTATAATGCAGTTTCTTGACCCATAAGACAGCCATTCTAACCCTAGAATACAGTAAAATTACAATTAATTCTATCTTTTGGAGTCTCGTGGCAGTCCTACTCAGTTCTGGCAACCATACAACCTCACTGCCTCCATCCTTGTAGATTTTCTGCATCTTAAAAATAGCTTGACTCATCTGCAAGAGAGAAAGGTAAGGTGTTAAGTTTTTCTTAGAGGTTTCTTAGAGGTTAAAAAAAAAAAAACAACTTAGAGGTTAAGTTTTTCTAGAGGTTTCCACCTCTAGAAACACTTCAGCAAAAAGACTACAGGCTGTCTGTGGATACAACAGGTGATCAAAGTACAGCCACCCAGACTATAAAATATACTTCATTCATCTCAAGTTTAGTTTCTACCTTCCCTTTTATTATGAAGGAGGCACTATAGGAAGGTAAAGGATGGGCAGTTGTCAAACTCTTTTTTAATTCATAAGAATTTTTTCTCAAACTAAGTCTCTATGGAGAGTTGAAATGTAAAAATATCAGAGTAAAGTGTACGTTTGGAAGCAGGAAGAAGTAGCCAGGAGCTCTGCCGGCTTCTTTCCCAGGTCCACTGCACCATCAGCACATCCTGGGGAGCCCCTGGGGCTGCGTTTGAGAACTGCAAATAGAGTCAAGGAAGCAGATAGGAAAAATCAAATCATAAAAGTTCTCATCTTGGCTCCACACCAGGTTTGAGAATAGGTCTCACGACTTTATTTCCTCATTTAATGGAAACAACTGCCCCACTTTCCTCTGGGCCAATAAGGAAGCCATTTTCATGATCACGTAGTCAGAGGGATACTTTGAAGGTGCGTTCACACCTGCTCAGTCCCTCAGTCATGTCTGACCTTATGACTTATGGACTGTAGCCTGCCAAGATCCTCTGTCCATTCCATGAGCTTTTCCAGGCAAGAATACTAGAGTGGATTGTTATTTCCTTCTCCAGGTGATCTTCCCAAGCCAAGGATCGAACCTGTGTCACCTGCATTAGCAGATGGATTCTTTATGGCTGAGCTACAAGGGAAGCCCAAGTGGTACTTTGCTGCTGCTGCTAAGTCGCTTCAGTCGTGTCCGACTCTGTGCGACCCCATAGATAGCAGCCTACCAGGCTCCCCTGTCCTTGGGATTCTCCAGGCAAGAACACTGGAGTGGGTTGCCGTTTCCTTCTCCAATGCATGAAAGTGAAAAGTGAAAGTGAAGTCGCTCAGTCATGTCTGACTCTAGCAACCCCGTGGACTGCAGCCCACCAGGCTCCTCTGTCCATGGGATTTTCCAGGCAAAAGTACTGGAGTGGGGTGCCATTGCCCTCTCTGAGTGGTACTTTAGGAGGCAGGAAATGGGAGGTTGGGCTGAAAAGAGGATTCTTTACAGATTCTTTACCACTGCAGCATACGGGATGCAGCAAACAAAAGAGAAAACATTTAGACTATATACTCATGGTTGGAAATACAGTTTCCTCATCACACAATCATTTCACAGGCTTTGTTTAAAAGCCATGGTTCTAAAATTTTCCAAAGAACATGTACAATTTCAAACAGCTTTTCATCTATTTCTAAAAAATCATCTTTATCTCTGTTGTGAGCTAGTGAAATTACAAGTCATTTCTTCAATAAATAACTATTGAGCACTTCTTAGTTACAAAACTAATCAATAGTTATTTATTGAAGAAATAACTTGTAAGAAGAAAGCTGAGTGCCAAAGAATTGATGCTTTTGAACTGTGGTGTTGGAGAAGACTCTTGAGAGTCCCTTGGACTGCAAGGAGATTCAGCCAGTCCTTTCTAAAGGAGGTCAGGCCTGGGTGTTCATTGGAAGGACTGATGCTAAAGCTGAAACTCCAGTACTTTGGCCACCTCATGTGAAGAGTTGACTCATTGGAAAAGACTCTGATGCTGGGAGGGATTGGGGGCAGGAGGAGAAGGGGACGACAGAGGATGAGATGGCTGGATGGTATCACCGACTTGATGGACATGAGTCTGAGTAATCTCCAGGAGTTGGTGATGGACAGGGAGGCCTGGTGTGCTGCAATTCATGGGGTGGCAAAGAGTCGGACACGACTGAGTGACTGAACTGAACTGAAGGGCACATAGTGATATCCATAATCCAAGGCTTGAATGATAGTTTTTTTGTCTTGATCTGGATGAAGGCATCACTCTCTCATTACAGAGGAAACCAACCACGATGATGCACAGATATTTGATGCATACCTAAATCACCATTTTCCAGAAGGACAAGTGAAAATCAGTGTACAAGGATTCCTCAATTCTCAGAAACTTAAGGCTGGCCTCTAGGATCTTCACATCAATGCAAGATTTATCTCATTTTTCTCTACTAATTTTCCTTTCTGTTCAATATTGGAGTATGAAACGTGCTGATGTGAAAACTGGATCTCGGAAGCAAGCCTCCAGTTTGTAAATGACTTTTATCTGAGTGAGACTTGGTTTTTCCTCGGAAAAGCAATGGCATGGGCTTAGCACATTTTCACCCTTCATGTTTCAAGGGCTTGAATTGCAGTGTTTGCCTTGAGGCAGGACTGCAGAAAGTCCCAATCTCATTGGCAACTACAGCTCTCCTGCATCAGGAAAATGTTTTTTCTTCGAACATTCTGATATGATAGTCAACTCCAATCAATGAGGATAGTTAAGGTTGCTTGTGATAGATGTGTATTTGAGAAAGGCTTAGATGTCCTGACTAGAGAAGTGGTATGAGTTGACAGAGGAACAGTTCTACCATATCCTGGATAAACTGATGCTCTTTCCTTTCCCTGTCTGCTTAAATATTGAAGCCTGATTCATTATCTGACTTAAGAAGTAAAAAGATAAGGGCACAACATATTAGAAAGCATGAGGCTTATTTACAAATTTTTTCCATTAAAAAAAACTAAACTAGCATGTCAGCTACCCTTGAGATAAACACAATCACCAAAATGGGACCATATTCTCTTTACTATGGGTAAAAGTGTTACATAACAGTATTCTTCCTTATCCCTAAACTCCAGCTACCACTGGAAGAAGCTCATTAGCAGTAAAAAGTGCAATAGACGGAGGCGGATTCCAAAGAACATAAGAATCTTAAGGAGTCGGGATGTAATTATTAGCAATGTTGGACAGTGCTACACAATACAAAGTACATATTTAATGCTATCTCAAATGCTTGGCATAAAATTCAGCTTTCTACTTGTTATGCCAAGATCTGTTCCCTTCCCACCTCCTTCAAAATATCTACAAATACCAGGTATTTGGATAACATCTTAACTTATTAAAAACTTATGTCCCAGGAGGTCCATTTACAGCTACAAAAAGAACAGAAATCAATATAAAGAAATGAAAACTAAGGAAATCACACACAAAAAATAGGGACATTAAGATACACAACCAAAGTTAAGCTTTCCCTTGCAAAAGCCACCAATAAGTCAGCATTTGTAAAAGGCATTCTATGGGCACTTTGAGTAGACACTTGAAAAGATGCCAAAGAGACTCAGTTTCAACCCCCAACAAGCCAAAAATCTAGATGAGAATACATATAGCCTAAATGTCAAATGAATGATTCATTGATTAAAGAGTAAAGGTGGAAAAGACGTCAAGCACCAATGGGTCCAACTCCCTCATCTCATGAAAGAGAAAACATGGCCCCAGAAGAAGTCACCTGAACTGAGAGACACTTGACGGACCCCAGGTCTTTTGACTCCAAGCTTCTAAACATAGAGACAGTTTCACATCATTGACCAACCTTTTCCCAAAGGGGATAATTATTTATCACCAAGAGCAGGATGGCTGCAACATACATGGCTAAAAAGGAGAGACAGCTTCTAGCAATGGGGTTATTGTGGGAAGGCCTTTGATGAGTTAGGTCCTTGGGCAAAACCAGCTTATTAAGAAACACTTCAAAAACCATAATACAATTGTTAAAAAAAACTTTAGCCAACCATCAAACCTTAGAGTGCTCATTATGTATTAAACATTGTACTGGTTCAAATTGAGGAAAATAAAAGTGCCCAAGAAGTAACACATTATGTCCCTGGCAATACCTTCTGCTTCCCACATTCAGATCCTATCTCCAGAAGAATCAAGAACAGCTACCTGTACTTTTGATGAGTTTTCCCAATTGCCTCCTCATTAATAAATCCTTACCTATCACCACGTAGGCTTAAGACATTAGTCCAAAGAAGTATTTAGACAGTGTTTTTTCCAAACATTTTGACTGTGACCCAAATTAGGAAATACATTTTATATAATATCTAGTATACACATGTATATTAAACTATAGCAGAAATATGATGCAATAATACACTATTATGTGCAACATCTTTTGATCTTTCCCATACCTTTCTACTCTCTTTTTTCTCATAAGTTAAATATAAATGTGGATCATGATATGTTATATTAGTTTAATGACTCTAATAGATCAAGACTTCTCAGGTGGCACAGTGGTAAAGAATCTGCCTTTCAATGCAAGAGGTGTGGGAGATGGGGGTTCAATCCCTGGGTTGGGAAGAGCCCCTGGAGGAAATGGCAACCCAGGAAAGTATTCTTGCCTGGAAAATTCCATGTACAGAGAGCCTAACGGGCTACAGTCCGTGGAGTCACAAAGAGTCCAACAGGACTGAACATGCACGCAATAGATCGTAACGCATTTGAGAAATGCTAAGAGATCATCCATTCATTAATTCCCCATATATTTACTGAGGGCCTACCCAAGACCGGCACTATTTGAAGTATTTGGAAAACAGGAGTGAAAGGAACAAATGGAAATTTACATCCTTTGGGAGCTTACATTCTATTGCAGGGAGAAGAAATTAAAATATAAAACATACTGTATGCTAGATAATGATGAACTTTAAGGAGAAAATTGAAGCAGAAGGGGAGATAGGAAGCACTGTTGAGGCACTTGTGGTTTTGAATAGCACGGCCAGAAAAGTTCCCACTAGAAAGTGACATTTCTATCAAGACCTACAGGAGGTAAGGAAAAATCTAAGGAAGAGCCTTCCATGGGTAGAGGAGAGAGAGACAGGCTGGACCTGAGGTCAGAGAGGTAGCAGATGCTGGATTTGTTGAGCCTTGGAGACCCCGGAATACCCAAGTCTGTTAAGTTTGGACCTTTGAATATCTAATGTCTTTAATCTAACATTTGTTTTCCAATCCCAAATGATCAAATCATAGCCATTTTCATTAGTAATCATCTCATCTCAAAACCTTTGTAGCAAGCAGCTCTAGAATCCACCTCTATCTCTCACTCACATCATGACTGTGCGGCGACTGCATTTTCCAAAGATGGCCACATCTGTAGCTCCCATGCCACACTCTCTTCTGCAATGTAACTTTGCCACTCTCTCAATTCTCTGCCACTGTCTCAATAAGTGAGTTCCAGTGCCCTCCTCTGGGATCTGGACTAATACTCAGGCAGTAGAATAGGACTGATATGATGTTATGTGACTCCTATGTCTAGGCCAGCCCTAGGACTTTTGTCTCAGTCTCGTGCAATACTTTTACTTGGAGCCCTGAACTACTATATAAGAAGTCTGACTACCCTGGGAACACCCTGCTGGAGAGGTCACATTTGGATGCTATGTTCAACAATCCCAACTGAGATTCTCCTTCAGAATTCCCAGACTTGTTACCAGCCCTGTGAGCAAAGAAGCCGTATTGAAAACTGTTGTTCTAGCCTCAGCTATTCCAGATCTCAAATATTCAAATTACTTTCAGCTAAGGCTCTAGACATTTTAGAGGTGGGAGGAGCTCATCTCATTGAGCCGTTTCCAAATTACTGACCCACTGACTCCATGAGCGTAATATAATGGTTGTTGTTTTATACTGCCCAGTTTTATGGTGTTCACATCTGTTCATGCTAAGTTGCTTCAGTCATGTCTGGATTCATTGTGACTCTATGGGCTATAGCCTGCCAGGCTCCTCTGTCCATGGGGATTCTCCAGGCAAGAATACTGGAGTGGGTAGCCATGCCCTCCTCCAGGGGATCTTTCCAACCCAGGGATCAAACCTGTCTCTTATGTCTCCTCATTGGCAGGCAGGTTCTTTACCTCTAGTGTCACCTGGGAAGTCCCTTTGTGGTGTTTACTATATAGCAATAGATAACCAGAACAGACTCCAACCTAAGGTAGTTCTCTGACCCCACAAAGAATCATAACAGTTTGATGCTACCAGTGTTTTGCCATGATGCTGACGCAGAGTAAATCCTCATTACCTTTATTGTTTGGCTTGGTTTATGTGGAAGAGACATTTGATGCTCATAAAATAATCTATTTGCTCTCCTACATTTTCTCTCCTCCCTTGCAGTCAGCTTATGGCCATATGACTAGTTCTGGACCAACAGAATGTGATGAGAAGTAATCAAATCACTTCAGTGACATGGTAGTTCTAAATAGGTGTGATTTCTCTAATTATTCTCTCTTGTGTATTCTCTCTTGTGCTGGAGCACAAACTGAGAAGTGAAGATGTTGACTTCCTTGAATCTCTGTTGGAAAAGAGTTCCCAAAGAGAGCTTCTTGACCCCCACCAAACTGTGATATGAGCAAGAAATTGATCTTTGTTCTGTCAAGCTAAGTGGATTGAACACATTTTTTGTTATTGCAACATGGTCTAGCTGACCTAACTGTTACAATTTTCACGATCTGTCATTATAGTCATTCTTTTGCATACACTATAAACTCCCTGTTTTTTTTTTTTTTTCCCCTGGGAGTTTCTATCCTATTAAATTCAACTCAATGCCTACTCAACTCCTCTCAAAAGCAGCTATATATGGTTGGAGGAGGGTACCGACTCAGCAACCTCTCTGATTTCTTTTTTTTTAATTCATGCACAGTAATCTCAAGGGGGCCTTTGTGCTTCCTAGCTTGTTCCCCTAAATTTTCTTCTTTAATTCATTCTCCAGTTTTCTGAAGTGACACTTCAAAATGCCTTTACTTTCCTCACATTAACGCCTCCTTCCCCAAATTTATTCTCAGCTGATGACTTGCTTCCTCTTTTACTGACAAAGTTGAAGCCACAGAAGAGAATTTCCACCCCCACATGTACCAACCTGTTTGGATCTGTCCATATATTTTACCTTCCCTTTTCTTAACTGTAGATGAGCCGTCTACAGTTAAGCTAACTACAGTTAAGTTAACTACAGATGAGCCTACAGTCTAGGCTCTTATATAAAGTCAACAACTCTAGTTGTGCTCTGAATCTCATCCTATCTCTTCTGCTCAATGACATTGCTTCTGTAATCTCTTCTTCTCTCTGCTTTACTATAAAGCTGTTTCTACTGCAGGTCAACAGCACACAATCATTATTTCCCTTTAGGGAAAAATCCCTTGGAAGAATTAGCTTTACTCACTGTCTTCACTTTCTTCCCAGCTCTGCTGAATATCTTTAAATTACACTAAGCTCTCCTCTAAAGCAACTCTTGTCGAAGTCACCAATGACCTTTAAGTTCCTAAATCAAATGACCGGTTCTCACTAGACACAATTTCATAACAGCTATTGGAACAGTTGATCTCTTGCTCCTTCATGAAGTATCTTCTTGACTTGGCCGCTAGGAGTCTATTCTCTCTTGATTCTCTTTGTATCTCACTTGATCTGATCCTCACTAAAAAGTCTGATCCTTTTTAGTGTTCTTTTCTATATCATCTTCATTTGCCCAATCTGCAAGCATTGGAAGACTCCCGGGCTTGATTCTTAGACTTCTTTTATTTTTCATTAATATTTATCCTTCCAGTTGATCTTATCAGATTCAATGGCTTTTGTTATTAGCTATTTCATGATGAATCCAAAATTTATATTTTCAGCTCCAGCTGAATAGATTTTACTTCTGAACCTGATCTGTATATTGTCTTATATAGGCAACTCCACATTTTCCTACTTGGATACTTAATAGGCATCTAACTTAGCAGATAGAAAGCTAAACTCTTGTATTGTCCCCCACAATGTATTCCTCCCACAATCCCCCAATGACAGGAAATGACAGCTGCTTTCACTTAGTTATTCAGTCCTCAAAGCTTGAGGTCATCTGTGACTCCTCTTTCTCTTACATACCATGTCCAATCCTTCAGCAAGTCCTGTCACTTCTATTTGCCAGTTTCTATCCTGAGTCTAATCCCTTTTTACCACTGTCACTGCTCCCAGGCTATTTCAAGCCACCATTATAGCCCATGAAGACTTCGCAATAACCTCTTACCTATGTATGAGGTATAACCCATAACCATTCTTGCTCCACTGAGACCCATTACCATAAAATGTAAGTCAGATCACACTCTCATCTCAAAATGCTTCAGATAGCTTAGCATCTTAAGTATTAAGTTCTCAGTGCCCTATATGACATAGCTCTATGCTACCTGGCATAAAACTCAGAGAGGTACCCACTCTGCTCCAGCCACACGCCCTTTCATGCTTTTCCTTAACTTCACCAAGGAAGGTCTATTTCAAAGCCTTTGCATGGGTAGTTTTCTTTGTTAGAAACATTCTTTTCTCAGTATATGGCTCCTACTTCATTTTATTTAGCTTTCTGTTTCAATTTCACTTGTTTAAAAAGGCTTTTCTCTGCCCACCTATGCTCTTTATCCCTTATCTTGTTTTATGACTATACTTTATGTTACTTATCAATAATATAGCAGTATATATTTATTTGTTTATTGCCCCACATCTTTCCTTAGCAGCCCTAAAATGTAGGCTCCATTTGGGTGACAACTTGATCAGATCTGTTCAATACCTTTTACTCTAGGACATGATAGGTGCTCAACAAATATTTGAATAAATTAATAGCTAAATGAATGTGGAGCTCAGTTTTGGATAATGAATGAGAAAGTCTTCTATCTGAAAACCCTGGGTTCACCTGAAAAAAAAAATCACAAGTCATCTGCACATGTCCAGTAGAATCAAACTGACTAAAGTTAAGACTCCTGGCATATAAAACAAACTCAGGATGGACAGCAAAAATAATAGTGAACCAAGGCTCTTAATGTCCCTGGCAGCGATCCACAGAAGATCAGCAAGAGATACAGCAGGAGCCAGCTTGGCGTCTGTGTGTGATATTAGCCCATATTTCTCCTTCCAGAAAGAGGAAACCCATCCACATAAAGCAAATGAGGTGAAAAAAAAGCTGACAATGAGTTATAAATTAAATTAGTGGCATTCTCATTGGTTTATGCTTGTGCAGAGAAAGGACATTAGGTTGGAGCCAAAAGGGGTCATTTTAGGCATTTTTAAAGAAATTAATTCTGGATTTCTCTCTCTGAAATCTTTTCTAGAAAGAATACACATGCCTATTTTTAACTTCTTTCTAAGCCTATATCTTAAATGTACAACTTGACAAACATACCTTTACTTACAGGGCACACGTGTGTGCTAAGCCGCTTCGGTTGAGTCTGACTCTTTACAGCCCAATGGACTGTAGCCCCCCAGGCTCTACTGCCCATGGGATTCTCCAGGCAAGAATACTGGAGTGGGCTGCCATGCCTTCCTCCAGGGCATCTTCCCCACCCAGGGATGGAACCCGCATCTCTTATGTCTCCTGCATTGGCAGGCAGGTTCTTTATCACTAGCACCACCTGGGAAGCCCTACTAATACGGACACCAGAGCAAAATATGAAAATTGGTACAGGCTTAAAAAATACAGGATTCAGAAGTATTGTACACATGCTTCTGAAATGACACTGGGGACATTAAGTGGATAGATAGAAAAAAGGACACGAAGATGAAGTATAAAAGGAAGACAGGCAGTCAAAAATAAAATGGTTGAAGAGTAGAACACCTCAGTGACATACTCCACTTTAGGGATACGTTCTAATGAGGATGAATGGCTTGAATCCTGGAGCATAAAGGAGCGAATATTCACTACCTTAAAGAAATCCATGAAGGAACACAGAAATAGAGGCTTATAAAAAGAGTTGGGCCTCTTTCCCTTATATTCAACTGACATTGCACTGTGCAGTTTTGACACCATGTCAACTAATTCATCAAAGGACTACTTTTAAACAATGCTGTGTGTACCACCAGGAGGTATATATCTGCCAGACTCAGCTTATGGATGCTTGACATCACATACATCTGACCACTGTCACCGAGATGTGCTTTGTGGATCTGAGGCTCTGCATGCAAGGCTGTGATTTTCCTATTCTAAAGTTCCCCTTCCCTCTCTCTCTCTCTTTCACACACACACACACATGCATGTCAACAAAGCAGAATGGAGATAAGAAGTCTGAGGATAATACATACCTTCAAGGTTTTTACAAAAGAATGACAAAATTCTAACTTCAATTGAGAAATGAAATGAATAATATTATAAGATCTTCAACATTTATGACTGAAGAGTCCAAATCCTTCATTTCATAGATGAAGAACTGGGACAAAGGGACTATTCATAACTTGCCCAACAAAACATACAAAGTTAGTGCAAAAGCTGGGATGGAAAGCCAGATGTCCGAGCTCTGTGGCATGTCCTTTTCATTTCACTAGATCTCCATCTTGGTATCTTTACTATTAATATTAGAATCATTTTACAAGCAAAACAAAGCACAACAAAACCAACACTCTCTTGATGGAGTAAATATCTTCAATGATAAGTATATGTTTACAGGTCTATTGGTGCCATGTTTTCAGAAGATAGCAGAACATTTCCTTTAAGAATATTTTAAGAACTTGAATTGTAGAAATACTGAAGAGTAACCATTCACTGGGCTTCTGGAGTCTGTACAAATCCAGTCCAGGGCTGATTTGTGGTTATAAAGATGACTGAGAGAGAAGAAAATATGAAAGGTGTGGGTTTTAGGTTTTGAACATTTTCCTCACTGTGGCTTTCAGTGTTCTTTTTAAGGAATGAAAACTTCACTCTGATTTTGTATCTGAGAGTAGGATACAACTCAGTACCACCAAAGACAATTTTTCTCTATATTTGTATAAACTATGTAATTGCATACTTTATAGAATTTTCCTAATAAGTCTTTCCACTACCTAATTATATTGCTACCAGTTTTATAAAAAGCCTTCTCAGCTCTAAGGTGTCTAATTTGTCCATCTTGAATGATCCATGTTTCATCGGTGAATCATGCTGCATGATTTATAAGAATCTTGTATTTAGTTAAAACACTGAGCTCCCAAACATAACAAGTATAAATGGTTCTAATCTAGACCTATCCTTGTCCCTAGTGGAAAAAAATTTCATATATTCCTTCAGGAAATAGAAAAATTCTTTTTGTTAACAAAATGAACACGCATTTAAAGATGATACACAGAATGCAAGAAAGACTTTCAATTTCTTGAAGCCAGGGACTGTTTCCTATTCATCACTGAATACACTGCACTTAACACTCCTGGTTAAGAACTAACACAATAAATCTTACTGAGTGTCTACTCTGCTACTCTGTACTAATACCTTTAGGATATTCTATTATGTTCAGAAAACAATTCTTTGACTTATTTTTTATCCTCATTACTTTATTCAATAATTAGCCTCATTTTTAAACTGATAATCAAAGCTTTATTATTATTATAATTATCATTGTTATTATGATTTAGTTTTAAGTAGGAATTCTATTGTACCATGGTGGTCAAATTGGTACTGACTTTTTGTTTATCCTTGTCTTATATAAGAGGAAACTGAGAAGGGGATGAGCTAACATGGCTGCAGTGAAGATGTGTTTCTAGATAAATCCACTTTGCAAGGCTGTTTTCAAAAATGTTTGTTTCAGTCAACATGAAAAGAGTCCAGATCACCTTGAAGACTTTAACCACATGCCTATATCTTTGTTACTTAATAGTGAAACTATAATTTATGGCTAATATTAAGCCAGGGAGTGCAAAGCAATTATTTTATAGCTGAAAACTCTCCTGTGAATATCAGTTCACCATCTAGAGACCATTTTCACAGCTTATCCTTTGCTTTATGTAGGGAATTGTATCACAAGGGACAGAACTCTTCAGCTGTACCACAATATCACCATTATCATATGTATTCTGATAAGCTCCATCAATCTTGATGAAACGTCACTCACTTTTCTTCCCAGACTTGATATTCTCTGCAAGAAACACACACACACACACATTCCACTTTCTACACTGTTTATGTTTGTCTGGGGAAAACACATAAGAAGGAATAAACTTGACTGAAGATACTCATGAATTGTTTTCACCGAGATATCAAAAAATTAGAGGACTCATCTTTAAGTGGGCTTCCCAAATGGTGCTAGTGGTAAATAATCTGCCTGCCAAAGCAGGAGACTTAAGAGACATGGGATTGATCCCTGGATTGGGAAGATCCCCTAGAGGAGGGCATATCAACACACACCAGTATTCTGGCCTGGAGAATCCCATGGGCAATCCCAGACTCCTGGCAGGCTACAGGCCATAGCATCATAAAGGGTCAGACACAACTGAAGCGACTTAGCACAACACACACATATTTAAATGGTTGCAGGAAAATTTTAAGTAGAGGTGGGGAAATGGAGTATATTTTTGCAAAATATTTGAAATGAATTAATAGACAAAACTTCATGAAGAAGTTCTTTGAGATTAGAACTTATCAGCTGCTCTCAGAATTTTCATCCCATGATATCCACTCTTGACCACCATTAATCTGAGGATTCAAGACAAGTATGAACCACAAAGTTTTTTGTGAAGCAGATTTTGGATCTCTTTAAATTTGTACCCCATGATCTTCATCCTATGATCTTTGAGGAAGTTGAGTAGAGAATTCCAGTAGTGTGTACTTAAAAAAAACAAACATTGAACAGCATTAAAGTCCCTGGTACTAATGGGAAGATGACTTGGTCAGCCTACAGATGACTGAAAAAGGACTAAGGGAAAACAGACACCACCTCAAGTAAAATTTCACATCATCACACAGACACACTGATGCAAAATTAAAACAGATTTCCACCTGAGAATTCAAGAAATGTTCTACCTTGCCCCATACCGGTAAGAAGCCGATTACCACAAGGATGGATAGTTACCCATGGCGAAGAACGGGATTCCCAGCAGGGTGGAATTGTACTTTCCGTCGGTGATGAAGAAGATCCCAGCTGCAGTAATGATGGAGATGCACACGGTGAGCACCCCCAGGAGGCCCAGGAAGGGCTTGCCACGCAAACAGTCCTTCATGGAGCTGGAGAGGGTGGCTGTGGTCAGGATCAGCATGAGGCTCACTAAGACCTTGCTCCTGGCCAGGATGCTGGTCTTATGAAAGTCTCTCCAGAGGCTAAAGGATGCTAACGAGTAGAGCTGGAGGTCCTGGTGCTCCTCCTGGAGTTTCCGCATAAGTTTACAGAACTCATTCTCCCACTTCTCCCCTATGAGGTCTTGAGTGGCAGAGCCATAGGTCTGGAGGTAGTAGGTGATTTGAATGGCTCTGGCTGACTTGACCCGCTGGTCCTTGCTGTTTGGCACTTCCACTACCCCGCCCAGCTGGTGTCCAATAAAACTGTTCCTCCCATCCTTGAAAACAGAAAAAGGGGAGACTGAAGTTACCAGGGGGGTGCAAATTCCAGAGAACAGATTCTTACTCTAAGTGAAGGGTCAAAAAAGGCAGAAGTAGGCTCTAGCAGTTGAGGAACTGATGTGGGTGGAGTAGCATGTGATGAGTTTATATTCAACCTTTTGGAGCTCCATGAGATACCATGCAAGATGACTGGGATTAGAAAGGATGCAAAGAGTATCATGAAGTTATACAAGACTCACTGCATGCATAGGAAAATGTACATACAGATTATGTTGATCTCATCCATAACCTCATTCTTACCATTTCCTTTTGGACTAATCAATAGTAACTCCTTTATGCATGATCAAGTTTAATTATTCAGTTTTGGCCAAAAGTGAAGCATGGCATGAAGTTAACAATCTTTAAAAAATTACAATAATAATGTATTTTAAAAATATATGCTAAACTTTCTAAGGCTAACACACACACCTACATTAATACACACACCTACATTAACACACACACATACACTAACACACCCAAGCATTACAAACATCCCTCCTTGTTTATATTTCGGGAGTACAGCTGTGTATTGTAAAACAAGTAGAAGAAAATACTGCTTTTTAACAAATAATTTAATAGCATTGAAATGTTTACTAAATATAATGTGAGCACTTGTTCACTCATTAAAACCTAATCCACCAGTTGTAGGTTGACCAGAAAACACAGTGGACAGACCTTCCAAATGAGATGGATAAGACTTCAGGTGGGATTGTCAAAAGTCATTTCAATTTCAGGATTTCACATGAAGTAGAGTGGACAAAATCAAAAGAGTGAAGTGAAAGTTGCTCAGTTGTGTCCGACCTATACAGTCCGTGGAATTCTCTAGGCCAGAATCCTGGAGTGAGTAGCCTTTCCTTTCTCCAGGGGATCTTCCCAACCCAAGGATTAAACCCAGGTCTCCCGCATTGCAGGCAGATTCTTGACTAGCTGAGACACAAGGGAAGCCCACCAGGGTATTCAAAAGGTGGACACCGAGTTGCTTAACCAGATTCACCGCAGTTAATTCTCAACCAGTGTGCTGTACATTCAGAAAGAAATCCCAGACAGCCATCATCAAATCTTAATTAATTTGGCCACAACTGTCATGTACTTTAATGGCTGTGGCTGTTAGATGGAATATCGAACCCAGTGGCAGGTTGCAGGATGGATTCTGGTTCTGAAAATGTGCATCAGGTCCTGGAGGAGACACAGGTACAAAGGTGAATTTATGTCATGAATAGATTGTGCACTTGCTACATCAGGCAAGACATTTATCTTGTGAAGATATAAAGGTGGAGAGTCAGAACAGGAAACAGAAAGATAGTAGATAAGGGCCACAAATCCAACTCTGGTTACCACTACTATTTTTACAGGGCTGTGAGGCACTGTGTACTCAAGGGACGTTATTGTGGACTTGCTAGATTAGATACTTATATCTGAAGTATTTGTTTTTATACCAAAGCTGCCCTAGAACTTGAGAATGTGTTGAAACACAAAAAACTTGAGAAATTTACAGAGAGTACAAATATTATGCAGGTCAAGAAGCAACAGTTAGAACCTGACATGGAACAATGGACTGGTTCAAAACTGGGAAAAAGCACATCAAGCCTGTATATTGTCACCCTGCTTATTTATCTTATATGCAGAGTACATCATGCAAAATGCCGGGCTGGATGAAATCAAGATTGCTGAGAGAAATATCAATAACCTCAGATATGCAGATGACACTACCCTAATAGCAGAAAGTGAAGAGGAACTAAAGAGCCTCTTGATGAAGGTGAAAGAGGAGAGTGAAAAAATTAGCTTAAAACTCAACATTCAAAAAACTAAGATCATGGCATTCGGTCCCATCACCTCAAGGGAAATAGATGGAGAAACAATGGAAACAGTGACAGACTTTATTCAAGTGGGCTCCAAAATTACTGTGGATGGTGGCTGTAGCCACAAAATTAAAAGACACTTGCTCCTTGGAAGAAAAGCCATGACAAACCTAGACAGCATATTAAAAAGCAGAGACATCACTTTGCCAACAGTAAAAGCTATGGTTTTTCCAGTAGTCATATAAGGATGTGAGAGTTGGACCATAAAGAAGGCTGAATGCCAGAGAACTGATGCCTTTGAACTGTGGTCCTGGAGAAGAGTCTTGAGATTCCCTTGGACTACAAAGAGATCAAATCAGTCAATTCTAAAGGAAATCAACCCTGAATATTCATTAGAAGGACTGATGCTGAAGCTGAAGTTCCAATATTTTGGCCATATGATACGAACAGCCAATTCATTGGAAAAGACCCTGATGATGGGAAAGACTGAGGGCAGGAGGAGAAGAGAGCAACAGAAGATGAGGTGGTTGGATGACATCATGGACTCCATGGACATGAATTTGAGCAAACTCCAGGAGACAGTGAAGGATGGGGAAGCCTGGTGTGCTGCAGTCCATGGGGTTGCAAAGAGTTGGACACAACTGAGACAGAACAACAATAACAAATTTTATTAGTAAGGATCATCAAGAATTACAAGAAAAATTTAATAGTCACTCCATATACCCATTTCCTCCCAACATGTTAAATAAAAACAGTCTATGTCTGTCTCTATTTCTGCTTTGCAAATAAGATCACCTATACCATTTTTCTAGATTCCACATATATATACTAATATACAATATTTGTTTTTTTAGTCTGACTTACTTCACCCTAATATATGGATACTTACTAACCCTAATATATGGATACCAAGGGGGATGGGTATAGAAGGAATTGAGAGATTTGGATTGACATATATACACTATTGATAGTATATATAAAATAGATAACTAGTGAAAGAATACTGTATAGCACAGGGAACTTTACTTAAAGAACAGCAGTCACCTGAATGGGAAGGAAGTTCAAAATGAAGTGGATATATGTATATGTATGGCTGATTCATTTTGCTGTACAGTAGAAACTAACACAACATTGTAAAGCAACTATACTCCAATAAAAACTAATAAAAAACAATTTTTCTATTTAACTAAACCTAACTCTAAATGCAGAGAAGGCAATGGCACCCTACTCCAGTACTCTTGCCAGGAAAATCCCATGGATGGAGGAACCTGGTAGACTGCGGTCTGTGGGGTCGCTAAAAGTCGGACACGACTGAGCGACTTCACTCTCATTTCTCACTTTCATGCATTGGAGAAGGAAATGGCAACCCACTCCAGTGTTCTTGCCTGGAGAATCCCAGGGATGGGGAAGCCCGGTGGGCTGCCATCTCTGGGGTCGCACAGAGTCGGACACGACTGAAGCGACTTAGCAGCAGCAGCAGCAGCAACTCGAAATGCGTGCTGCAATTCATGGGGTCGTAAAGAGTCAGACACGACTGAGCGACTGAACTGAACTGAACTCTAAATGAACAATATATTTCTAAATAAGAGTTGTGAGAATATTTCCCCTTCATTTGGCATTATTTCCCACTCTCTATGGCATCTCTGCAATTTCCCCGTCTTTTTCCGTGTAAAAAGCCAAACTGAAATTCTGGCAGTAGGTTCCCAATGCTCTGTCTTTAGTAAACTCTCTGGAGTCCCCCAGTGAGCTGCAGGTGGAAAGGTGGGAAATTCTGCTCTGGCACTGACAGATTTTTAAGGATGGCTTTTGTTCTTTCAGTACAGGTCAATTTGCTCCTCTTTTGGGCTTATTTTCGCTTTAAGCTTGGTATATGTTTTAGCTCCGCCCTTGTCTCCACTTCTTTGAAATCCCGTCTGCGATGTTGACTTGTGCTTCAAATTATTTGGAAAAAAAAAAAATAAAAGTATTTTAAAGGCTTTATTTATTCACTTAAGAAAGTGCAGTTCTGTGTTTACTCATTTCTGTCATCAAAAAGATTTCTGAGGGATTGTTAGCAGCAGAACAAAGATTTATGTCTCCCTCAGGCCTCGTTTGGAGATTATTCTGGATCAAAGAGGGTGCTGATAATGTGTCTGGACAAAAGTCAAAATTTTGAAGAAGGCAAAATACAGATTTTTAAATAGCTGGTCTATACTGGGTTTGGCTAGCTGTTCACTGCTTCTTTTTAAAATTGTCTAATATCCATTTTTTACAAAAATGACTTCATAAAAGATATGCTTTCATCTTATTATATGTAAATGAATGTAACAAATTGAATGCATTTCTCTCTTTTAACCGGCTCTACTTCACACACTAGGATAAAATAAACAGTCTTTGCACATCCTTGAATCAAAAGCTCTATTGAATGAACATCTTGTACAAACCATTGGCCCAATCAAATCTACTCAATACAGTCCAGAAATACACTTCTGCACATTATTTGTAAGAGATAATTCTACTCTTCTGTGGTAGAAGAGTCAATTCATTTCCCAACACATGAGTGCTTCTATGTAGGAGAAACAAAGAATGAGTACAATAATTATCCTCTGGGCAGAACTTCCCTGGGTTTGTAAGGAGTCAGGTTGGATTCATGGACCTGGGCTGTAGTGTGCATCTCCTAATAACTGGATAAGAAACCCTTAGCTGGTTCATTTTCCCTTCTAAGTTTCAGTTTTCTCATCTATAAAAAGAGTGATATGAGTAAAAATGTTTACATAATACTGAAGAAGTTTTTCAGCTCTATCATGAATTGAACCAATATCATTAAGTGAAAGTGAAAGTAGTGAGCATTAGTCGCTCAGTCGTGTCTGACTCTTTGCGACCCCATGGACAGTAGCTTGCCAGGCTCCTCTGTCCATGGAAATTTCCAGGCAAGAATACTGGGGTGGGTTGCCATGCCCTTCTCCAGGGGATCTTTCTGACCCAAGAATAGAACCTGGGTCTCCTGAATTGCAGGCAGATTCTTTATTTATGTCTTTAACCCATATCCTTGGGTCCACTTCTGCTCTCTCTCGAAGTATACTTCACATGGAAGCCAGAGCCTAGTTGGACAGTTCTAAATAAGCTCACATCATTTATGCACCTAAAACCTTCTACTGGCTTTCACTTGCACTAGGAATAAAATAAGAACCCCTTGCTAGGTCTGCCAGGCACTGCATGGCTTGCTGCTGGCCAAGCCCTCAGGCCTCTTCTCCTGAACTCCACTCCAGCTATCCTGGTCTTTCTTTCTACTCTGAAACACACCAAGTTAATTTTCACTTCATGGCCTGTGCACTACTCACCCCTCTGCCCGGTGTTTCTACTCTATGGCCGAGGCTTCTTCCTCACAGAGGGTTTAGCTTCAAAGGGACCCTTTGAACCGCGTAATCTAAACTAGACACCTTCTTCCCAGCACTTATTCCTATTGGCTTGGCCCAAAAGTTCATTCAGATTTTTCCATAGGATGTAACAGAAATATTTTGTTTTCTCCCTACTATTTCTACCTGAAACCATCTTATTTAATGATTTAGTTGTTCCTCTTCTGTTTCCTTCATTAGAATGTGTGCTTGTTGAGAGCTGGCACCATCCTGTTTGCTGGTAATCTCCCTGAGCCTAGAACAAAGCCTGGTATATAATAAACACTCTGTAATATTTGACTCAGTGATTCACACTGAGTGTATTTCACTAATCACAGGTTATTTTTTAGAGCCTGCTTCCCTAAGAATAGGGGAAGTAAGAGATAGTATAAGTGAAATTAGTAGGCAGTCAGATGAAAAGAGGTATAGTATATACAGAGATTAGAAGTTGGTAGAGAAAAAAACAAACTTTATCCTTTTTTCAACCTCTTTTATCTAGTGTGACCTTAGTCCAAAATATGTTTCCTCTTCTATTTTTCACTGCACAAGCAAGCATGTGCCATAAGCTGGTGAACACACAGGGGAATTGGGGAGTACCTGGAAAAGGCATTTATGTACATCATGGGGCTGGATCATGGATTATGCACATCATGGAACAGCAAATGATGTTTAAGGAACCGAGGTAAGTGATGGGATTTGAGACTAGACAAGAAAGCAGGCCCTCTTCTGTAAGGACCGGGAAAGCTTTATTAAAGGAGTTGGACTTACTGTCTTGTAATAGGAAACTACCGGTGAATTCTAAGCAGGGGATGACATGATTTACTTTCTGGAGTGCTCTCTCACTGTACTGTGGGAAATGATTTAGGGAGTTGGGGTGACTCTAAACGAAGGAGGTCAGTTAGGAACTCCCTGCAGTATTTCAGTTTCTCGATGCAGCATGAAAAAAAAAAAAAAATGTCTCTAGTAGGTGAATGGTTCCAAGGTGAATCAATAGAATTACAGGTCACGATGCTATCTCACAGCCGGGAAGCTCATCACATTATCACATTAACTCTCCAGGAGCAGTAATGCCAGAAAAAAAAAAAAAAAATCTTCCATTCTTCGAGTCTTATTTTGTTTATGGCTACTACTTTGTAGCTTTTAAAATTAGTCCCACCCAATCCACACCTCTGCAGTAGGAAATGAAATCAAACTCTTTAGAGACAAGATCAAAGAATAAATTCTCAAAGAAATACAAGAGGAAAGAGATGTTAATGTTTTAAACTGTTGTGCAGAGAAACAAATTATTCAATGATGCTCTGAAATTATAGGGGACTAAGTTTCATATCTGCTCGGAATATGTATTAGGTTGATATTAAGATATTTTCTGTACAACATAATTCGGCAGCATAGCTCCTGTCTAGAACAACTGTACTTTTGATCTCATAGATTTTCAATATGGTAGACACTGAAAGGATACTGGAAATTTTTAGATGGTCAATAGTCTTTAATTGCTGAAAAGAAAAATGACTATGTATGGTACAGATAGTGTTCCATAGAGTGACATTTCTAAAAGAATGGTACATTTTGTACCATTGTTGTTTGTTTAAATAAGATTTTTTTCTTATATTTATTTCTTAACATATCTCTGTTTTATTCTCCATACTGATTACACACACAAAGTAGGATTAAACAAAATCTTCAGTTATCTCGAATTTCTTCTCTAGAGCCTTATGTTTAGTAGAAACAAGCAAATAATAAGAAAGCAAGTTCCCACAAGATACTTGGGCTTTTTTTTTTTTAAAGCCATTTTCAGAAGGAAGACTTTAAAGTGTTAAAATGCCCTAATAAAGAATAAACTTCTTATGTGACCTGGCTAAGCTTGACATTACTAAGTGGTGTAAATTTTTTTTTTTTTTTTTTTTTTTCAAAAAAGAAGGTTAAAAAAAGTAAGGTTTTGGTGTTGAAATAAAACGAGAGCTTTAGCCAATGAGAATGTAAAGTAAGTTTAACAAAACATTCTAGCTTATTAATTTTTAACACACGTGGCAGACTCAGTTTCCAGATGCAAGCACTTCATTTGCGTTCACCTAGGTAACTCTCCGGCCTCTCTCAGAGGAAGTTGCTATTCTGGAGTAGCTTCAGGTCACCCCTGGGACACAGGGACCTAGCAAGAGGAAGAAAAGTAGGGTGACACAGCTAAGAGGCAGAGCCAGTCGTCTGATTCTTGTTTTTAACGCCAATGCTCATGTTCTTAACACACCTGCACATATGTTTGAATAATCTGCAAATATACCTGAATGAAAGGAAATACAAGGTAGCAGTTCGATACACAGATTCAAGAGGCCGCTGTCGGACTTAAAGCTCCAATGTCATCACCATCAAGCTGTGGAAGTCTCCTGAGCTCTGGGCACGTCAGCTTTATTACTGGCTAAAATAAGATTTATAAGGGCTTCTCTCATAGCTCAGTTGGCAAAGAATCCGCCTGCAATGCAGGAGATCCAGGTTCGATTCCTGGGTAGGGAAGATCCGCAGGAGAAGGGATCAGCTACCCACTCCAGTATTCTTCAGCTTCCCTTGTGGCTCAGCTGGTAAAGATTTCGCCTGCAGTGCGGGAGACCTGGGTTCGATCCTTGGGTTGGGAAGATCCCCTGGAGAAGGGAAAGGCTACCCACTCCCGTATTCTGGCCTGGAGAATTCCATGGACAGTCCATGGGGTCGCAGAGTCGGACACGACTGAGCGACTGTCATCATCAAGATTTATAAGGTATTGTGAGGATCAGGTGTGTTAATATACATAAAACACTTAGAGTAGTGGTCAGAGGAGCCTGGTGGACTGCAGTCCATGGGGTCGCTGAGGGTCGGACAAGACTGAGCGACTTCACTTTCACTTTTCACTTTCATGCATTGGAGAAGGCAATGGCAATGTGTTCTTGCCTGGAGAATCCCAGGGACGGGGGAGCCTGGTGGGCTGACGTCTATGGGGTCACACAGAGTCGGACACAACTGAAGCAACTTAGCAGCAGCAGCAGTGGTCAGAAAATGTTGGAAATTGTTAACATGGCATCAATTAAATATTTGAGTGGGGCTGTTTATTTAGCCATCTAGCATTATTTCACATTTCCCAGTAAATGTCTGTGATGTGATAGAAAGAATACAGGGTCCAGGGTCCAGACTGGTTGTGAATTCCAAGTCTGGTGCCCTATAGCAGGGTGACAGAGGACAAAATGCTTGCCGTGTCTGAATGCCAACTATTCATCTCCAAAATAAAAGATTTGACTTATATTATCTCTAAAGATTTCACTAGCTCTGTATTTAATGATTCATCTGTGGTAAAGTTATCAGACACTACAAAGCAGGCTAGAGAAATCTGCCCTAAGGAAAAAAATAAATAAGAAGAAAGGAGAAACGCAAGATGACCCATGTTCATTTCCATAGAAACAAGAAGCGTTTTATCTTCTCTTAAATCTGAACCAAGTAGCTTTTCCTCCTCTTTGAGGAATTTCCAGAGAGAATTTTTCTCAAATGGTAAAAAATCAAGACTTTGCCCAATTTTACCTAGATGGAAATAATCTCTAAGTAGCTCAGATGAATTCATTTATTTCTTAGATAGTAAAATTCATGTTTTCTTCAGATCTCTATTTCATGAGTATCCTCCCCACTTATTCACATAGTAAAATAAATACATTTAATTTCTCCTCAACTCAAATGAAATCATTGCACAAACGTGTAAGTAACATGTGGAAGTAGAATTAATATCTACATTAAGTGTGAAGCATGTAACAATGACTTTTTTATTTCTCTCTAAGTCATTAGTGACCCTATCCCCTACATTTCCTTTAAAATGACTCATTTAAATTTCATTTTAAATTAGTCTTTCACAAAGTGAAATGACCACTCAGGGCAAGTATCCACTATTCAAAGAGATTTAGTGCTGACACTGGTCTACACAAAAGAAGCTGGCTGTAATTCACGCCAGTGTTTGAGGAATGCAGAAAGCTCCCTTCCAGAGAAGGATTGAAAGTCTGCTGTGATAGGCTTTCTTTGGGGCTAAGACTCTAGCTTCGGAGAAGGCAATGGCACCCCACTCCAGTGTTCTTGCCTGGAAAATCCCATGGACGGAGGAGCCTGGTAGGCTGCAGTCCATGGGGTCGCTGGGGGTCGGACACGACTGAGCGACTTCACTTTCCCTTTTCACTTTCATGCATTGGAAAAGGAAATGGCAACCCACTCCAGTGTTCTTGCCTGGAGAATCCCAGGGATGGGGGAGCCTGGTGGGCTGCCGTCTATGGGGTCGCACAGAGTTGGACACGAATGAAGCGACTTAGCAGCAGCAGCAGCAGCAAGACTCTAGTTTACAATCATGTGCTATGTAAGAAGTCTTCCTGGGTGGCTCAGTGGTAAAGGATCTGCCTGCAATGCAGGAGCCGAAGGAGACATGGGTTCAATCCCTGGGTCAGGAGGGCATGGCAACCCATTCCAGTATTCTTTCCTGTAAAATCCCCATGGACAGAGGAGCCTGGTGGATAATAGTCCACAGGATCACAAAGAGTCTAACACGACTAAAGCAACTTAGCACACACACATGCACGCTTTGTAAGGAGTGTGATGTTAGCACCTGTGAGTGGAACAGTAGATCAGACTAACAAACTACTGAGGCAAACCTCAGTGTATAGCCCAGGCCATTCTCCCATAAAGGGGAAAGTTAGGGAAGATCAAAGGTGTAGGTACTCCAGGTGTGGTAAACTTATGGGGTACCAAGGACATGACAGAGGTGGAAACAGGTAAGAAGGGAAGTCATTCTTTCATTCCAGAAATATTCAGTGAGGACCTGCTCTATGAGAGCCAGCTATTGAGGACAGAATCATGAACAGATACAATTTTTATCCTCAAACAGCTTGTGGTTTTGCGGTGCAGTGGGAGATGGAGGAAGATAAGTAAGCAGGCAGGCATTTTATATATTATGATACTAGTTAACACAAGGTGTTAAGGTACCGCTAGATGGAATCACTAGCCTATCGAGGACTAAGAAGACGTCCAAAGAAAGTGGCCTCTTAGCTGAGACCTGAAACACGATAACAATTACCCAAGTGAAGATGGGGGATTTGGATGGTGGACATGGGGAGGTGTGGTCTTCTAGGCAGAGGGACCAGCATGTGCAAAGGCCTAGAGACAAGCGTAAGATACTGCATTACTAGCACTTTGGTAATGACTGGGATATACAGTGGGGGCAAGAAAGGGTGATGCAGAGATGTGTACAGGTAGTGAGGATGGAGATTTGCTTATTCGAAAGTTCTCTTTAAGTGCAATGTGAAAAATGAACTTCATGCATGGCCTTAAGGAAGGAGCTGGACACTAGAGAAGGTCCATGGGATCATTTTTTTGTTTTTTGCCTTCCTCACAGCTCTATCGAATCCAAGACTTATATAACTGATTAAATGAGCATCAAAAAAAGACTTTTCAGATTTTATGGCATGCACGTTGTTTGAAAGTAAATTTTCCCCACACCCAGGTCCTTTTCCCAAAGAACAACTCATTTTGGAGTGCTGAAGGATTCTTAGAGGAAAGCTTACTTTCTAGAGGTGAAGGGGTTGCTGAAAGGGATCTACTTATTTTAATGATTTCCATAAATCTAATGAATTAAAACAAGACATGTTTTGAATGCTTAGGAAGGCATGTGTAGAAAGCAAAACAAGGACAAATAAATGGAATATAAAGTCTCTTCCTTAGAAGAGTTTATATTGTTGTTATGAAAACAAAGCCCATTAGATGGTAACAAAATAAAACTGCATACAGCACTAGAACTCAGGAGACATCCGTTGAAGAATCAAGGTAACTGCTGAGGGCTGCAAAATGATACACATAGAGCACGAACTCAACCATGTAAAACTAGATATGCACATATCAATATTCAAAGGAAACTATCAAAATTTTAACATTGGCTCTTATCTGGTATAAAATTATATATAGGTCATGTCTACCTCCTTGGCTAATTATGCTATTTTATATTATCCTTTTAAAAAACCTATTGACTCACCCACAAAAAGAATAAAAATAAGCGTGTGAAGGGAACTGAATAAAGGGTAGATGGGAGGGAGAGGGAGAAACTAAGTAAGACTTCAAATTTCACTCTAACAGGGAGTGGGAGAGGAGGAAGGCCAAGAATCAAGAGTCCTTTAGTCCCAGATTCAAGCTCGAAACTTGAATTCAAGCTCCAGGCTTCTAAGCAAACAAATTATGGTGGTTTATTCATTCTCATGAAGGATTGTGGTTCTGGCCACTGAGACTGAAGGAATGATGGTATTCGACTTAGAGTAACAGCAGATTCCTGGCTTCTAAGGGTGGAGTACAGTACTAACATTCACTTAACTCTCAAGGTGATCTGATCTTGCCCTTGGCTAAAGGATGTTTTCAGAGAAAAGACCATGAGGACCTTGGTAGTTCAATATAGTTTTCCTTGTATTGAACTTGAGTTCAGAAATGGTCCTTATGAGGTTGTCTTTAATTTTTGTCTTTGTACCTTTCCTTCCCATGCGTTTTTCTTTAATCTGAAAACGAAGCCAAATCATTTGACTAATCAAAGTAAAAAATTTTTTGAGGATTTGATATATATAAAACATAAAGCTAAGCAAAAGCTGGTTTCTTTTTCTTAAATTATCCAGATAATTCTAATGATTATCAGATTGATTAAAACTTCCAGGAGACAGGCCATTTAATTTAGGCAGTTTGAAAACAATGTTGCCAGTTATGTGCCCCATGTTTCTAACTTCTATTTTTCTTTGCTTTCCAAGATTGTATAAAATTTTCATTGAAAAGGCTTCTTCCAATAATTAATATGCATTTTTCATTGTTGTTTATCACTCCAATTAGATTTCCAAATTCAGTGAAGATAGGAAATGAAGGTAGGAGCTTTTTCCAGCTAAAGGAAATTAATTTGAGGTACATATCTCAACAAAATGTAGAGAAATTGACCTACTAAGAAAGAAGAAACCGGTGGTGCAGCCTTTATTTGCAGCTGTGGGTGAGGTTACCTGTGTCTTAATCCTTTAATAAAATGAAGGTGCACCTTTGTTTCTCTACTGAAGATGAATCAGATCTTTTTTTTTTAAGTATTATGTTTTAGTAGGAGGATAATTGTTTTACAATGTGTGTTAGTTTCTGCTGTACAACAACGTGAACCAGCTGTAAGTATGCATATATTCCCTTCCTCTTGAGCCTCCCTTCCCTCCCCGCCATCCGACCACTCTAGGTCATCACAGAGCTGTGTTGTACAGCAGCTTCCCACTAGCTATCCATTTTATATATGGTAGTATACATATTAGAGAAGTAAATGGTAACCCACTCCACTATTCCTGCCTGGGGAGTCCCAAGGACAGAGGAGACGGGCAGGCTAAAGTCTATGGGGTCGAAAAGGAGTTGGACATGACTTAGCAACTGGACGACAACAACAGTGTATACAGGTCACTGCTTCTCTCAATTCCTCCCTCCCTCTCTTTCCCACACTGCATCCAAAAGTCCATTCTCTACATCTGCATCTCTATTCCTGCCCTGCAAATAGGTTCATCAGTACCATTTTTCTAGATTCCCTATATATGCGTTAATATACGATATTTGTTTTTCTCTTTTTGATTTATCCTGAAGACGAATCAGACCTTAATACAGCATCTCATGGTCTTGTATCAACATCCTCCATCCTCTTTCTTGACCCCACCTCCTTTCTCCCTACCTCTCCTGTCTCTCTTTCTCCAGCATGCTCTCTATTTTTTTCATTCTTGGTTCCTTCCGCTCTGACCTTTCCCCTTCCTTTTCCTCCTCTTCCCCCTCCCATCTCTGTCCTTCCTTTATTTGAAAGACAACTACCACAAAGCCACAGCGAGGGGTAATTACTGAACTATGTCAGTAAAATGCCAGATAAAGAATACAACGCTTGCTTAAGTCCATTCTATCTTCCCTAAATTACCTTTTCTTTTTAATCTCTGAAAAGACAGACATGCTTTGGAAGTATTGTGTGTGATATACATTCTAATGAGATCCATGCAATTGCTCTTTACCACTACCAACCTATTCAGTCTCAAAGATATTAAAATAATTGAAAGCCTTTTGATAAACCCAAGAAAGTAGGTATTCTCCTAGCTCACAGCTCCATGAGGGAGCTAAATATTACTTCTAGGAGATGAGGCCGCCATGACTCACTTTGCAACTATGTTAGCATTTTCCAAGTCGATGGGACATATTTTAGTCAAATATATGGGCTAATTTAGCTCTATATTCCTGGATGTTTAACAGAGGAGCCTCTGGCTGTCTTGGGAGGTAAACTTTTAAAAATTAATTAAAACTTTTGGGATTTGCCTGGACCGTCCAGTGGTTAAGCCTCCATTCTTCCAATCCAGGAGGTGAGGGTTTGATCCCTGGTCGGGAAAAAAGATCCCACACACTGCATGGCATAGCCACAAGATAAAAATAGCAAATAATAAAAATAAATAAAAATAAAAATTAATTAAAACTTTGAAAGCACTTGAATGAAAAATTAACCCAAAAGTAAAGTGCATGCTTTTTTTGCTCTATAACTTAACTTCCAGGAAAAGATTATCCAAAAATCTTTAAAGATTTATAAAATAAATTCCTGCTTTAATTTTTCTGGTGGTTTGTTGCCTTTCCGGTTGTTTCTGTTTAAGGCTAATATTAAAGTTTGTTGGTATTTCATTTATAAATGCTTGTCTGATGTAGGAAAAAAGTGACTCATAAAGTTGAGTGTGTTAAGCAAGGGAATAAGTCAGAAGCACTTAAGTTATGTCTAATGACTGCAGACTTTAGTTTTAGTAAGGCAGATAAAACTTAGTAATTTATTATTTAAACAAGGGGGGCTTCCCTGGTGGCTCAGATAGTAAAATGTCCGCTTGCAATGCTGGAGATCCGGGTTCGATTCCTGGGTCAGGAAGATCCCCTGGAGAAGGAAATGGCAATCCACTCCAGCACTCTTGCCTGGAAAATCCCATGGACAGAAGACCCTGATAGACTACAGTCCATGGGGTCACAAAGAGTCGGACATGACTGAGTGACTTCACTTATTTAAACAAGATCAATTCATGGAACACTTACAGGTGTGTGTTTTTAGTCCTATGCCTATGTGAGGCTTTTTAATTAATAATATTCACACACTAGAGTCCTTAATTTGATTGCACATCCCTTTTGGCCTGGATCACATGGTAACCTGAGTAAGTTAGGTGGTAGAAAGTTATGATGGGTAAATAACAATGTGTAATGCTAGAAGGTATGACAATTGATTTACTTAGATTTTTAGGCAACAGGGAAAAATATGAAGACCAGTCTCATGGTAATGACAGTAAGCATCACTGTAAATTTACTATTCAAAATTGGCCAATTTTAAGTGGGCCAACCCACACTCCAGCCTTTGGGAGCTTGATTGCCTTCACTACATAAACATGATCGCTGCTTCTATGCTATGCTATGCTAAGTCACTTCAGTCGTGTCTGACTCTGTGCGACCCCATAGACGGCAGCCCACCAGGCTCCCCCATCCCTGGGATTCTCTAGGCAAGAACACTGCAGTGGGTTGCCATTTCCTTCTCCAATGCATGAAAGTGAAAAGTGAAAGTGAGGTCGCTCCGTCATGGCCGACCCTTCGAGATCCCATGGACTGCAGCCCGTCAGGCTCCTCCGTCCATGGGATTTTCCATAAATATCCCTCTTCGTTGCGTCAGTTCTTGTGTCACCTAGCCCTATTTCATGGAGTCTGGAGACAAGGCTTCTAATCAAAATTGCAGTCCTCTTTTAGGTTGGTTTCAATTTGCTTCTGGATTTTTCAAAACAGGGCCAAGTTTCAGCAGCCCAATTTCTCATAATCTGACAATCAACATATTTTTTTTTCCTTTAACAAATCACTACCTTCCTTTTCAAACTATAAAACTTTGGCAGAGAGAATTTCTTCCAAAGCTCTTAGTAGAAAATGGACTTAGTAGAAAAAGAACAGGTTCCCTCCTGTTCTTCAGAGGAAAGACTTACAGCACATACTACAGGTCATGGCTGCCTGGTTGCCATGACGGTGATGGTGAAGCAAAAACCACTTCAGCATCAAGGGCCACAGGGCTGGAAAGAGCAGCTTGACTTTAAAGTTTAAAAACTTGGGTTTGAGTGCTGATTTAGCCACTTACAACCTCTGTGGCTTTTAGAAACTTACTTAGGTTCTTTGAGTCTCTTTCTTCAGTTATGAAATAGGACTGCCTAGCTCATAAGCTTTATTATGAGAAATGTTTTATGATATTGAAAGAGGGATGGCACCCTGTGTTATTTTTGCAAGGGCTCTATCAACAGTTGTTATCTAATTACAAAATGATGGTTGAGGGATTCTGTGATTTTAAAATGAATTAAAAACAGACCATGACCCTTGATACCAAGGACATTCCATCCACCCCCAGCCTACACTACAAATACAGGAAGTTTCCAGGGTTCCCTAAGTAGGGTATATTTAGCTAAAAGGAGCAACAAAAAGATCCTGTCCTGGTGTTCCAATCCTGGGTGTCTACTCGCCATATGACTGAGAGCTTGCTCCAAGTTCAGATGACAAAATGTACCTAGTATTTTTGGGGCAAATCTAGGGGAGTTGGCTCAAATTTTTTTTTTTTAATATATGCCAAATAATCACCTGGACATAGGATTTTTCTAATCCAGAAAACAGTCTATTGTCAAAGCAAACTTTCGGGGCATCTGAGCTTGTGAAGCTTAGGCTCCTTCACTGTGGGGCTCCCAGCATTCACCGGGTTGAGACACTGAGTCCGGCCCAGCATCGCACTGCCATGTGCTTTTATTTTAGGCAGCAAACAGGTGGACTTCAGGATGTGACACACTCCACGGTGAAAAGAGGGCCTGCTGCAGCTCTGTGGCTTTCTTTGCAGCCAAGACTACGATGGAAATAAGAATCAAACCTCCAGATTCCACAATACAGACGGCCCCCACTGCCAGTCCCTGTAACTAAAAGCACCCAGTGAAATCATGCAGGAGCCTCACATAACTTCCCTATTTTACCACCTGTCTTTACATTTCACATATAAAATGGCAGCAGACAAAAGACAGATGAAGTGACCCTACACTCACAGGGCTTCATTTTGTGTTTTCTAACGTGCTATCTGAGCACCCTACTGGATCATTCCAAGGGATATAATTTCATCCAAATATCTGATGAAACTTTGATTTTAATGTATTTGTTTCAGTACCAGTTCTCATGCTTGCTATAGATATTCAGTGTTCTCTCCAATATTCTATCACATGTCACAGGCGTCACTGATGCTCAAAGGACGCCAAGAACAGTGTCTAATGCAGTGTCAATAAAAATTCCATGTTATTCATCTTCCCCATTGATCACAGATATCTTCATTCAAATGAGTCCATTACATCTAAGTAAAGAGAAGGAAAAAAAAATGCCTACTGAGAAGTGCAAATACAAAAAGGAGACACAGACATGGCTTTCAACTAAGCACATTCGACAAAGAACTAGCCTTTTTTTTTTAAGTATCTGCTACAAATGAAGCTGCTTTACAGACACAAAAATATAAAAGGCTGGTTCATTCTCCTTAAGACTATTCACTGTCATTTTCCTTTACTGCAACAGACATTAATTCCCTGTAATTTTTCAAGTGGTGAGAGAATTCACGGTGAATATTTCAGGCCTCCTTATAAAAAAGGTGAGAGGCTCTCTCTTTTACAGAGCTTATGTAAAGAAGTCTAACATCTTTCATTTACATGGAAGTACTTTGTGGAAGCAGAGTTAACTTGGAAAGTGGGTGTCTGACTTGGCTGAAAAGATCAGGGCTACTTGAAGCCACTGCAATCAGTTACAGAAGCAGGTATTTAGGGGAGACTTTTCAAACACACATTGTTGTCAATGCGCTGTTAAAAACACTGGTCATAACACACACACGAAAACAACACTCCTGAGAACTGGGGCTGGCAGCTGTCTGCACCACATCGGAGCTCTTTACAAGGAAATCTTGAGTGAGGTTCTAAAGGAATAAAATGGCACTCAGGGCTAAGCTACCCAGTTTGGAAAATTAAAGGACCCCTGCCTGGAAGGACGATGAAGGCCACTAACCCTCTAATAGCAGCTTGAGCAATGATGTTTGTTACTGCTCACCTAGGATGGAAAAGGATGATCCCACCCCAAGACAGACATCAAAAGGGGCTTGAAAGTGAAAGTGAAAGTTGCTCAGTCATGTCCGACTCTTTGTAACCCCATGGTCTATACAATCCATGGAATTCTCCAGGTCAGAATACTGGAGTGGATGGCCTTTCCCTTTTGCAGGGGATCCTCCCAACCCAGGGATCGAACCCAGGTCTCCCACCCTATGGGCGGACTCTTTACCATCTGAGTCACTGGGAAGAAATGCCATTGAAAAATCTTTAAAACTACAAGTGACCTGGTGAGATGTATATGTTGGAAGTTCCCTCTGGTAGCAGTTTGAGAGATGATCTGAAATGCCTGTGCATATTTATTTATGTTTGTATGTGTGTGTCAGGATTTTATTTTTCCAATTTGGATTCCTTCTATTTCTTTTTCTTGTTTTTTTTAAAAAAAATTTTTTTTTTTTTAATTGGAAGATAGCTGCTTTACAATGCTGTGTTAGTTTGTGCTGTACAGCAAAGTGAATCAGTGGTACATATACATATATTCCCTCTTTTTTGGATTCCCTTCCCATTTAGGTCACCACAGAGCACTGAACAGAGTTCCCTGTGCTACACAGTAGGTTCTTGTTAGTCATGAAAATAAAAACAAAAATAAACAAGTGGGACCTAATTAAACTGATGTCAGGATTTTAGGACAATGTTGACAGGGCAGCAGTAGATGAGCAAATTCCAGTAGAAATCCAGGTGAGAGAGAATGAATCCCTAAATGGACCAAATGGCAACAGAGAGGAGAGTTAATAAAGGGGTATTTAAGAAGCACATGGATAGAACTTGGTGCCTGACTGAAGGTGAGAAATGGAAGCGGGGAGAGGGAGGTGGTGGTTCCACAGTGGTGGCTTAGCAACCCTGTAGACAATAGTGGTCCTACCCTCGCTGAAGATCATGTTTAGGTGGGATGAGGGGAATGGGGTTTGAGCTTTATTAGGCACCTGAAAAACATCAAGGTGGAGATTTTAGAAATGAGTAAAGTTATGGGTAGAGTGTTTAAGACAGGCTAGAGATGAACACTTCAAAAATTATTGTGCAGCTAACAGACTGCAGGAAGACAAGGAAGATGGTGAGATTCCACAGGAATGAGAAAAATAAGGTCAGGAAATTTCATTAAGAGGCACAAGAATGCAGAAAACTGGCAACATTTCTTGTAGAGTCTATATTGATGAAACATGTCACAATCCCTGATGGGAAAATATATATTAAACAAAGAAGGAATTATAATGGCTGGCAACCCATTTGCTGACATTTATGTATCCCAGAATAAATTTTTATAGGCTGTACGC